>NC_083444.1:5372337-5672337 GCF_020745735.1 Hemiscyllium ocellatum | reverse complement strand
CCAGGGATGTGCAGGTTAGGGTGGATTGGCCTTGCTAAATTGTCCCATAGTGCCCAGGGATGTGCAGGTTAGGGTGGATTGGCCGTGCTAAATTGTCCCATGGTGCCCAGGGACGTACAGCTTAGGGTGGATTGGCTGTGTTAAATTGTCCCATAGTGCCCAGGGATGTGCAGGTTAGGGTGGATTGGCCATGCTAAATTGTCCCATAGTGCGCAGGGATGTGCAGGATAAGGTGGATTGGCCGTGCTAAATTGTCCCATAGTGCTCAGGGATGTGCAGGTTAGGGTGGATTGGCCGTGCTAAATTGTCCCATAGGCAATTGTCCCACTAGGGGACAATTTAGCATGGACAATACACACTATCCTGCACATCCCTGGACACTATGGGACAATTTAGCACGGCCAATCCACCTTATCCTGCACATCCCTGCGCACTATGGGACAATTTAGCACGGCCAATCCACCCTAACCTGCACATCCCTGGGCACTATGGGACAATTTAGCACGGCCAATCCACCCTAACCTGCCCATCCCTGGGCACTATGGGACAATTTAGCATGGCCAATCCACCCTAACCTGCACATCCCTGGGCACTATGGGACAATTTAGCACGGCCAATCCACCCTAACCTGCACATCCCTGGGCACTATGGGACAATTTAGCACGGCCAATCCACCCTAACCTGCCCATCCCTGGGCACTATGGGACAATTTAGCACGGCCAATCCACCCTAACCTGTACATCCCTGGGCACTATGGGACAATTTAGCACGGCCAATCCACCCTAACCTGCACATCCCTGGGCACTATGGGATAATTTAGCACGGCCAATCCACCCTAACCTGCACATCCCTGGGCACTATGGGATAATTTCCCACGGCCAATCCACCCTAACCTGCACATCCCTGGGCACTATGGGACAATTTAGCACGGCCAATCCACCCTAACCTGCACATCCCTGGGCACTATGGGACAATTTAGCACGGCCAATCCACCCTAACCTGCACATCCCTGGGCACTAGCTGCTGTTTAAATGTGTTGGTTGGTTTGTGGGTTACCATGATGCCAAGCGGCCTGAGTAGTCTGGCAGTCATTTCCAAGAGGGGCTGTGGATGCATTGGAGAGAGCGCTACATAAATGCATGAGGATGAAAGAGAATGGGTGAGATGAGGCAGGGTGGGAGGAGTCTGAATTGATTGGTTTGATTTAATTAGTGTCACATGTGCCACAATACAGTAAAAACTCTTGGTTTTGTCTGTCAACAAGATAAATCATCCCTCACATAGTTATGGCAAGGTAACAGAACGCAATGTAGAATATCGTGTTCGAGATACAGAGAAAGGGGTGGGAGGGGATTATAACCGGGATGGGAGGGGATTATAACCGGGGTGGGAGGGGGATTATAACCGGGATGGGAGGGGGATTATAACCGGGGTGGGGGATTTATAACCAGGGTGGGAGGGGTCTTTGATGATGGTGTCTGGGACAGCAGGAAGTGTAGGCGGAGTCAGTGGATGGGGGGGCTGGTGATGGACTGGGCTGTGTTCCC
The DNA here is from genome assembly GCF_020745735.1 of Hemiscyllium ocellatum. Classification (NCBI taxonomy): domain Eukaryota; kingdom Metazoa; phylum Chordata; class Chondrichthyes; order Orectolobiformes; family Hemiscylliidae; genus Hemiscyllium; species Hemiscyllium ocellatum. The sequence goes on along the minus strand of NC_083444.1, from coordinate 5,670,790 downwards.
CACTCTCTTGCAGTCCAGGGCAGAGTCTGATACTGGGTGACTTGGACTGATCGGTCAGTTTTGGAAGGTTGAACCTCGTTTTATTCCATGGGTAACTGAAGGGGAGGAGACAATGGTCGATCTGTGAACAGGAACAGAGCCCATTGCTGGAGATCCTCTCTGTAGCATCAGGGGAACTCAGGATCACTGATCTCTACGGATTGCCTCACAAGGGACCTTTGCCCTTTAACATTTTGAAAAATGAGACGAGATTTTGAACATAGAACATAGAACAATACAGCACAGAACAGGCCCTTCGGCCCACGATGTTGTGCCGAACATCTATCCTAGATTAAGCACCCATCCATGTACCTATCCAATTGCCGCTTAAAGGTCGCCAATGATTCTGACTCCACCACTCCCACGGGCAGCGCATTCCATGCCCCCACCACTCTCTGGGTAAAGAACCCACCCCTGACATCTCCCCTATACCTTCCACCCTTCACCTTAAATTTATGTCCCCTTGTGACACTCTGTTGTACCCGGGGAAAAAGTTTCTGACTGTCTACTCTATCTATTCCTCTGATCATCTTATAAACCTCTATCAAGTCACCCCTCATCCTTCGCCGTTCCAACGAGAAAAGGCTGAGAACTCTCAACCTATCCTCGTACGACCTATTCTCCATTCCAGGCAACATCCTGGTAAATCTTCTCTGCACCCTCTCCAAAGCTTCCACATCGTTCCTAAAGTGAGGCAACCAGAACTGCACACAGTACTCCAAATGTGGCCTAACCAAAGTCCTGTACAGCTGCAACATCACCTCACGACTCTTGAATTCAATCCCTCTGCTAATGAACGCTAATACACTATAGGCCTTCTTACAAGCTCTATCCACCTGAGTGGCAACTTTCAAAGATCTATGTACATAGACCCCAAGATCCCTCTGTTCCTCCACCTGACTAAGAACCCTACCGTTAACCCTGTATTCCGCATTTGTTGAAACTTAGAGGATCCTGAGGGACGAGACACAGGACAGATGCTGAAATGATGTTCCTTCCTGGAACAAAGAGGCAGGATTTCAAAATAAAGGCTTTGAGTTGGAGATGAGGAGGAATTTCAGCCAACGGCTCCCACATCCTATTAACAAACGAGGAAGTATTGACCCAGCAACACTGAAGGATTGGCTGATATATTTCCAAGTCAGGATGGTGAGGGGATTGGGGGTGGCGTTCCCATGTATCTGCTGCCCCTTGATGTTCTAGATTGAAATGGTTGTGGGTTTGGAAGGTGCTGTCTCAGGATTTATGGTGAATTTCTGTTGATGGTACTGAGCGTCAGTGGTGGAGGGAGCAGGTGTTTGTGGGTGTGGTGCCAATCAAGTGGGGGGGCTGCTTTGTCCCTGGATGGTGTTGAGCTTCTCGAGTGTTGTTGGAGCTGCCCCCATCCAGGGGCAAGTGTGGAATTTCAGGGATCAAGAATACATCTAACTGAGAAGAGAATATAGAACATCGAACATTACAGCGCAGTACAGGCCCTTCCGCCCTCGATGTTGTGCTAACCTGTGAAACTGATCTGAAGCCCATCTAACCCACACTATTCCATTCCCGTCCATATGTCTATCCAATGACCATTTCAATGCCCTTACAGTTGGCGAGTCTGCTACTGTTGCAATCAGTGCGTTCCACGCTCCCTACTACTCCCTGAGTAAAGAAACTACCTCTGACATCTGTCCTGTATCTATCACCCCTCAATTTACAGCTATGTCCCCCTCGTGCTAGCCATCACTATCCAAGGTAAAAGGCTCTCCCTGTCCACCCTATCTAACCCTCTGATTATCTTGTATGTCTCAATTAAGTCACCTCTCAACCTTCTTCTCTCTAACGAAAACAGCCTCAAGGTCCTCAGCCTTTTCTACTAAGACCTTCCTTCTATACCAGGCGACATCCTGGTAAATTTCCTCTGCACATTTTCCAAGGCTTCCACACCCTTCCTATAATGTGGTGACCAAATCTGTGCACAATACTCCAAGTGCGGCCACACCAGAGTTTTGTACAGCTGCAGCATGACCTAATGGCTCCGAAACTCAATCCCTCTCCCAATAAAACCTAACACACCGTCTACCTTCTTCACAACCCTGTCAACCCGGGTGGCAACTGTAAGGTCTGCACACTGGGGCCAGGGTGAGGCATGGGATATGCTTCAGAGGTGACGGGGGTGGGGGGGGGGTGGTGAGGGACACTCTCGATAGCTCCAGGACAGACCAGCAATTATCCCCTCCTCTCAACGGACGTTTATGTCTGTACTGACACAGAAGCTGGGGAAAAGGGGGGACAATGGGGGCTCGAGAGGGGAGTGATGGGCCAAACTAAAGCAAGATTAGAGTGGTGCTGGAAAAGCACAGCTGGTCAGGCAGCTTCCGAGGAGCAGGAAAATCGACATTTCGAGCAAAAGCCCTTCATCAGGAATAGAGGCGAGTCCGGCCCATCACTGTGATATTCATTCGCTTTGCACAAGAGCCAGGTCGTCAGATCCACCTCCTACGCTGTTTACTTTAAAAATTACTAAACAGGACGTGGGTGTAAACTGGTTCATGCTAGCCTATCCCTAAATCTCCAGAGAGCCTTTAAGAATCAATGAGATTGCTGTGTGCCTGGAGGGAATTGGAAACTGGAAAGACTTGTGGTTCGTTTGCATGTTCCGGGTCCCAAAGGATTTCACAGTTCATTAGCCATGTGTGAAGTGGAATCATTAACACATCAGCCAATTTGCATTGTTAAGTACGCTGTGATTAATGACACGAGGAAGATAAATATTTTGATATGAATTCCCAGAAATATCGATGCATCGGGGATTTTTTTAAAAAAACCCACTTTGGTTCTGATCCACTCAGCTACATCCCATTTTCCCACATTTGGCCCTATCAGGATGTAGGAGCAGAACTAAGTGTCATGGACTAGATCAGACCCCCCCCCCCCCCATAAATATCCTGTATTCATAAAACAGCCAACAGTTTACCTCCTTCTTATACTAGAGTCAAGCACCAGGCACTAAGCTCCAGATGCAATTCATTTGGTCAAACTACTGGGATTGAAGCAAAACCACATTTTAATCTGATGCTTCAGGTAAAATACAACAAAAGAAAGAAAAAATTGGAATAATTTTACTCTATTGGCAAATTCAACAGAATAATAGATGACTAAACTTCAACTGTTCTAAGAGTAAAAGATGAGGTCTGCAGATGCTGGAGATCACAGCTGAAAATGTGTTGCTGGTCAAAGCACAGCAGGCCAGGCAGCATCTCAGGAATAGAGAATTCGACGTTTCGAGCATAAGCCCTTCGTCAGGAATCCTGATGAAGGGCTTATGCTCGAAACGTCGAATTCTCTATTCCTGAGATGCTGCCTGGCCTGCTGTGCTTTGACCAGCAACACATTTGCAGCTTCAACTGTTCTAATACAGTAACATGCCATAAACACACCCTTAACAAAGGCAAATTCAGTAAAATAGTTTAGATTAGATTCTCTACAGTGTGGAAACAGGCCCTTCAGCCCAACAAGCCCACACTGACCCTCCAAAGAGTAACCCACCCCGATCCATTTCCTTCTGACTGTTGCACCTAACAACTATGGGGCAATTTAACATGGCCACTTCACCTGACCTGCACATCTTTGGATAGTGGGAGGAAGCCCACGCAGACACGGGGAGAATGTGCAAACTCCACACAGGCAGTCACCCAAGGCTGGAATCAAACCTGGGACCCTGGCATTGGGAGGCAGCAGTGCTATCCACTGAGCCGCCAAGCCACCCCAGATTGTTACACATCCAATTCTCTAGGCAAGGAGGGAAAAAAAAACAGAGAAACGTCGGAGAGAGAGAGGAACAGGAAGTGATGCACCTGCAGCTTTCAAACTCAGGTTTAAGACCCCAGAAACAGCTACTGAAAAAACTAAAACTAAACATCCAGGTTCTGGGAGAGCTTGACCCCACCCGTTCAGGCTGCGTCTATTGTTCCAGCTTCTAAAAACAAAATCCCAAGGCCTCACAAGCTGTTTGCTTTATTGGCTCCTCTGCCTCAATCTTCTTCCCAAAAGAAATGACAAAATACAACTCTTAAGGCCGTAATATTCTCACAAAGGCTATTCGACCCATTGGATCTGCTCCACCATTCGCTTACCCCATGCTCCTGCCTTCTCCCTGTAACCTTTGACCCCCTTTCTCGACAACCCTGTAGCACGTGGCGTAAGAGATGCAGCTCCAGAAATGAATCACGGGTTTCTAATTCCCTGTCAGACAATGGGATGCAAAACCCCACTGCCCTCAAGTGAAAAAATATTCCCTTATCACCACTGATTACTTTAAATCCATGCCCCTCATGGTCTGATAAACCTCCATAAGTCACCCCTCAGTCTCTGACATTCTTGGACAATATCCCAGCCTCTCCCTGTAGCTCAAATCCTCCAACCCTGGCAACATCCTTGTAAATCTTTTCTGAACCCTTTCAGATTTCACAACATCCTATAGTAGAGAGACTAGAATTGCATGCAATATTCCAAAAATGGCTTATCCAATGTCCTGTACAGCCGCAACATGACCTCCCAACTCCTGTACTCCATGCTCTGACCAATAAAGGAAAGCATACCAAACACCTTCTTCACTATCCTATCTACCCACGACTTCAGTTTCAAGGAGCTATGAGCCTGCACTCCAAGGTCTCTTTTTTCAGCAACACTCCCTAGGACCTTACCATTAAGTGTATAAGTCCTGCTAAGATTTGCTTTCCCAAAATGCAGCACCTCACATTTATCTAAATTAAACTCCATCTGCCACTTCTCAGCCCATTGGCCCATCTGATCAAGATCCTGTTGTAATCTGAGGTAACCTTCTTCGCTGTCCACTACACCTCTAATTTTGGTGTCATCTGCAAACTTACTAACTATACCTCCTATGTTAACATCCAAATCATTTACATAAATGATGAAAAGTAGAGGACCCAGCACCGATCCTTGTGGCACTCCCACTGGTCACAGGCCTCCAGTCTGAAAAACAACCCTCCATCACCACCCTCTGTCTTCTACCTTTGAGCCAGTTCTGTATCCATATGGCTAGTTCTCTCTGTATTCCGTGAGATCTAACCTTGCTAATCAGTCTCCCATGGGGAACCTTGTCGAATGCCTTACTGAAGTCCATACAGATCACATCTACTGCTCTGCCCTCATCAGTCATCTTTTTTACTTCTTCAAAAAACTCAATCAAGTTTGTGAGACATGATTTCCCACGCACAAAGCCATGTTGACTATTCCTAATCAGTCCTTGCCTTTTCAAATACATGTACATCCTGTCCCTCAGGATTCCCTCCAACAACTTGCCCACCACCGAGGTCAGGCTCACCGGTCTATAGTTCCCTGGCTTGTCCTTACCACCCTTCTTAAACAGTGGCACCACGTTTGCCAACCTCCAGTCTTCCGGCACCTCACCTGTGACTATCGATGACACAAATATCTCAGCAAGAGGCCCAGCAATCACTGCCCTAGCTTCCCACAGAGTTCTCAGGTACACCTGATCAGGCCCTGGACATCTATTCACTTTTTAAGACATCCAGCACCTCCTCCTCTTTAATATCGACATTTTTTGAAATGTTGTTATTTATTCCCCGACATTCTTTATCTTCCATGACCTTTTCCACGGTAAATACTGATGCAAATTTGTCGTTTAGTATCTCCCCCATTTTCCACACAAAGGCCACTTTGCTGATCTTCGAGGGGCCCTCTTCACTTCACAATTATCTTTTTGTCAGCAATTCATTCGAGGAAACCCTTGAGATTCACCTTAACCCTATTTGCCAAAGTTATCCCATGTCCCACCTGTTGTGGACTAGGCCAGGCCACTCAAAACATTCCTAAGCAGGCAGTCCAGGCCATACCTTCGCAATTTCTTTCGGTAATTATACAGTGAAAATTACCCAGAGTAAGTTAGCGAGATTGACTACCAGGTTTTAAAACAGACAAAAATTTATTCACAAAATTACACATTGAAACACAAACAGAATAAATAACATCTACAGAACACACTCTATCCAAAACAGACTTAATTATGCTGTTCCAAATACACACAACACTCCCAATAAGCAAACCCTCTTGAAGACCAGTAAAAAATGGAACAGATGCCTGTTCCAAATGGAACACACGGGAGGCTGCTGAGCAAGGTGAGGGCCCATGGTGTTCGAGGTGAGCTGCTGGGATGGATTGAGGATTGGCTGTCTGACAGAAGGCCGAGAGTTGGGATAAAAGGTTCTTTTTCGGAATGGCAGCCGGTGACGAGCGGTGTCCCGCAGGGTTCAGTGTTGGGGCCGGAGCTGTTCACTTTATATATTAATGATCTGGATGAAGGGACTGGGGGCATTCTAGCGAAGTTTGCCGATGATGCGAAGTTAGGTGGACAGGCAGGTAGTACTGAGGAAGTGGGGAGGCTACAGAAGGATCTAGACAGTTTGGGAGAGTGGTCCAGGAAATGGCTGATGGAATTCAACGTGAGCAAGTGCGAGGTCTTGCACTTTGGAAAAAAGAAAAAAAGCATAGACTGCTTTCTAAATGGTGAGAAAATTAGTAAAGCCAAAGTACAAAGGGATCTGGGAGTGTTAGTCGAGGATTCTCTAAAGGTAAACATGCAGGTTGAGTCCATGATTAAGAAAGCGAATGCAATGTTGTCATTTATCTCAAGAGGGTTGGAATATAAAAGCAGTGATGTGCTACTGAGACTTTATAAAGCTCTGGTTAGGCCCCATTTGGAGTAGTGTGTCCAGTTTTGGTCCCCACACCTCAGGAAGGACATACTGGCACTGGAGCGTGTCCAGCGGAGATTCACACGGATGATCCCTGGAATGGTAGGTCTAACATATGAGGAACGGCTGAGGATCCTGGGATTGTATTCATTGGAGTTTAGAAGATTAAGGGGAGACTTAATAGAGACGTACAAGATAATACATGGCTTGGAAAGGGTGGACGCTAGGAAATTGTTTCCATTAGGCGAGGAGACTAGGACCCGTGGACACAGCCTTAGAACTAGAGGGGGTAAATTCAGAACAGAAATGCGGAGACACTTCTTCAGCCAGAGAGTGGTGGGCCTGTGGAATTCATTGCCGCAGAGTGCAGTGGAGGCCGGGACGTTAAATTTATTCAAGGCAGAGATTGATAGATTCTTGTTGTCTTGAGGAATTAAGGGCTACCGGGAGAACGCTGGTAAGTGGAGTTGAAATGCCCATCAGCCATGGGCCAAATGGCCTTACTTCCACTCCTATGTCTTATGGTCTTAGGTTGAAGTTAGAAGGGCAGAAGGAGAGAGAGAGAGAGAGAGAGAGATGGAGAGAGAGAGAGCATGTTTCCAATACAGCTGAACTCCTAACTAGTTCTGGACTGAACTGCTCAGCCGGAGAGCTGACCACTCCCCTTTCATTATACAGGTCACTTCTAAAACATGACCACTTTGGCCTGTTTATATATAAACAAAAAGCCTCTCAGTACCATTTAATCTCTGTACCAAACCAGTCTGATCGGAGCCCGGCCTAGTTTATGACCCGTCTGAAAAAAAAATCAAGGACACGGTATCCTTGAGAAAAGGAACAGCTTTTAGGAAAAAGGAACCCTTTTTTGAGTCTGTGCCAATTCTGCAGCTCTTTCTTTCCCAAATATTGGCACCACATCCCCTTGAATTAAACAGAATTCACCAACACGACTGACCCGACTCTCTCATCGAATTTTCCCTCCTGCATGGCTGAAGGAGTGGCCCAGAGTTCATTATCTTCGAGACTCTGCCCAACCAGTCCATGCAGTCCGTGTTCCCAAACTAAACTAGTCCCAGCTGCCTGCTCCTGGCCCATATCCCTCCAAACCTTTCCTGTTCATGGACTTACCTCTTAAACCTTGTAACTGTCCCCACATCCACCACTTCCTCAGGAAGTTCGCTCCACACGCGAACCACCCTCTGTGTAAAAGAATTGTTCCTCATGTCTTTTTAAAATCTGTCTCCTCTCACCTTAAAAACGTGCCCAGGGTCTTCAAATTCCCCATCCCAGGGAAAAGACACTTACCATTCACTTTATTTATCCCCCTTATGGTTCTATAAACCCCTATGAGGTCACCGCTCATCCTTCTACACTCCAGGGAAAAAAGTCCCAGCCTCTCCTTATAACCCAAACCCTCCATTCCCAGCAACATCCCGGTAAATCTCTTCTGAACCCTCTCCAGTTTAATAATCACCTTCCTGTAACAGGGGGACCAGAACTGGACACAGTTCTCCAGAAGAGGCCTCACCAATGTCCTGTACAACCTCAACGGGCCACCCCAACTCCTGGACTCAAAGGGCTGAGCAATGAAGACAAGCGTGCTCAATGTCCTCTTAACCAGCCCGTTTATATGGGACACAAATGTCAAAGAATTATGTACCTGAGTGCCTCGGCCTTTCCCTGTGCTACAACGGGGCCCTCCCATTCACTGCGTAAGTCATTAGTTTTCAGACTTTTTCTGTTGATCCTGTGCTTTTCCCTTCTGCTACCATCTCCTCTTTCCTTTTTCACTTCAGCTTCTTTTTTCTCGGGAGCTGTCATCCAACGGACCTTTAAATCGTAAAACCTCTGTCAGACAACACAGGGTTTCAGAGCTCACGGCGTTCCCCGCTCTGTACAAGTCAAAGATATTCTTGGTTTCTGACACAGTTTCCCCTCTGGTGTTTGCCGGATATGTGGCACGACTGTTTTTTAGATTAGATTACTTACAGTGTGGAAACAGGCCCTTCGGCCCAACAAGTCCACACTGACCCGCAACCCACCCATACCCCTACATTTACCCCTTACCTAACACTACGGGCAATTTAGCATGGCCAATTCTAAGTAACAAAGATGTGCCGGTCAGGTGAATTGGCCAAGCTAAATTGCCCGTAGTGTTAGGTAAGGGGTAAATGTAGGGGTATGGGTGGGTTGCGCTTCGGCGGGTCGGTGTGGACTTGTTGGGCCGAAGGGCCTGTTTCCACACTGTAAATCTAATCTAATCTAATCTAATTCACCTGACCTGCACACCTTTGGACTGTGGGAGGAAACCAGAGCACCCGGAGGAAACCCACGCAGACACGGGGAGAACGTACAAACTCCACACAGTCAGTTGCCTGAGGCGGGAATTGAACCCAGGTCTCTGGTGCTGTGAGGCAGCAGTGCTAACCGCTGTGCCACCGTGCCGCCCACAATCGTGTTCCTAATCTCGATCCCTCATTCCACATGGTTTTCGAGGCTGCGTAATAGCATCCTGTGCTCTTGAATTGAATCGAATTGAATTGATTGTCCCGTGTACCGGGGCACAGTGAAAAGCTGTGTCTTGTGAGCAATACAGGCAGATCTGAAAATGTGGTGCTGGAAAAGCGCAGCAGGTCAGGCAGCATCCAAGGAGCAGGAGAATCGACGTTTCGGGCATGAGCCCTTCTTCAGGCAGATGACAGAGGTAAGTAACATCGATAATAAATAATAGGTAAACTGCAGTAAAAACAAAACACAGGTACAGGTGAGTGTTAAGAGTTTGTGAGTCCATTCAGTATTCGAACAACAGCAGGGTAGAAACTGTTACGAAACCAGCTGGTGTGTGTGTTCAGGCTTCTGTACCTTCTCCCCAATGGGAGAGGTTGTAGAAAAACATTGCCAGGTTGGGATGGATCTTTGAGAATGCTGGTGGCCTTTCCTTGACAGCGGGGTCTGGGAGATGGATTCTCTTGATGGGAGGTTGGCCTTTGTGATTGTCTGGGCCGAGTTCACCGCTCTCTGTAACCGTCTCCGATCTTGAATGGTACAGGGGCCATACCAGGTAGTGATACACCCAGACAGAATGGCGCACCTATAATAGTTGGCAAGGGTATTTGTCGTCAAAGCCAAATTTCCTCAGCTGACTGAGGAAGAAGATTTGTTGTTGGGCCTTTGTAACCAGTGGGTCCACATGAAGAGTCCAAGAAAGCTTGTTGGGGATGACCACTCCCAGGAGCTTGACACTCTCCACTCGTTCCACCTCTGTGCTGTTAATGTGTAGGGGGTGGGGCATGAGTAACATCCCGCCGAAAGTCAATAACGAGCTCTTTGGCATTTTTTCCTTAAAAGACAACAATCGCAGCTCTACGCAGAATAACAATCAGGTCTCTGCAGACCAGAGGGCCCCAACCCCTCTCGTTAGAGAGCCAACTGGTGGCCATTGAACTTGCGGGTTGCCATGCCCACAGCTGTGGGGAAAGGTTGAGAAGGGGCGTCCTCTGTGCTCGGCTGAGGTGGGAATCGAACCCATGGCAGTTGGGGTCACTCTGCATCGCAGTCCGGCCTCCCAAGTCCCGACACGATGTGAATATCTTGGAGCAGAAACGGACAGGCTCAGCATGTCTGACAACATGTCTGTGCGAAGGGGAGTGAGAGTCAATGCCTCGGGTGCAGTCAGCCCTCTCCAGAACGGAGTTCCACATTCCTCAGTTCGGAGGCACGGCCTTTAATTGTTCTGCTCCGACTCCTGCGGGGCATTTCCAACAATTTCGGCTTTTTGCTTCTGACGTTCAGCAGGGTCTGTTTTGGTTTTGATTTCGTAACATCCAATGTTAGGTTTTGTTAATAGAAATGAGGCTCGTGGATTCCATTTACTCGAAGATTGCTTTTGGTTTTAGGTACGGAGACAAATGAAGAATACATCAGTCCTGCCATCCCAGGATTCAGTCTGGGAGATCTTCATGACACTCCCTCCATTGCCAGAGTAAGGAGACCAAAACTATGGCAAATAATTTGTCTTGATTTGATTTGATTTATTGTTAGATTCCCTACAGTGGGGAAAACAGGCCATTTGGCGCAACACCATCCCCTCTGAAGAGTAACCTCCCAGACTGATTCCCCTACCCTATACTTACCTCTGACTAATGCACCTAAAATTATGGGCAATTTGGCATGTCCAATCCACTCTAACCTGCACATCTTTGGACTGTGGGAGGAAACCCACACAGACACAGGGAGAATGTGCAAACTCCACACAGACAGTCACTGGAATCGAACCCGGGTCCCTGGTGCTGCGAGGCAGCAGTGCTAACCACTGTGCCACCCCATTGTTACATGTACCTGGGTACAGTGAAAGGTTTTGTTTTGCGTGCGGTACAGGCAGGCCGTGTCACACAAAGTGCGTGAGGGGGATAGCACAGAGCGAGGAATACAATGTTGTCAAGAAAGAGCGAGACCAACATTAAATGTAAAATATGAGAATACAAATCTTCGCACAAACTTTGAAAATGAGAGGTCTGTTCAGCATGCTAATAACAGCTGGGGGGGAGGGGAAGGAGCTGTTCTTGAACCTGTCGCCGTGTGTTTTGTATCTTTTGCCTGACAGACGAGGTTGGAAGAGATTATAACTGGGTTGGGAGGGGTCTTTAATGATATTGGCTGCCTTCCCGAGGCAATGGGAAATGTGGATGGAGTCAATGGATAGTCAACATTTTCTACGGGGGCATCTGTAAAAACTGGTAAGAGCCTTTCTGGACATGCCGAATTTCCTTAGTGTCCAGAGATGTTGGTGGGATAACCCATCACATCGCAGTGGGTGGACCAGGACAGAATTCTGGTGACCATCTCCACCACAGCACCATACTCCATACACTCCAGGGGTGGTCTCCCTGAAACCCAGTGTAACTGCACCGAGAGTTGTCCCTGTACGCGGATGTTTCTTTCGCAATAGACCTGAATAGATAGAAAGGAGGAATTCCTCAATCCCGCCTTTGTCTACGTTGCTGCAATGCAGAGTACCTGGGGCCCCATGTCTTGTGATGACCACCCAGGCACGCAACTGTATTGGCTGAAAGATTGTGCTTGGCCAGTATTTAGTGAGACACTAACCTGAAACTCCGTCTCCGCCCCCATCCTGACATTCTGTGCCTGAGGTCGGAATGGTTGGGGATTTTTTGAATGACTGGCAGCAGAAGTTGGACAGTCTCCTGGCTGTCCTGCGGATTTGTGTAGGGAACGCTCGAGGAGGGGGTGAGGGGTGAGGATGTAACCATTGCAGGGAGGCACATGGAAAAAGAGGATTGGGAATAGTCCTGTTGGATCCCAGTTTTCCCTGAGGTCAGGTTTGTGCTGGTCACAGCTCGCTGAGCACCGTGGGCTGGGCAGAGCAAGGTGGCCAATTTCTGAGGGCAGTTAATTTGAGGAAAATATTCTTTTCTCAGCTGTGGGTGTCACCTGTGAAGCCAGCATTGGGTCGCCATTTGTAATTGCCTGTTGAGTGGCTTGTAATGGCCATTTAAGGCTACAATCCTGTTAGGCAGCGAGAATTAATCAATAAGGGTCCTTAAGACCATACGACATAGGAGTGGAAGTAAGGCCATTCGGCCCATCGAGTCCACTCCGCCATTCAATCATGGCTGATGGGCATTTCATTACCCACATTCTCTCCGTGGCCCTTAATTCCTCAAGACAACAAGAATCTGTCAATCTCTGCCTTGAAGACATTTAGCGTCCCGGCCTCCACTGCACTCTGCGGCAATGAATTCCACAGGCCCACCACCCTCTGGCTGAAGAAATGTCTCCACATTTCTGTTCTGAATTGACCCCCTCTAATTCTAAGGCTGTGTCCACGGGTCCTAGTCTCTGTCCATATGCAGGAAGTTCGGCACGGTGGCTCAGTGGTCAGCGCCAAGAACCTGGGTTCAATTCCAGCCACGGGGCGATTGTCTGTGTGGAGTTTGCACGTTCTCCCCGTGTCTGCGTGGGTTTCCTCCGGGTGCTCCGGTTTCCTCCCACAGTCTAAAGATGTGCAGGTCAGGTGAATTGGCCGTGCTAAATTGCCCATAGTGTTAGGTACGTTAGCCAGAGGGAAATGGGACTGGGTGGGTTACTCTTCGGAGGGTCGGTGTGGACTTGTTGGGCTGAAGGGCCTGTTTCCACACTGTAGGGAATCGAATCTAATCTAATTTAGGATATCTGGTTGGCACGGATGAGTCGGACAGGTGGTCTGTTCCCATAGAATCCATACAGCTTGGAAACAGGCCCTTCAGCCCAACAAGTCCATACTAACCCTCTGTAGAGTTACCCACCCAGACCCATTCCCCCTACCCTATACTTACACCTGACCTTACGGACCTACACATCCCTGAACACAATGTGCAATTTAGCATGGCCAATTCCCCTAATTTGCACATCTTTGGACTGTGGGAGGAAACCGGAGCACCCGGAGGAAACCCACGCAGACACGGGGAGAATGTGCAAACTCCACACAGACCAGTCGCCCCAAGGCTGGAATCGAACCTGGGTCCCTGGCGCTGGGAGGCAGCAGGGCTAACCACTGAGCCACCGTGCCAGCCCATACTGTCCAACTCTAATTGTCTCTGAAATGAGAGTTTATAAAATATGTTAATCTGAGTGAGTAACTGCTCCTAAACATTCAAAGGGAAATTCACCTCCAAAAAGGAAACAAATCTTCATTTTCAACAGAAAACTCATGAGCTACAGAAACAGTCTAGGTTTCAGACTGTAAAAGGCCAATAAACATTATCTTAGACAAGAACCAATTGCTGCATTAACAAAAGCTCTTAAACATTTTTGTCTCGTGTCCTCTTAAACAAGTGAGACGATGCTGACCAGAATTAAATTGAATTGAACTGAATTTATTGTCATGTGTACTGAGGTACAGTGAAAGGCTTTGTCTGGTGAGCAAGCCAGGCAGATCACAGAGTTAGGTCACATCGATAATAAATAATAGGTAAACAGTGGGAAAAACATAACACAGGTACAGGTGAGAGTTTGTGGGTCCATTCAGTATTCTAACAACATTTAGAAACTGTTACGAAACCGGCTGGTGCGTGTGTTCAGGCTTCTGTACCTTCTCCCTGATGGGAGAAGATGTAGAAAAACATTGCCAGGGTGGGATGGATCTTTGAGAATGCTGTCAGCCTTTCCTTGACAACGGGGCCTGGGAGATGGATTCTCCCGATGGGAGGTTGGCCTTTGTGATTGTCTGGGCCGAGTTCACCGCTCTCTGTAACCGTCTCCGATCTTGAATGGTACAGTGGCCGTACCAGGTAGTGATATATCCAGACAGAATGCTCTTAATGGTTCACCTATAAAAGTTGGTAAGAGTATTCGGCATCATGCCAGATTTCCCTCAGCTGCCTGAGGAAGAGGAGACGTTGTTGGGCCTTTATAACCAGTGCGTCCACATGAAGAGTCCAAGAAAGTTTGTTGTGGATGATCATTCCCAGGAGCTTGACACTCCCCACTCGTTCCACCTCTGTGCTGTTAATGAGTAACATCCCGCCGAAAGTCGGGTTCCTTGGTTTTGCCGGCATTGAGAGTTAGGGTGGTCTCAGTGCATCGTTTTTCCAGGTCTTCCACCTCCCGGCTGTAGCCTGTGTCATCACCATCTGAGATTCGACCGACTATAGTGGTGTCATCAGTGACCTTGTAAATGGCATTAGGCTGGTATTTGGCGACACAGACATGGGTACACAGTGAGTACAGTAGGGGGCTGAGTACCCACCCCTGGGGAGGGGCTCCAGTGTTACTGACGATGAAATATTGTCCCCAATCTTCACTGACTGTGGCGCGGGGGTCAGGAAACGGAGAACGTTATGAATATTTTCCCCAGGAGTCCCACAATACCAAGACAGTCAAATCACTGGGAACACAAGCCCGTGCCAATGTAAACAGTCCCAGCTTAATGAGGAAATGAGTTACAATAATCTTTGCATCCTAAATATACTCTCTCTAATCCTATTCAGCTCCTTAAGCTTACAATATGCCCCAAGGCTCTTGTAGAGTTACACAGTCACTGTCTCTCTGGCTCTGTCTCTGCACAGCTGCTTTCTCTCTCTCTGTCAGCTGCTCTCTGTCTCTCGCCACGCTAGTCTCCTCAGAACGCCTTCAGAAGATTCAAGAGAGCGGTTGGCGGGTGAAATCTGTTTTCATACCTTTTTAGGTGGTGTGCTGGGAACTTTCTATGGTTCTGGCCAGTCAGGGAGACACACTTAATGGTTTGAAACATTGTCCAACCATTTGGATGTCAGTCTCTTTGTCTAGCAGGAGCTGGTACCTTTCTGTCTGGGCCTGCCCTTGTTTGGTGGGTAAGTTGTTGGGGGATATGTCTGTCCAGGATAACTACATGACGCTAATGTCACTAGCCCCCAGCTGCTGTGTTTCAACTGCGTCTGGTGGGTGGGTTTTGTGATTTTGGAGATTTACTTGGCCAATATACCCAGCATCCCTTGCTGTTTGGCCAAGTTAACTATAAGCCAGGAATGTTGCTTAAAATAAAGAACAGAATCTATTTGTGACTGTGATGGATAATGGCATAAAAACAGAAAATGATGGAGACAGCCTTTTGCAGGAAGTGTGGGAGAGGGAAACAAAGTCAGGTCCTTTTGAGCTGAAAGATGCTTTGTAGAAACAGCAACAAAACACTTCAGATTTCTGACTGAAAGCATGTAAGGGCAGTACTGCACTGGATTCGTCAGGACTCATGAGTGAACCAGCATTTTAATATCACGTGGATAATTGGGAGGTTAACTATTGGAGTCAGAGGATGAGAAAAAAGATGTGGGATAGTCAAGCAGGTTTTGTGGTTTTCTGTTTGTGTGTGTGTGTGTGTGTGTGTGTTTGTGTGTGTGTGTGTGTGTGTGTGTGTGTGTTTGTGTTTGAGAGAGAGTGTATTTGTGTGTGTGTGTTTGTGTGCGTGTATGTGTGTTTGTGTTTGAGAGAGAGTGTGTGTGCGCGTGTTTGTTTGTGTGCGTGTGCGTGTGCATGTTTGTGTGTGTTTGAGAGAGTGTGTGTGTGTTTGAGAGAGTGTGTGTGTTTGTGTTTGAGAGAGAGTGTGTGTGTATTGGTTTGTGTGTGTATGTGTGTGTGTGTTTGAGAGAGTGTGTACTTGTGTGTGTGTGTGCATGTTTGTGTTTGAGAGTGTGTGTGTGTGTTTGTGTTTGAGAGAGAGTGTGTGTGCATGTGTTTGTTTGTGTGTGTGTGTGTTTGAGAGAGTGTGTGTGTGTGTGCGTGTTTGAGAGTGTGCGCATGTTTGAGAGAGAGTGTGTGTGTTTGAGAGTGTGTGTGTGTTTGTGTTTGACAGAGAGTGTGTGTGTGTGTACGTGTTTGTGTGTGTTTGTTTGAGAGAGTGTGTGTGTGTGCGCGTTTGTTTGTGTGTGTGTGCGTGTTTGTGTGTGCGTGTTTGAGAGAGAGTGTGTGTGTGTGTGTGTTTGAGAGAGTGTGTGTGTTTGTGTGTGTGTGTGTTTGAGAGAGAGTGTTTGTGCGTGTCTGTGTGTTTGTGCGTGTTTGTGTGTGTGTGCGTGTTTGAGAGAGTGTCTGTGTGTGTGTGTGCGCGCGTTTGTTTGTGTGTGTGTTTGTTTGTGTGTGTGTGCGTGTTTGTGTGTGCGTGTTTGAGAGAGAGTGTGTGTGTGTGTGTTTGAGAGAGTGTGTGTGTGTGTGTGTTTGAGAGAGTGTGTGTGTTTGTGTGTGTGCGTGTTTGAGAGAGAGTGTGTGCGTGTTTGTTTGAGAGAGTGTGTTTCAGATCCTTAAGGGGCTTGACAGGGTCAATACTGAGGGGATGTTTCCCCTCATGGGAGTTGATGACCAGAGGGCACAGTCTCAGAATAAAGGGACACCAATTTAAGATTGAGATGAGGAGGAATTTCTTCCATAATGTTTGGAACTCAATGCAAGAGCTGTGGAGCCAGAGACCCGGTGTTATACTTGTGAGGATTGCATTCAGTGGCCTGGACTGTTGGGGCTGGGTGTAATCTGCATCTCCCCATTAGAGACAAACAGCTTGACCGTGTGGAATGTGTGCTGCTGAAGGGAGAATCTGGTGATGCACGCCTTTTCCCCACCTTTCATGAACTACATGACAATGCCAAAACCCCACCTGCCTCTGCTCATTGCTCTCCCCGGAAGTTTGCTTATCTCCAGGTAGCTTCCCACTGCTGCTGTTTCTCAGGACCGTGTAGCCCCTGCAGCGATCTCCTGTCAGGTTTTAATCTTTGCCAGAATCTCCAAAGGGAAATGAGCTCCTTTAAGGTAAACTCATCAGGATAAGGCAGCTGAACTTTTCACAAGGGGACTGTCTGGGGTGGGGACATGTGGTGAGGTAATATTTGCCTTCCCCGGCAGAGGATTTTTTTTCAAACAATTTCCTTAAATTGGTCCCCCCCACCAACCTCTGACTGACCGTCCTGCCTACACCACCCCTCCCCAATACTGACCCTGGTTAACTCCATTTAGCCCCATTACGCCCAGCCCTTCCCAGCTTCTCCCCTACTCCCCCTCCCTACACCCCCACTCCCCCTACACCCCCTACATCCCACCCTTCCGCTCCTTCATCCCCCTCTCCCCCACCTCCTTCCCACTTACCCACCCCCACATCCCCACTCCCCCCACTCCCCTCTCCTCCCACTCCCCTCTCCTCCCACTCCCCTCTCACCTCTCCCCTCTCTCCCCCTCCTGTCTCTCCCCTCTCTCCCCAATCCGTCTCTCCCCCTCCCCTCTCTCCCGTCACCCTCCCCCTCTCCCCCCACCCCCCCACTCTCCTCTCCTCCTCCCTCCCCCCCCACCTCCTCTTCCTCTCCCCCCCACCCCCTCCGCTGCCTCACAGCGCCAGGGACCCAGGTTCCATTACACATTCCCCCTGCATCTGTATGGGTGTCCTCCAGGTGCATTCCAAAGGTGTGTGCAGGTTAGGGTGGATTGGCCGCGCTAAACTGTCCCATAGTGCCCAGGGATGTGCAGGTTAGGGTGGATTGGCTGCGCTAAACTGTCCCATAGTGCCCAGGGATGTGCGGGTTAGGGTGGATTGGCCGTGCTAAATTGTCCCCTAGTGCCCAGGGATGTGCAGGTTAGGGTGGATTGGCCGTGCCCAGAGGTTGCTCTTCGGAGGGTGGGTGTGGACGTGTTGGGCTGATGGGCCTGTTTCCACACTGTCGGGAATCTGACCGAATCTTCCACCAGCTCGAAGGCCTTGCTTTGGTTAACCTTTCAGAAATTGAGTCAGTTTGTGGTAAGTGGTTTTGAACCCCCTCAGTCCTGGGATCACACTGTGCTGCTCACCCTCAGGCATTTCTGTGGGGTGGGGAGACACAGGGATTGGATCTGCAATGGCAGAGCTATGACAATAATAAGCCGAAGGTGAAAGGACTCGCTCACTACCTCCGGGTGGGAGAACCTCATGTGGTTGCACAGGATGTTGAACGTGCCGCGGTGGGTCTTGGTGAAGTGTTTGACGTATTCCGCCTTGAACCTTTGAGGGTAACCGAGATGGTCGTAATAGGGCAGAGCGAAGGTGAGATTGTGGGCCTCACCGTACCGATACAGGATGTTCAGGATGGTACTGCTCGCCGTCTTGTGGGTCTTCAGGAACACCAGGTTCTGCTTCGGAACGCAGGGAGGCTCCAGCCGGATGTCCACGCTGCGCCTGAAAGGCCAGAGGGATTTGGTCACGGGAGGTGCACCACACAGCAACAACAACCTGCACTGCTGTAGCACCTGTTACGACACGGGGTAAACCCTCCTGCTTAATTTAAAACCAGCTACACAGAAAAGATTTATCCCGTGCAGTAATCTGTAAAGATTTGAGTGGCCGGGATCTATAAAATGAGCAACTTTTTTTCTGAAAGTCTAACCGATAATAATTAACCAACAACGATCTACAATTCCTCCTTCTAACCTATCTTTTAACTTCCCTGCTATAAGACTAGTCCAATAAAAAAGGAGAAAGTGAGGACTGCAGCTGCTGGAGATCGGAGCTGAAAATGTGTTGCTGGAAAAGCACAGCAGGTCAGGCAGCATCGAAGGAACAGGAGAATCGACATTTCGGGATTAAGCCCTTCTTCAGGAATCACGAATCGTGATCTTTCAATCTTGTAATCTTTCAAAAGTCTCTGGAGTCAGGGGAAGTCCCAGATGATTGGAAAATCACTTTTGTAACCCCCTTTTTCAAGAAAG
The DNA here is from genome assembly GCF_020745735.1 of Hemiscyllium ocellatum. Lineage (NCBI taxonomy): Eukaryota > Metazoa > Chordata > Chondrichthyes > Orectolobiformes > Hemiscylliidae > Hemiscyllium > Hemiscyllium ocellatum. The sequence continues at coordinate 5,651,843 of NC_083444.1, read as the reverse complement.
GATCAAGACAAAAGATGGAAAATTATAGCCTAACCTCAGTTGTTGGTAAAATTCTAGAATCCATTGCTAAGGATGAGATTTCTAAATTCTTGGGAGGGCATGGTCAGGTTAGAACAAGTCGGCATGGATTTAGTAAGGGGAGGTCGTGCCTGACAAACATGTTAGAATTCTTTGAAGAGGTGACAAGTAGGTTAGACCAGGGAAACCCAGTGGATGTGGTCTATCTAGACTTCCAAAAGGCCTTTGATAAGGTGCCACATGGGAAGCTGCTGAGCAAGGTGAGGGCCCATGGTGTTTGAGGTGAGCTACTGGGATGGATTGAGGATTGGCTGTCTGACAGAAGGCAGAGAGTTGGGATAAAAGGTTCTTTTTCGGAATGGCAGCCAGTGACAAGCGGTGTCCCGCAGGGTTCAGTGTTGGGGCCGGAGCTGTTCACGTTATATATTAATGATCTGGATAAAAGGACTGGCGGCATTCTAGCGAAGTTTGCCGATGATACGAAGTTAGGTGGACAGGCAGGTAGTAATGAGGAGGTGGGGAGGCTGTAGAAAGATTTAGACAGTTTGGGAGAGTGGTCCAGGAAATGGCTGATGAAATTCAACGTAAGCAAATGGGAGGTCTTGCACTTTGGAAAAAAGAATACAAGTATGGACTACTTTATAAAGGGTGAGGAAATTCATAAAGCCAAAGTACACAGGGATCTGGGAGTGCTAGTCCAGGAATCTCTGAAGGTAAACATGCAGGCTGAGTCTGTGATTAAGAAAGCGAATGTAATGTTGTCATTTATCTCCAGGGGATTGGAATATAAAAGCAGCGATGTGCTACTGAGCCTTTATAAAGCTCTAGTTAGGCCCCAGTTAGAATATTGTATCCAACTTTGGTCCCCACACCTCAGGTAGGACATACTGGCACTGGACCGTGTCCAGGGGAGATTCACACGGATGATCCCTGGAATGGTAGGTCTAACATACGATGACCGGCTGAGGATCCTGGGATTATATTCATTAGAGTTTAGAAGGTTGAGGGGAGATCTATAGAAATTTACAAGATAATGCAAGGCTTAGAAAGGGTGGACGCTCGGAAATTGTTTCCGTTAGGCAGGGAGACTAGGACCCGTGGGTACAGCCTTAGAATTAGAGGGGGTCAATTTAGAATGGAAATGAGAGACATTTCTTCAGCCAGAGAGTGGTGGGCCTGTGGAATTCATTGTCACGGAGAACAGTGGAGCAGGTTAAATGTCTTCAAGGCAGAGATTGATAAATTCTTAATCTCACAAGGAATTAATGGCTGCAGGGAGAGTGTGGGTAAGTGGAGTTGAAATGCCCATCAGCTATGATTGAATGGCGGAGTGGACTCGATGGGCCAAATGGCCTTACTTCCACTCCTATCTCTCATGGAGAAATGAGCACTGTTGCTGTTTGGCAGCAGTGTGGAGGGATTGTCAAAAATATCTATCTAACCAGGATATCGGAACCTCCTCAAAAAAGAAAATCCGCCCCCGACCCGGTAATACTCTCCTGTAACGTCTTCTGTCAGCCAGAAGGTAACAGAAGTTTGAACACACGCATCAGGGACTTCAAGAACAGTATCTTCCCAGCTGGTGAATGGGCTCTCTAACTTCAACTAATGCTCATCTTGTTAATGTCAATCCTGCCTAGCACGCGCCCTGAGCAGTGTAACCAGTTTGTTTATCACCCTTGCATACTATACTCCACCTATACTGCTCATAAACAAAGCTTTTTATTGTACATAGCGAGACGTGACAATCAAATCAATCATATCAACTCCAGGATCAAGGAAGTAATGAACCTGCACTTCAGAATTCTGTTGGTTCAGCAACATTCCCCAGGACCTTCATGCATCTGCCTTTATCACTCGTGACCTAGATTTTTTTCGGTCTAGATTCGATAGCCTACAGTGTGGAAACAGGCCCTTCGGCCCAACAAGTCCACACTGACCCTCCGAACAGTAACCCACCCAGACCCATTTCCCTCCGACTAATGCACCTAACCCACAGGCAATTTAGCACGGCCGATTCACCTAATCCTTGTGGGCGGCACGGTGGCACAGTGGTTAGCACTGCTGCCTCACAGCGCCAGAGACCCGGGTTCAATTCCCGCCTCAGGCGACTGTCTGTGTGGAGTTTGCACGTTCTCCCCGTGTCTGCGTGGGTTTCCTCCGGGTGCTCCGGTTTCCTCCCACAGTCCAAAGATGTGCTGATCAGGTGAATTGGCCATGCTAAATTGCCCGTAGTGTTAGATAAGTGGTAAATGTGAGATGCGCTTCAGCGGGTCGGTGTGGACCGTGGGAGGAAACCGGAGCACCCGGAGGAAACTCAAGCAGACACGGGGAGAACGTGCAAACTCCACACAGACGGGAATCAAACCTAGGACCCTGGTGCTGTGAGGCAGCAGTGCTAACCACTGAGCCACCGTGCCGAGCAGGCAGGTCATGTTGGAGCTGGACAGGGCCTTGGTGAGGCCATAGGTACAGTACTCTAAGGCAGCAGGAAGGGCTTGTACTGAATGGTGTTGCAGAGGAGATTCACCAGGATGCTGTCCTGAGGTGGAGCGATGGATAAACTGAGGTTATTTGCTTTGGAACAGAGAATAATTTGAGGGGGCCAGGCTGGATCATGTGACAATGCTGTCACTGTAAAAGGGTTAATTTGTCTTTGGGTTATTTTTGTAACATGTATGCTTCATTATGGTCTGTAAAATGGAAGAAGGCATTTGGTATGCTTTCCTTTACTGGTCAGAGTATTGAGTACAGGAGTTGGGAGGTCATGTTGCAGCTGTACAGGACATTGGTTAGGCCACTGTTGGAATATTGCGTGCAATTCTGGTCTCCTTCCTATGAAAAGATGTTGTGAAACTTGACAGGGTTCAGAAAAAATTTACAAGGATGTTGCCAGGGTTGGAGGGTTTGACCTACAGGGAGAGGCTGAACAGGCTGGGGCTGTTTTCTCTGGAGTGTCGGAGGCTGAGGGGTGACCTTACAGAGGTTTACAAAATTATGAGGGGCATGGATAGGATAAATAGTCAGTCTTTTTCCCTGGGATCAGAGTCTATGGGGCAATTTAGCACGGCCAATCCACCCTAACCTGCACATCCCTGGGCACTATGGGACAATTTAGCACGGCCAATCCACCCTAACCTGCACATCCCTGGGCACTATGGGATAATTTAGCACGGCCAATCCACCCTAACCTGCACATCCCTGGGCACTATGGGACAATTTAGCACGGCCAATCCACCCTAACTTGCACATCTTTGGACTGTGGGAGGAAACCAGAGCACCCGGAGGAAACCCACACAGACACGGGGAGAATGTACAAACTCCACAGTCGCCAGAGGGTGGAATTGAACCCCGGTCCCTGGCGCCGTGAGGCAGCAGCGCTAACCAGTGAGGCTATGAAACGACAGGAGAATGATATCAGCTGAGGTGCTCTTGCAAGGAGCTAGCACAGACACATTGGGCCAAATGGTCTCCTTCTGTGCTTCAACCACTACATGGTTCCAAATATCCAGCCTGTCAATGCGTTCAGCTACTGAAGCATTAGGTAAGATGTCCTAAGGTCAAGGTGATGGTTAGAATGTGGTCAGGGCCACGGTTAGAGTTGGGGTCAGGGTGATGGTTAGGATGTGGTCAGGGTGACGGTTAGAGTTGGGGTCAGGGTGAGGGTTAGAGTTGGGGTCAGGGTGACTGTTAGAGTTGGGGTCAGGGTGAAGGTTAGAGTTGGGGTCAGGGTGACGGTTAGAGTTGGGGTCAGGGTGAGGGTTAGAGTTGGGGTCAGGGTGACTGTTAGAGTTGGGGTCAGGGTGAAGGTTAGAGTTGGGGTCAGGGTGACGGTTAGAGTTGGGGTCAGGGTGATGGTTAGGATGTGGTCAGGGTGACGGTTAGAGTTGGGGTCAGGGTGAGGGTTAGAGTTGGGGTCAGGGTGACGGTTAGAGTTGGGGTCAGGGTGACGGTTAGAGTTGGGGTCAGGGTGAGGGTTAGAGTTGGGGTCAGGGTGATGGTTAGGATGTGGTCAGGGTGAGGGTTAGAGTTGGGGTCAGGGTGAGGGTTAGAGTTGGGTCAGGATGACGGTTAGAGTTGGGGTCAGGGTGAGGGTTAGAGTTGGGGTCAGGGTGACGGTTAGAGTTGGGGTCAGGGCGACGGTTAGAGTTGGGGTCAGGGCGACGGTTAGAGTTGGGGTCAGGGTGACGGTTAGAGTTGGGGTCAGGGTGAGGGTTAGAGTTGGGGTCAGGGTGACGGTGAGAGTTGGGGTCAGAGTGATGGTTAGAATGTGGTCAGGGTGACGGTTAGAGTTGGGGTCAGGGTGATGGTTAGAGTTGGGGTCAGGATGACGGTTAGAGTTGGGGTCAGGGTGACGGTTAGAATGTGGTCAGGGTGATGGTTAGAGTTGGGGTCAGGGTGACGGTTAGAGTTGGGGTCAGGGTGACGGTTAGAATGTGGTCAGGGTGATGGTTAGAGTTGGGGTCAGGGTGAGGGTTAGAGTTAGGGTCAGGGTGAGGGTTAGAGTTAGGGTCAGGGTGAGGGTTAGAGTTGGGGTCAGGGTGACGGTTAGAGTTGGGGTCAGGATGAGGGTTAGAGTTGGGGTCAGGATGAGGGTTAGAGTTGGGGTCAGGGTGACGGTTAGAGTTGGGGTCAGGATGAGGGTTAGAGTTGGGGTCAGGGTGAGGGTTAGAGTTGGGGTCAGGGTGACGGTTAGAGTTGGGGTCAGGGTGACGGTTAGAGTTGGGGTCAGGGTGATGGTTAGAGTTGGGGTCAGGGTGAGGGTTAGAGTTGGGGTCAGGGTGAGGGTTAGAGTTAGGGTCAGGGTGACGGTTAGAGTTAGGGTCAGGGTGACGGTTAGAGTTGGGGTCAGGATGAGGGTTAGAGTTGGGGTCAGGGTGACGGTTAGAGTTGGGGTCAGGATGAGGGTTAGAGTTGGGGTCAGGATGAGGGTTAAAGTTGGGGTCAGGGTGACGGTTAGAGTTGGGGTCAGGATGAGGGTTAGAGTTGGGGTCAGGATGAGGGTTAGAGTTGGGGTCAGGGTGACGGTTAGAGTTGGGGTCAGGGTGACGGTTAGAGTTGGGGTCAGGGTGACGGTGAGAGTTGGGGTCAGGGTGACGGTTAGAATGTGGTCAGGGTGATGGTTAGAGTTGGGGTCAGGGTGAGGGTTAGAGTTGGGGTCAGGGTGAGGGTTAGAGTTAGGGTCAGGGTGACGGTTAAAGTTAGGGTCAGGGTGACGGTTAGAGTTGGGGTCAGGATGAGGGTTAGAGTTGGGGTCAGGGTGACGGTTAGAGTTGGGGTCAGGATGAGGGTTAGAGTTGGGGTCAGGATGAGGGTTAGAGTTGGGGTCAGGGTGACGGTTAGAGTTAGGGTCAGGTTGACGGTTAGAGTTGGGGTCAGGGTGATGGTTAGAGTTGGGGTCAGGATGAGGGTTAGAGTTGGGGTCGGGGTGACGGTTAGAGTTGGGGTCAGGGTGACGGTTAGAGTTGGGGTCAGGGTGAGGGTTAGAGTTGGGGTCAGGGTGATGGTTAGGATGTGGTCAGGGTGAGGGTTAGAGTTGGGGTCAGGGTGAGGGTTAGAGTTGGGGTCAGGGTGATGGTTAGAGTTGGGTCAGGATGACGGTTAGAGTTGGGGTCAGGGTGAGGGGTAGAGTTGGGGTCAGGGTGATGGTTAGAGTTGGGGTCAGGGTGACGGTTAGAGTTGGGGTCAGGGTGACGGTGAGAGTTGGGGTCAGAGTGATGGTTAGAATGTGGTCAGGGTGACGGTTAGAGTTGGGGTCAGGGTGACGGTTAGAGTTGGGGTCAGGATGAGGGTTAGAGTTGGAGTCAGAGTGATGGTTAGAATGTGGTCAGGGTGACGGTTAGAGTTGGGGTCAGGGTGAGGGTTAGAGTTGGGGTCAGGGTGACGGTTAGAGTTGGGGTCAGGATGAGGGTTAGAGTTGGAGTCAGGATGAGGGTTAGAGTTGGAGTCAGGGTGACGGTTAGAGTTGGGGTCAGGGTGACGGTTAGAGTTGGGGTCAGGGTGAGGGTTAGAGTTGGGGTCAGGGTGACGGTTAGAGTTGGGGTCAGGGTGAGGGTTAGAGTTGGGGTCAGGGTGAGGGTTAGAGTTGGGGTCAGGGTGATGGTTAGAGTTGGGGTCAGGGTGACGGGTAGAGTTGGGGTCAGGGTGACGTTAGAGTTGGGGTCAGGGTGACGTTAGAGTTGGGGTCAGGGTGACGGGTAGAGTTGGGGTCAGGGTGACGTTAGAGTTGGGGTCAGGGTGACGGGTAGAGTTGGGGTCAGGGTGACGGTTAGAGTTGGGGTCAGGGTGAGGGTTAGAGTTGGGGTCAGGGTGACGGTTAGAGTTGGGGTCAGGGTGAGGGTTAGAGTTGGGGTCAGGGTGACGGGTAGAGTTGGGGTCAGGGTGACGGTTAGAGTTGGGGTCAGGGTGAGGGTTAGAGTTGGGGTCAGGGTGAGGGTTAGAGTTGGGGTCAGGGTGACGGTTAGAGTTGGGGTCAGGGTGAGGGTTAGAGTTGGGGTCAGGGTGATGGTTAGAGTTGGGGTCAGGGTGACGGTTAGAGTTGGGGTCAGGATGAGGGTTAGAGTTGGGGTCAGGGTGAGGGTTAGAGTTGGGGTCAGGGTGACGGTTAGACTCAGATGAGGGAACAGGAAAAGGTTAGGGTTAGGGTAACGTTCATGTTTAGAATGTGCCTCCAGCTCAATAAAAAGATCCATTGACCACCTCGCTGAAGTTTCCTGATGCTGAGGCCATTCGCACCTGCATTTCTCCTGCCCCTTTCATGCCTTGACCTCCAACTTCACCCTGATGAAGAGCTTATGCCTGAAACGTTGACTCTCCTGCTTCTCGGATGCTGCCTGACCAGGCTGTGCTTTTCCAGCAACACACTCCCGACTCTGATCTCCAGCATCTGCAGTCCTCGCTTTCTCTAACTTTGCTCTCGGGTCTGTTAGGGTCAAAGGCCCCTCCACTTTGGCCAATCTGACGCTCTCTCCCTCCTCCTCTGCGCCCCCCACAGGAGAAGAAGGTGGTGCCAAATGATACGTTTTACTTCTCCATCGTCAGGGATCCTGTCCGGTTGGCTGAGTCCTCCTTCGCCTATTACCGCTTCCTCTCCCCGGCCTTCAGTCATGCCAAGAGCCTGGATGAGTTTGTGGCCTTCCCTGAGCGTCACTACAGGGGCCTGGAGCCGAACAACCACTACGCCCGCAACGTCATGTGGTTCGACTTCGGGCACGACAACAACATGGAGGACGTGCCCGGTTACGTCGACGCCGTCCTGGTCCAGCTGGACCGGATCTTTGACCTGGTGCTGGTCACTGAGTATTTCGACGAGTCGCTGATCCTCCTCAAGGAGGCGCAGTGCTGGGACCTGGAGGACGTGGCCTACTTCAAGCTGAACACCCGCTCCAATGACTCGGTCTTGCCTCTGAGTGCCAGCTCAGTGGAGAGGCTGCGGGCCTGGAACCACCTGGACTGGAGACTCTACCGCCATTACAACGCCTCCCTCTGGCGGCGGATCTCCAGCTACGGCACCCAGAGGATGGAGAGCGACGTGGCCCGCCTGAAAGCCCTGAGCCACCGCCTGGCCTCCCGCTGTCTCAAAAGCAACTTCCCCGGGCGGGTCTGGGATCCCGGTTTCATGCCCCACAGCTCCGGCAAGGCTAAGATCCAGGGCTACGTGCTGAAGGTCAACCTCAGCAATGATGACCTGGAGCTCTGTCAGCGAATGGTACTTCCTGAGAAACAATACCTCACCTACTTGCAGAGGAAGCAGTACTCAAAGAAGGTAAAAACAATGACTGCAGATGCTGGAAACCAGGTTCTGGATCAGTGGTGCTGGAAGAGCACTGCAGTTCAGGCAGCATCCAACGAGCAGCGAAATCGACGTTTCGGGCAAAAGCCCTTCATCAGGAATAAAGGCAGTGAGCCTGAAGTGTGGAGAGATAAACTAGAGGAGGGTGGGGGTGGGGAGAAAGTAGCACAGATTACAATGGGTGAGTGGGGGAGGGGATGAAGGTGATAGGTCAGAGAGGAGAGGGTGGAGTGGATAGGTGGGAAAGGAGATAGACAGGTCGGACAAGTCATGGGGACAGTGCTGAGCTGGAAGTTTGAAACTAGAGTGAGGTGGGGGAAGGGGAAATGAGGAAGCTGTTGAAGTCCACATTGATGCCCTGGGGTTGAAGTGTTCCGAGGCGGAAGATGAGGCGTTCTTCCTCCAGGCGTCTGGTGGTGAGGGTGCGGCGGTGAAGGAGGCTCAGGACCTCCATGTCCTCGGCAGAGTGGGAGGGGGAGTTGAAATGTTGGGCCACGGGGCAGTGTGGTTGATTGGTGCGGGTGTCCCGGAGATGCTCCCTAAAGCGCTCTGCGAGGAGGCGGCCAGTCTCCCCAATGTAGAGGAGACCGCATCGGGAGCAACGGATACAATAAATGATATTAGTGGATGTGCAGGTAAAACTTTGATGGATGTGGAAGGCTCCTTTAGGGCCTTGGATAGAGGTGAGGGAGGAGGTGTGGGCGCAGGTTTTACAGTTCCTGCGGAGGCAGGGGAAAGTGCCAGGATGGGAGGGTGGGTTGTAGGGGGGCGTGGACCTGACCAGGTAGTCACGGAGGGAACGGTCTTTGCAGAAGGTGGAAAGGGGTGGGGAGGGAAATATATCAACCCAAGCCAAGTCACCAGGATCCATTCTGAGGAGCAGCCAAGAAACCAAGGACTGGTTGAAGGGAGAGACAGACAAGATTAGCGAGCGTTTCAGGACAGTCTCTTGGGTGGGGTCTTCTTAAAGGCAAAAGTGAGGACTGCTATCCCCGATGAAGGGCTTTTGCCCGAAACATCGATTTTCCTGCTCCTCGGATGCTGCCTGATCTGCTGTGCTTTTCCAGCACCACTCTGATCTAAACTCTGGGATCTTCTTAAAGCCCAGCCACATTACCTTTCTGGGTGAGACAGGGCAAGGGTGATTGGTGCCAGTTTGAAGGGCGTTTGCCTGAAACGTTGATTTTCCTGCTCCTCGGATGCTGTCTGATCTGCTGCGCTTTTCCAGCGCCAGTCTCTAATCCCCAGCATCTGCAGGGCCCACCTCCTCCCAGTTTGATTGACGGTTATGCTTTGGTGTCTCTGGTCCTTTCTTAGCAACCTCTTCAGACCCTTGGTGTAGAACAATGGACACCAAACCGCCCACCCCACCCACCCACCACTCCCATCCCCACTGCCAGGGCCCTTCTTTATCCTCCATTTTGAGGTTTAGAATGTGGAACACCAGCCTCAGAGAGGAACATGGCTGTGTTGAGCATTGACGAGAGAGCTGCACGGTACAGCGGGGGATGGGGTGAGGGGGGGAATGAAGCTCAGCTGCAGCTCCACGCTGAGGAGGATGGGCCAAGTGCTCTTGTTCAGCACTGCCAGGTTCATGCTATGCTTCATGAGTGATCGGAGAGGAGTTGGCGGGCTCTCTGAGGTGACGGCATGTGAAGGCGGGTTGGGGGGGTGGGGCATGGACATTGCAGGACAGCTGACATCTGGTGGGCAAAGGTGGTGCTAGGTGAAGGCAGCTCCACCACAATGGACATGTGAAAGGTGTCCAATGCTTTGGGGATAGCAAGGGGGAGGCTGGCACTATAGAAATGAAATTCTTCCTCAATGGTTACATAGATTCATGTAACACAGCCCTTTGTCTTCTGCTGTTCTTTTTGTGAATTAATTCATTATAAATGCTATTTTAACCTGGGTCAACCGCAGTCACGTGTATATATACTTCAGGCTGAGCTAGACAAAGATTTAAACAGTAACAGGAACTGAGCCCTGTGGGGGAAAAGGTACAAGTCAACTTAATCTCACTGATGGCCGGCGCAAATGTTCGTGATTTGAAGGGAGGAAGAGACTGTACTGTAGCCACATTTGTAGGCGTCACTAAAACAGCAAGGGGCCTGCCAGGAAGGTGAATTTAAAATTATATAAACTTACCTTGTGGATAGACGGAGGGCACACTGAGCAGGAGCAGACATGGGACTGCTGAGTAAGTGATGTAATATACTTGGCTGGTTGTGTTACCTGAAGCATGACTGAGGTAGTGTCCCCCACCCATCCTCCTCCTCCTCAAACCAAAACAAAAGGTTCTGTGTGCCGGATTGGTAAGATAAAGAATTTTTTTAACAACTAGTTATGGTTCTACTTTGGGAATTTAGAACAGTGGGAATGGTGGTTAGGGCAGTTGAATGTTCCTCCTGCAGAATGAGGGAGGGAGGTGTCACCTCCATCCGTGGGAATTACACCCAACTCCAGCTCATGGGAAACAGCGTTAGGGAACTGGAGCTGGATGGACTTCAGATCATTCGGGAGGCAGAGGGGGTTATTGAGAGGGGTTACAGGGAGGTAGTCATACCTCGGGTACAAGAAAAAGGTAGATGGGTTACCGTCAGAGGATGGAAAGGGAACTGGCAGGCAGTGCAGGGAACCCCTGTGACCATTCCTCTCAATAACCATTTTGGGGTCAACTTACCGGGGGAAGCCATGGGGTACAGGTCTCTGGCTTGGAATCTGTCCCTGTTGCTTGGAAGGGAAGGGGAGAGAGGAGCAGAGCATTAGTCATTGGGGACTCCATCATTAGGGGGATAGATATGAGAAGAAGAGAGACTCACGGTTGCTGTGTTGCCTCCCAGATGCCAGCGTTCGTGATATCTCGAATCATGTTTTTGGGATCCTTGAGGGGGAGCAGCCCCAAGTCATAGTCCACATGGACACCAACGACAGAGGGAGGAAAAGGGATGGGGATTTAAGGCAGAAATTCAGGGAGCTCGGGTGGAAGCTGAGAGCTAGAACAAACAGAGTTGTTATCTCGGGTTTGTTGCTTGTGTCACGTGTTAGCGAGGAGAGGAATAGAGAGAGAGAGGAATTGAACATGTGGCTACAGGGATGGTGCAGATGGGAGGGATTCAGCAACCCAGATAATTGGGGCTTATTCTGGGGTAGGTGGGACCTCTACAAACAGGACGGTCTACACTTGAACCAGAGGGCTACCAATATCCTGAGGGGGACATTTGTAAATGGTATGAGGGAGGGTTTCAACTAATTCAGCAGGGGGATGGGAACCTAAATTATAGTTCCAGTGTCCAGGAGGTTGAGAGTGGTGAGGTCAGAAATATGGTTTCAAGGTCACAAGAGTTCACCAGCAATCAGGAAGGAGGTTTGAAGTATGTCTACTTCATCACCAGGAGCATCCGGAATAAGGTGGGGGAACTCGCAGCATGGGTTGGTACCTGGGACTTTGATGTTGTGGCCATTTCGGAGACATGAATAGAGCAGGGACAGGAATGGATGTTGCAGTTTCTGGGGTTTAGATGTTTCAGCAAGAACAGAGATGATTATGAGAGGGGGAGGTGTGGCATTGTTAGTCAAGGACAGTATTACAGTGGCAGAAAGGACGTTTGAGGACTCATCTACTGAGATAGGATGGGCTGAGGTTAGAAATGGGAAAAGAGAGGTCACAGTGTTGAGAGTTTTCTATAGGCCTCCAAATTGTTCCAGAGATGTAGAGGAAAGGATAGCAAAGATGATTCTGGATAGGAGTGAGAATAACAGGGTAGTTGTTATGGAGGACTTTAACTTTCTGAATATTGACTGGGAATACAATAGTTCGAGTACTTTAGATGGGTCAGTTTTTGTCCAATGTGTGCAGGAGGGTTTCCTGACACGATATGTCGACAGACCAACAATGGGCGAGGCCACATTGGATTTGGTACTGGGTAATACACTCGGTCAGGTGTTAGATTTGAGCACTTTGGTGATAGTAACCACAATTCAATTATGTTTACTTTAGCGATGGAAAAGGATAGGTATATAATGCAGGGTGAGTGTTATAACTGGGGGAAAGGCAATTATGATGCAATTAGGCAAGATTTAGGATGCATAGGATGGGCATGGGCACAATTGAAATGTGGAGCTTATTCGAGAAACAGCTACTGCGTGTCCTTGATAAGCATGTACCGGTCAGGCAGGGAGGAAGTGGTTGAGCAAGGGAGCTGAGGTTTACTAAAGATGTTGAATCTCTTGTCAAGAGAAAGAAGGCGGCTCATATTAGGATGAGACATGAAGGGTCAGTTAAGGCGCTTGAGAGTTTCAAGCTAGCCAGGAAAGACCTAAAGAGAGAGCTAAGACGATCCAGGAGGGGACATGAGAAGCCGTTGGCAGATAGGATCAAAGAAACCCCTAAAGCTTTCTATATCAGGAATAAAGGAATGGCCTGAATCTTTGTCTAGTCAATCGAGGATAGAAGTGGGAAGTTGTGCGTGGAGTCCGAGGAGATAGGAGAAGCACTAAATGAATATTTTTCATCAGTATTCACACTGGAAAAAGACAATATTGTCAAAGAGAATGCTGAGATACAGGCGACTAGACTAGACAGGATTGAGGTTCACAAGGAGGAAGTGTTAGCAATTCTGGAAAGTGTGAAAATAGATAAATCCCCTGGGCCAGATGGGATTTATCCTAGGATTCTCTGGGAAACCAGGAAGGAGATTGCAGAGCCTTTGGTTTTGATCTTTGTCATCATTGTCTACAGGAGTAGTGCCAGAGGACTGGAGGATAGCAAATGTTGTTCCCTTGTTCAAGACCGGGAGTAGAGACAACCCTGGTAATTAGAGACCGGTGAACCTTAATCCGGTTGGGGGTAAAGTGTTGGAAAAGGTTATAAGAGATAGGAATTATAATCATTTAGAGAGGAATAAGTTGATTAGGGATAGTCAATGCAGTTTTGTGAAGGGTCGTGCCTCACAAACCTTATTGAGTTCTTTGAGAAGGTAGCTAAACAGGTGGATGAGGGTAAAGCGGTTGATGTGGTGTATATAGATTTCAGTAAGGCGTATGATAAGGTTCCCCAAGGTACGCTATTGCACAAAATACAGAGGCATGGCTTTGAGGGTGATTTAGCAGTTTGGATCAGGAATTAGTTAGTTGAAAGATGACAGAGGGTGGTGGTTGATGGGAAATGTTCATCCTGGAGCTCAGTAACTAGTGGTGTACTGCAAAGAGCTGTTTCAGGGCCACTGTGGTTTGTCAGTTTTTTATAAATGACCTGGGTGAGGGCGCAGAAGGAAGGGTTAGTAAATTTGCAGATGACACTAAGGTCGGTGGAGTTGTGGGTAGTGATGAAGGATTTTGCAGGTTACAGAGGGATATAGATAAGTTGCAAAGCTGGGCTGAGAGATGGCAAATGGAATTTAATGTGGAAAAGTGTGAGGTGATTCACTTTGGAAGGAGTAACAGAAATGCAGAGTACTGGGCTAATGGTAAGAGTCTTGGCAGTTTAGATGAGCAGAGAGATCCCAATGTCCAGGTACATAGATCCCTGAAAGTTGCCACCGAGTTGATAGGTTTGTTAAACAGGCATACGGTGTGTTCGCTTTTATTGGTAGAGGGATTGAGTTTCAGAGCCATGAGGTTATGCTGCAGCTGTACAAAGGTCTGGTGTGGCCGCACTTGGAGTATTGTGTACAGTTCTGGTCATCGCATTATAAGAAGGACGTGGAAGCTTTGGAAAGGGTGCAGAGGAGATTTACTCGGATGTTGCCTGGGATGGAGGGAAGGGCTTATGAGGAAAGGCTGAGAGATTTGAGGCTGTTTTCGTTAGAGAGAAGAAGGTTGAGAGGTGACTTAATTGAGACATACAAGATAATCAGAGGGTTAGAGAGGGTGGACAGGGAGAGCCTTTTTCCAATAAGGTGACGGTGAGCACGAGGGGACATAGCTTTAAATTGAGGGATGATAGATATAGGACAGATGTCAGAGGTAGGCTTTTTCCTTAGAGAGTAGGGGTGTGGAATGCACTCCCTGCAACAGTAGTGGATTTGCCAACTTTAAGGGCATTTAAATGGTCACTGGAGAGACATATGGATGAAAATGCAAGAGTGATGGTGAGATGGGCTTCAGATTGGTTCCAAAGGTTCGGTGCAACATCGAGGGCCGAAGGGCCTGTACTGCGCTGGAATGTTCTACATTCTACCTGGAAAGGCAGGTTGTGAGAGAGATGCACACAGTTTCCAGAGAGATGTTCATCAGCTAAGTAAGCTGGCAAAGAGAGTAAAATATGCCAAATGGAAAGTTGTTCCTTTTGGAAGGGAGAACACTATGTTGTTTAAATAGAGTGAAACTGCAGAATGTTCCAATGCAAAGGGACTTTGATGGGCCTGGACATGAAACACAGAAAGCCTGCACACAATAAAGTCAGAGTTACAGAGCTACACAGCACAGCAACAGACCCTTCCACCCAACTCGTCCATGCCGACCAGATATCCTAAATTAATCTAGTCCCACCTGCCAGCACTTGGCCCATATCCCTCCAAACCCTTCCTATTCATATACCCATCCAGATGTCTATTAATTGTTGCCAATGTACCAGCCTCCACCACTTCCTCTGGCAGCTAATCCCATACATGCGCCACCTTCTGCGCGCAAAAGTTACCCCTCAGGTTGAAGGTGGGAGGGGAAAGATGTAAAAGGGACCTCTTTCCTCTAGTTCTGGACTCCCCCACCCCAGGGAAAAGACCTTGTCTATTCATCCTAACCATGCCCCTCTTGATTTTATAAGGTCACCCCTCAGCCTCCGACACTCCAGGGAAAACAGCCCCAGCCTGTTCAGTCTCTCCCTGTAGCTCAAACCCTCCAACCCCGGCAACATCCTTGTGAATCTTTTCAGAACCCTTTCAAGTTTCACAACATCCTTCCTGTAAGCAGGGAGACCAGAAGGTGAATGCAGTGTTCCACTTTGAGAGGATGGCCACAATGACTAAGAACATTGAGCCCATGAGCAGGTCGACACAGTTGACACGTTACTGAGTCCAGGGGTTTTATGCGACCATTCCCCCCGAATGTGCGGGAGCTGCTGACCGCATTTTTTGTCCTTGTCGGAACTCTGGGCACTGTCCCACAAACACGGCCGTGTCTCCATCCAAGGGCTGGCCACCAGCCAGAACATCTGGCCAACGTCTTCATTTTGGAGACCACTGGATGACCTTGGAGGAATTCAGCCAAGTATCAGGCGGCGACCTTTGCTTGGGACAATCACTCCAGCTCCCCATAATAAAAATAATAATAATATGCTGTATAATTTCCTGTGACCTGGTCTCTCTGGGTCCAAAAAGGTTTCCCTTCTAGGTTGTGGCACCCCCCACCTCACCAACAGCTGCTCAGTTTGTCCAGGACTGGGTCTTTCTGCGTCCCCAGTTAACTGTGACGAGAACGTGTGTCCAGAAAATTTAAAACCATCACCGACTTTCCCAGTGGTGGAATCACCAATGGTGTATCTGCTGGTAGGAGGCAGCTCAGTGCACCTGCAGTCACTAGTGTTACAGCATGTTGCTGGATTGGTCTGAAGTCATGGAAGGCATTGTCTTGCCCTCCTTCAGTAGATCTCATGGGGGTTTCTAGCCTGTAATTATTACAAATTTACACCCGTCAAGGTATTGATAGAAATTCCTGACTGCAAATATGACTGCCAAGCCTTCTCTCTCTCTCTATCCGGACATATTTCCACTCCGTTTTACTCAAAACCCTGGATGCAAACACTATTGGGGTTTTTAAATTTTATTTTAGATTCCCTACAGTGTGGAAACAGGCCATTTGGCCGAGGAAGTCCACACCCACCCTCCGAGAGGTAACCCACCCAGACCCATTCCCCTACACTTCCCCCTGACTGGTGCACCTCAGCTACACATCCTTGAATACTACGGGCAATTTAGCCTGGCCAATTCACCTACCCTGCACATCTTTAGATCGTGGGAGGAAACCGGAGCACCCGGAGGGAACCGACACAGGCACAGGGAGAATGTGCAAACTCCACACACACACACAGACAGTCGCCCGAGGCTGGAACTGAACCTGGGTCCTTGGTGCTGTGAGGCAGCAGTGCTAACCACTGAGCCACCGTGGCACGCTGGTATTCCTCTTCACTGGGCCACCAATGAGCTCTTACTGCCCCCACACCAGATGGGGAGGCATTGCTTATGAATCCCAGATCTCACTTGGGATCAGAGTGTGCCATGCTTTGGGGGGAATGATAGCTGTTTCTTCACTTCACTGGACCATTTCCAAGGCTGAACGTTTTTTTTAAGGAGTTGATGCAGAAGTGCCAAGATGGAGACCTGTGTACGTATGAACTTTCCAGAATAATTTGCCAGCCCGAGGAAAGACCGAAGCTTCGGTACAAATGTGGGAGCCAAGGATGTTTGATCACTCTCACTTTATCTTCCATTGGGTGTAACCCCGTCCTGTCAGGTCTGCAGCCTAGGGCACAAGGGGGGGCCTGGAACACACATTTATTTCCTTCTTAGTCATACATCTGCCTCAGAGAAACATTTAAGGAAATTGTCCAAGTTCTCTAAGTGCTCCTTATTGGTTATTAGCAAGTCATCTTGCTAACTGGCCACCTGGAGTAGACCTTGTAAAATGTTCTCCATCATCTGCTGAAGAATTGCATAGGCTGGTGACACCCCAAATAGCAGTCTCATGTATTAATCCTCACCTAACCATAACTGCAAGTGCACATGGCTCATCTCCACAGTCATGAAGGACGGCGTTCTTGTTAGCTTTGTGTACAAATCCTCGATGCTAGGGATTGGGTATATATGCAGCTGTGAAATGCAGTTTATGGTTTGCCTAAAATCCCCACAACGGCAAATGGGCCGGTCAGACTTTACAGTTGGTATGAACAGTGCTGCCCATTCTGCAAACTGGATTGGTTTGATGATTTCGTCGCTTTCCAGCCCTCTGATTTCTGCCTCTCCTTCTGCCCAAAAGGCAAATGGCACTGAGCAGGTCTTGCAGACTCGTGGAATTGCTTCCTGGTCAACATGCAAGGGGCTCCTTTGATAGGCCCTGGACCTTCTTGAAAAAGTCCAGGTATTTAATTAGGACTTCACTCAGACAGCCATTTTGTCATTGAAAAATGTTCAGCCAATCAAGGGCAATCTTTCTGAAGCAATTTCACCCCATCGAGCTCGGGCCTGAGCCTTTTACTACAATCAGTGGGAACTGAACCAGCAGCTTCTCACAATAGATCGGAACCAAAGTTGAACCCTTAATCTGTGAAGGTTCCCTGGTATAGGTTCTCAGTCTAGCCAAGGTATTGAGAAAACTTAAGGGTGCAAGTCCAGAGTGAATTCTGTTGAAGATTGGTTCGACAATGACTGAAACAGCCGCACTGGTATCAATCTCCATTAGAACTGGGTGACTGTTTAACCAGAGACTTATTTCAATTGTTTCTGATTTGGATGTTGCGAAGCGAGATAACTGTTCCAAACCAGTCAGCTCTGGGACAGTGAAGCTGAATGATTCAGTACCTATGTTAGCTTCTTTGGGTTTATTTCTTAATCTCTCGGAAGGCTGGGTTCAGTGACAATGTTGCCTTGATGAAGTGGCCTACAAGGTGACCTCTAGATATCGTGTCCCACCTGTTGTGGACTAGACCAGACCACTCAAAACATTCCTAAGCAGGCAATCCAGGCCATACCTTTGCAATTTCTTTTGGTAAGTGTACAGTGAAAATTACCCGAAAAAGTTAGCGAGGTTGACTACCAGGTTTTAAAACAGACAAAAATTTATTCACAAAATTACACAATGAAAAATAAATAACATCTACAGAACTCAGTCAATCCAAAATAGACTTAATTCTGCTGTTCCAAATACACACAACACTCCCAATAAACAAACCCCCTTAAAAACAGTAACAATGGAACAAATGCTTAAAGGTTGAAGGTAGAAGGACAGAAGGAGAGAGAGAGAGAGCATGTTTCAATACAGCTGAACCCCTAACTAGTTCTGGTCTGAACTGCTCAGCTGGAGAGCTGACCACTCCCCTTTCATTATACAGGTCACTTCTAAAACGTGACCACTTTGGCCTGAAGTCTCATCTGTTCACACATAAAAAAAAGGCCTCTCAGTCCCATTTAATCTCTGCACCAAACCAGTCTGGTCGGAGCCGGCCCATTTACAACCCCTTTGAGAAAAACCAAGGACACAGTATCCTTAAGAAAAGGAACAGTTTTTAAGAGAAATGCGACCAGCTTTGTGACACCCCACCATTGGTGGCCTTGTCTTTAGCTGCCTGGTTCGCCCTCCCTCGAAGTCTCTCCACCCTCTCTCATCTTTGGTGGCATTCCTTCAAACCCATTCTTTTACGCCAATCACCTGAGCCTCTTGTAAATCTCCTCAAAGCCCTTCACAGGATCCATCTAGATCAGGCAGGGGTCAAAGAGCAGGGATGATTTCGAGCCAACATGAGCTGGGCTGGGGAGACAGCAAATACTCCCTCCTATCCCTCAAAAAAAGATGCATTTCTATAGCACCTGTAATGTAGCAAAACAGGCTGAGGCGAGGGAGTCAGTTCACTCAGTTGGCCGGATGGATGGTTTGTGATGTGATGCTGACAGCGTGGGTTCAATCCTCACATCAGCGGAGGTTACCATAGAGATCCCACCTTCCTGATCTCTCCCTCTACCTGAGGTAGGGGGGTAACCCTCAGGTTAAACCATCACCAGTCACCTCTCTGTCTTTTCCCTAGTGGGGTGGGGGAATTTCAAGACCAGGTGACAAATGTTTAAAGGTGAGAGAAGAGGGATTTACATAGACAATCTCTTTGTACAGAGGCTAATTCATGTGTGGAATGAAGGAAGTGGTGGATGTGGGTACAGTTACAACATTTAAAAGACATTGGATAAGGAAATGAACGGGAAAGGTTTGAAGGGATACGGGCCAGGAGCAGGCAGTTGGGGGCTAGTTCAGTTTGGGATTATGGTCGGCATGGACTGTTTCGTGCTGTAGGACTCTATGAAATGAAGCAGGCAAGTCATGAACCCAGAGCTTCCAGTCCAGTAATACGGACAGTACCACTGTGATGCGAGACTCCTTGAGACCTTCTTGTGTGGTGACTCAGTGTTGCTCAGCATTAACTGTGGTTCCCCAAATATGCAAATTGTGATGTTGAATTTCTGATTGTTCACAACAGTCCAAATCTGGTCCCTGTGCCCTCCTGTCTCCCCACGGTTAGACAGTTAGTCTGAACCATTCACCAGTTTCACTGGGGCTGGCTGCTTTCCCAGCCCCTCTCATGGCAATGGGGTTTTGGGGCGACCGATGTTGTTATGCCTCAGTCCAAACCCCATCAAACACATCACGCCCACCTTTCATCGCACTTAAAGGCAATTGCAAGGTGCTGCATTCCAGATGCGATTCGATTGGTCACACTTTAAGACAACTTTTCGCTTTAAGCAAAGCACACTTTTATTCTTACAGTGCAGTTAAAACACAAACAAACATAAGAGAATTGGAATAACTTTAACTCAACTGAAATACTTAACGAAATGATTTAATTATACCTCACCAACTGTTCCAATATGGCAGCATCCCATAAACACATCCTTGGCAAAGGCAATTTCAGCAAAACAGTTTTGCTCACATCCTGTCTCCAGTCCAGGAGAGGGGAAAAGCGAAAGAATGAGTCTAGCAGCAGAGACAGAACAAGCTTTATACAGAGAGAGAGAAAGAGAAAAAGACAGAAAGAAAGAGAGAGAGAGACAGAGAGGGAGAGAGAGAGACCGAGACCGAGAGAAAGACAGACAGAGAGACCGAAAGAGAGACCAAGAGAGAGAGAGAGAGAGAGACTGAGAGAGGGTGTCAGACAGAGAGAGACAGAGAGAGAGAGAGAGAGACTGAGGGCGACAGACAGAGATAGAGAGACCGAGAGAGACCGAGAGACAGAAACAGAGAGAGAGAGAGAGAGACAGAGACAGAGAGAGACAGAGAGGGCAACAGACAGAGAGAGACAGAGACAGAGAGATTGAGAGAGAGAGGGAGACACAGAGAGACAGATAGACAGCGAGAGAGAGAGAGACAGAGACAGAGAGAGAGAGAGAGAGACAGAGCGAGACAGAGAGGGCGACAGACAGAGAGAGACAGGGACAGAGAGATTGAGAGAGAGAGAGGGAGACAGAGAGAGACAGACAGACAGCGAGAGAGAGAGAGAGACAGAGAGAGAGAGATGTATCTAGCAGCTCCAATTCCAAAGAAACTGCAATAAATACAAAAACCAAAGCCTGGCTCTGTGAGAGCCTGACCCCCACCTCCTTTTGTCTTCATTTTTTTTAAAAAGAAAAGGACCCAAAGCTCGTTGTTTTCCCCGGAACTGACGCCTCAGCACAAGGTTCACAACACTAGGTCTCAGGAGAAACGGGCCAGACTCGGGTGGGGAGAGAAAATGAGTCCACCCACAGTGTCTCAGGTAGTTCTGCTAAACGCTGCCATGTCATATCGCCTGCTCACGACAGTGTGGATTGGAGCACATTTTCCACACACAGGTCACAAACTTTGTCATACATTGTTAAAAACAATGGCTTTATTAACGGCGAGAGTACCGAAAGGTCAAATATCGTACGCGGCACTCGGAGCTACGGCACACCTGTCAGTTCACTCAGCAAGTGGGCCAGCCCTCGGTGGAGATCCCCCACCTTTGTTTTTTTTTCCTGGATAAGAGCCTCAGAATTCTCTCTCCGTTGTGCCGTGTCGGCAGTGCAATGGGAATGCAGGTTAGTGTGGCACCTTTGACTGCTGCTCTCGGCCCCAGAGTGAGGGCACACCCAGTTTCACAACTGCCGCTAATGTAGAAACAGCTTTTATTTATGAAGCATGTCAGCCCCCGACCACTGGGGAGCGAGCGCTTCCTCGCGCTCTCTCTCTCTCGCTGGGGCTTGGAAGTTGTGGGGTCAAGGCCTCCAATCCAGAGACTAGGATAACAGCATTCAGAATGACATCCATCCCCGGTGTGTGACTGAGGGGGTGCAGCACAGTTGAGAGTGCCCTCTTTCGAACATGGGGACAGAGAAAGAAACCCTCGTCATCCTGGGGCCAATATTTATTCTCCAGGTGACATCGTCAGCTTGGAATATTCGCTGTCTATCTGTCTCTCTGTGTCTCCCTCTCTCTCTCAATCTCTCTGTCTCTGTCTCTCTCTGTCTGTTGCCCTCTCTGTCTCTCTCTGTCTGTCGCCCTCTCTCAGTCTCTCTCTCTCTCTCTCTCTGTGTCTCTCTCTCTCTCTCTGTGTCTCTGTCTGTCGCCCTCTCTCAGTCTCTCTCTCTCTCTCTGTGTCTCTCTCTCTCTCTCTGTCTCTGTCTCTCTCTGTCTGTCGCCCTCTCTGTGTCTCTCTCTCTCTCTCTCTGTCTCTGTCTCTCTCTGTGATGCAGGAGTTGGCTGCGTATGTTTTCCGTGGCCCTGTTTCCGGCCAATACCACAATCGAAAAGTACTTGAAAATGCTTGGAGGAGAACAGGCCAGTAACGAGTGGGCGACGCGAAGGAAGCATCCGCTTCAAGTGGCATCACAATTCCCAAGCAGTTGTCGTCATGATGGCCTCTCCCCCGGAGAGGCACAGTTCCTGGGTCCAATCCTTGCTCCAGATGTTTGAGCGCAGAAGGAATGCTGCCTTGCCCAGGGATGCCACCTTCCAGACGAACTACCCTCCCGAGGTAGCGGGGAGCAGAAGAGGGTCATAAACCGACGCAAGGCCTGATTTCAAAGTCATTTGGGAGGGCAGGGATATGTCCTCCCTGGGGACCTAGATTTATCATTTCCATTCACATTATGTTTTTGTCCAAAACCTGGTCGCCCTAATCGCATTGTCGCTTCCTGTGTGCCAACGAACCACCACACCTCCAACCACCCGATAGCAACTCCACTTCCGCTCAAAAAAAGCGCGTCGTCGTTGGCTGCGAAGCGTCTGTGGGCATCCTTGGGCCGTGAAAGGCTCGACAGAAATGCAAGGCCGCCTTTTGGTGCCTGGGAGCAGGTGCATTGGCCCCCGGGTCTGCGTTTGTGACAAGCTGGAGAAAAATAAAAGGGAAGCAGAAAAAAAAAACACAAAGCGCACACCTCGACCGAGGATCAGGTTTTACTGCTAGCCTCACCTCCATCAGTTTAAACGAACGCCCGAACCATCCTCAGCTTTACCTGAGGGAAGTGACACTGAACTGTGCGCGCTCTGGTATCATGGCAACAAGCCCATGTCTCATCTGAGAGTTGAGCTGATGATGATTGCCAGCAGGACGTATGGGGGGAGCTGGGGTTGAGTGGGATTCGTAGCTAAATGCAAACTGTCACATGGTAGTACAGAGATTGAAAATAGCTGTAAAATAGAGTACGCTGCTAAACATTTGGTTTCGCATTTATCAGGACCAGTGCAAGAGTGTCAAATTTCAAACAATCACCACAATGCCATCTACTGCACCCGGTGTGGTCCCCTCTACATCGGGGAGACAGGACGCTTGCGGATCGTTTCAGAGAACATCTCTGGGACACCCACACCCACCAACCCCACTGCCCCGGGGCTGAACCCTTCAACTCCCCCTCCCACTCCGTCAAGGACATGCAGATCCTGGGCTTCCTCCACCACTAAACCATTACCACCCGACGCCTGGAGGAGGAATGCTTCATATTCCGCCTTGGGACCCCCCCAACCACACGGGATCAATGTGGATTTCAGCAGCTTCCTCATTTCCCCTCCCCCCACATTATCCCAGTCCCAAGTCTCCAACTCGGCACCGCCCTCCGGACCCATCCATCACTGCCCCCTCTGACCTATCACCCTCTCCCTCACCTTCATCTCCCTATCACTTTCCCAGCTACCTCCCTCCAACCAGGACCCCCCTCCCATTTATCTCTCAGGCTTGGCCCACCAGCCTCATTCCTGATGAAGGGCTTGTGCCTGAAACGTCGATTCTCCTGCTCCTCGGATGCTGCCTGACCTGCTGAGATTTTCCAGCAACACACTCTCCACTCTGATCTCCAGCATCTGCAGAACCCACCTTCTCCTACAACAATTTTTACTGCAGGAAAACGGGGTGCTGAATGGAAGCTGGAGTTGGCCTGCACACTGGTGTACGCCAATGCCCCAAGTTATACATTTGAATCTTGTTCGATTCCCCCCCCATCTCCTTAACCCTCTTTAGCCTGACAACCTTCAGATCTCTGTTTTCCTCCATTACAAACCTCTTGCATGTCTTCGATTTTAATCACCGCATCCATTTGGAGCCTGTGTCTCCAGCTACCTGGACCCTGAGCTCTGTAACTCCCTTCCCTGATACCTCTCCGCGCTCTCTTTCTCTCCCCTCCCCCACGCCCTGGTTAAGACACTCCTTAAAACTGATCACTTTAACCAAGCATTTGGTCACTGGACCCTCGCATCTCCTCATGCGGAGAGGGTGGAGATCAGAGTTGAGAGTGTGGTGCTGGAAAAGCACACCTGGTCAGGCAGCGTCCGAGGAGCAGGGGAATCAATGTGTCGGGCATCAGCCCCCAATCCTGATGAAGGGCTTTCGCCTGAAACATCGATTCTCCTGCTCCTCGGATGCTTTTCCATCTCCTCACGCAGCTCAGTGTCAGATTTGAATCTCGGTTAATTTTGCCCTGGGGATGTTTTACTGCAATGGAGGTGCCTCATAAATGCAGGTTGTTGTTTTCAACGTCATCACTCTCGACTCCCGAGAACTAATGGTGAGAAAGGGCTGGGCAAGTGGGGTTGAAGGGTGGGGGGAGTGGGGATTGACTACCTCATTCAAAAGGGCTGGCACAGGCATGCTGGGCTGAAAGGCCTTGTCTGTACCCCACCATTCTAAGGTGGCACCGAAATAGAGAAGACGGCAAGAAATGTTGGGCATTCTTGGCAGTTTGAGAAACGACAGATGACAAACAAGAATCAGAAATGAAAACCGAGATTATCAGAGAAACTCAGCACGTCTGGCAGCATCTGGACAGAGGGATTGCAGAGTCAACATTTCTTCAAGATTCAAAAAGAGACTCTGAACCCAAAATATCGGCTCTGTTTGCTCGTTTCCCCAATAAAATGAGAGAAAGATTAATAAGGTTCATTATTCCGTACCTATTTCTTGTTGCGTGCATTCATCAGCTTCTGCCTTCTGTCTGGTGGCACCTCCTCCAAATTAAGGCCATGGTTGCTGGCTCTGACAATGAGACACAGAGAGAGCAAGTTATTTTGCTTAAATGAGGGGCCAACATATTATATAAGGAACGCAGAGGCTTGGGAAGGAAAAACGATTTATGAAGGTAGATGATGGTGTAATTGGTAACATCACTGGACCAGGAATCCAGAAGGTTAATGGGTTCAAATCCCACTGTGGCAACTCAGGGAATGTGTATCCAATGAACAAATCTCATCTCAGACCATGTCAGCCGTAAAGAAATCCAATGAGGATCCGGGAGACACTTCCCTGCGCAAAGCGTGGTGAGGAGATGGAATCTGTGAGCAGAGGGGAGTGACTGCTGTAGATTTATTGACGGGGAAGCTGGATGAGCACACGAGTGAGAAAGGAAGGTTGTAGAGTTATGCAGCACGGGAACAGACCCTTCGGTCCAACTCGTCCGTGCTGATCAGATATCCTCATTTAATCTAGTCCCATATCCCGCCAAGCCATTCCTATTCATATACCCGTCTAGATGCTTTTTAAATGCTGAAATTGCACCAGCCTCCACCACTTCCTCTGGCAGCTCATTCCATACACTCACCACCCGCTGTGTGAAAAAATTTCCCCTTCAGTCCTGTTTAGATCTTAGCTCTCTCACCTTTAACCTATGCCCTCTGGTTTTGGACTCCCCCATGCTGAGCCTTTCATCCTAACTGCATAACATCTGTACAGTGTGGAAACAGCCATCTGGCCCAACAAATCCTTTCCCTGTAACCCTGCATTTCCCATGGCTAATCCACCCGAACCTGCACATCCCTGGATACAATGGGCAATCTCCCATGGCCAATCCAGCCTAACCTGCACATCCCTGGATACAATGGGCAATCTCCCATGGCCAATCCACCCTAACCTGCACATCCCTGGATACAATGGGCAATCTCCCATGGCCAATCCAGCCTAACCTGCACATCCCTGGATACAATGGGGAATCTCCCATGGCCAATCCAGCCTAACCTGCACATCCCTGGATACAATGGGCAATCTCCTATGGCCAATCTACCCTAACCTGCACATCCCTGGATACAATGGGCAATCTCCTATGGCCAATCCAGCCTAACCTGCACATCCCTGGATACAATGGGCAATCTCCATGGCCAATCCACCCTAACCTGCACATCCCTGGATACAATGGGCAATCTCCCATGGCCAATCCAGCCTAACCTGCACATCCCTGGATACAATGGGCAATCTCCCATGGCCAATCCACCCTAACCTGCACACATTTGGACTGTGGGAAGAAACCGGAGCACCGGGAGGAAACCCACGCAGACACGGGGAGAATGTACTAACTCCACACAGACAGTCACCCGAGGCCGGAACCGAACTGAGGTCACTGGCGCTGGGAGGCAGCAGTGTTAACCACTGAGCCACCGTGCTGCCCCCTCATGAGTTATACGCCTCTATAAGGTCACCCCTCAGCCTTACTCTTGCCCCTATTTCTTGTGTTCACTGTGTTCAGGTACATGGTGAATTAATGTAGGAACAGGAGAAGACCATTCAGCCCATCAAGCCTGTTAGACCAACCAGTTTGATCATGGCTGATCTCCCCCACTACCACCCCACCAATCTTATAGACTCATACAGTAATATAGCATGGAAACAGGCCCTTCAGCCCATCTGATCCGTGCTGACTATGATGCCCACTCAGCATTGTCTACATTCGGGCCATATGTCTCTAAACCCTTCCCACCGACGTACCTGTCCAATTTTTTAAAAAATGTCGCTATTGTACTTGCCTCAACCACTTTCTCTGGCAGCCCATTCCACAGACGCACCACTGTCTGTGTGAAGGAGTTGCCTTTCAGGTCCTTCTTCAATCCTCCCCCTCTCACCTCAAACCTACGCCCTCGAGTTTTCAATTCCCCGTCCCTGGGGAAAAGTCTACATAAGATCATAAGACATCGGAGTGGAAATAAGGCCAATCAGCCCATCGAGTCCACTCTTCTGATGGGCATTTCACCTCCATTTACCTGCACTCTCCCCATAGCCCTTAATTGCTTGCAAGATCAACAATTTATCAATCTCTGCCTTGAAGACATTTAACGTCTTGGCCTCCACTGTTCTCCACGGCAATGAATTCCACAGGGCCATCACTCTCTGGGTGAAGAAATATCTCCCTCATTTCCATTCTAAATTGGAAGTTTCTATTAGATCTCCCCTCAACCTTCTGAACTCTAATGAATACAATCCCAGAATCCTCAGCTGTTCATTGTATGTTAGGCCTACCATTCCAGGGATCATCCATGGGAATCTGCACTGGACACACTCCAGTGCCAGTGTGTCCTTCCTGAGGTAGATACATGCATTTATTCTATCTATCTCCCTCAGGATTTTGTACGCCTCAATAAGGTCACCCCTCATTCTCCAACAACCCAAGGAATTAAGTCCTATCCTGGCCAACCTCCCCCTATTACTCAGGCCTTCCTTTACTCAGAGAGTAGTAGGGGCATGGAATGCACTGTCTGCAACAGCAGTAGACTCGTCAACTTTAAGGGTATTTAAATGGTCATTGGATAGGCATTTGGAATAGTGTAGGAGAGATGGGCTTCAGCCTGGTTTCATCGAAGGCCGAAGGGCCAGTACAGCATTGGAATGTTCTATGTACCAATCCTGGCAACATCCTCATAAATCTTCTTTGTATTCTTTCCAGCTTCACTATGTCTTTCCTATAACAAGGTGACCAAAACTATGCACAATACTCCAAGTGTGGCCTCACCAAACTCGTAGACAACTGTAACAAAATGTCCGTGTGATCTCCATGTGTGTGACATCATTAGTGCTGTGAAATTTGAGTTCCAAAGATTCATCAGCCACTGAGTGAAAGGTTTATCAACATCTTGAGTGGCCTACCCCTTATTCTGAGACTGTATTCCCCCAGTTCCAGACTCTCCAGTCAGCGAGAAGGGAAATAAAAACAGACATTGTGTCTATATCCACCCGGTAACAATTTTGTAAGTGTCCATGCACTCGTCTCTCAGATGTTGAATACAGGCCCTCGTTTCCTCAATCTTTCTTTCTGAGAGGAAATGGCCATCTCACCCATACTCTCACCATTGCTCAAAGGAAAAAAAACAAAGAATAATGAACAAAGAAAATTTACAGCCCTGGAACAGCCCTCCAAGCCTGAACCGATCCAAATCCACTGTCTAAACCTATCGCCCACTTCCTAAGGATCTGTATCCCTCTGCCCCCCACCTCCTCATTCATCTGTCCAGACGCACCTTAAATGAATCTACCATTCCTGCCTCTACCACCTCTGCTGGCAACGCCTTCCAGGCACCCACCACCCTCTGTGTAAAATACTTTCCGCGTGTATCCCCCCCTTAAACTTCTATCCTCTCACCTGAAACACGGGACCTCTCGTTATTGAATCCCTCACCCAGGGATGAGGGATTCCCCCTCCATACAAGACAACTCAACTCCCCAGTTGTACCTCAATGCCAACTGTCGCCCTCAACTCCAAATTCTTTCATTCCCTTCCTCAGCAAAAGTCTAGCAAGGGGCAGTCTTCAAAGCTTCAGCCCCACTCCCTGGAGAGTTTCTGTTTGAAATTTGGGGCTGGTTTGTGTGAATGCCCCTGTTCTGACGTCTTCCACCACCCCCCCACCCTGAGAGGCCAGCTCCAAACTTTAAGGTTCCTCAGCGATCTTTGCACCTCATTGTTCACCCCATTCCCTACCAAGGAATACAGTTTCTATCTATCGACCCGATCGATTATCTCAAACACCTCAGTGAGACGAAACCTCGAGTGTAACGCAGTGGCCATCAAAAGTGGACACCTACCCTGGTAAGAGATCTGGTGGCGTTGGCAATGGTTTATTAAAGCCCTCTCTTCCAACCAGCCAAAAGGTATCCTCAAAGCCTTTGCCCTTAAGGATGCAAGCACAATGAATGTTAAACACTTCACGGGTGTATTCAAGCACTTTCTTCATGACAGACCACTGCAGCATCGAACAAGAATAAGATCTCAGTTACTTAGAACTCCTCTCTGCCCCCTCCCCCCTCAAACAGCAGGCCGAAGGAAGACGTCAAGTGTGTGGTGCTGGAAAAGTACAGCAGGTCAGGCCGCATCCAAGGAGCAGGAGGATCGATGGATGAGGCGCACCTTCCTCGTTGAGACCCTCCAACCACGTGGGATCAATGTGGATTTCACCAGTTTCCTCATTTCCCCTCCCCCCCACTTTATCCCACCCTCCAACTCGGCACCGCCCTCGTGACCTGTCCCACCTGTCCATCTTCCTTCCCACCTATTCGCCCCACCCTCCTCTCCAAACTATCACCAATCCCCTCACCTCCATCCACCTATCGCACTCTCATCTAGCTAACAGTGGGGAGGAAGCTATTCTTGAACCTGCTGCAGTTAAAGGTGGGACTGAGCTGCCTCCTAGAACCACCCACTGACCCACCGTGACATTAGCTAGGGAGGGAGCTGGAGAAGTTTGAAAGAATGGAGATATATTTCCAATTCTGGATGGACAGTGGCTCAGAGGAGAACTTACAGGGGCTGACATTCCCGCGGAGATCTAGATGGTAATGATCGTGGGCTTGGAAGAAGCTCTCTAAGGAACCTGGGTGAATTTCTGCAGTGCATCTTATAGATGGTAAAGACTGGTGCTACTGAGTGTCGGTGAGGGAGGGAGTGGATGTGATGTCAATCAAATGGGAGACTTCTTTACCCCTGGATGGAGTCGAGCTTCTTCAGTGTTGTTGGAGCTGCCCCCACCCAGGGCAAACGGGGAGTATTTCCTCACACTCCTGGCTTGGGCCTTGTCGATGGTGGGACAGGCTTTGGGGAGTCAGGGAGGGAGTTACTCACTGGGGTATGCCTAGCCTCTTCTATATGATGAGTCCAGTTGAGCTTTTGCTCATCGGTACGTCCCCAGGAGAGGAAGATTCAGTGACGGTGACCCCACCGGGTGTCAAGAAGCCAGGTGCGGTTTCTCCCTTGTCGGAGACGGTCATTTCTGTCTTCCAGAGTGCCATCCAGTCTGTCTCTCACAAACTGCTCTTTCACCACATTCCCGGAGGACGTTTCTCCTTCAGATTTTTTAAATCTAATTCCCTTTCGAAGGCCACAATTGAATCTGCCGCCACCACACGCACTCGGGCCGCGCGCTCCAAGTTGCTCACACCCGCCTCACTCAAAAACAAACTTGTCCTCCTGTTGCCTCTAGCTCCTTCGCCAATCACTGACAGACCGTGCCCCCAGTTGGGGAAGCAGTAAGAACTTGGCATGCTGCTGCATGATGGGATACTTGATCAAGGTAAAAGGTAGGGCTTTTGCCCGAAACGTCGATTTTCCTGCTCCTCGGACGCTGCCTGTCCTGCTGTGCTTTTCCAGCACCACTCTAATCTTGACTCGAATCTGCAGTACCCATTTTCGCCAAGATAAAAGATGTACGGCTCTCACCTTTTGTGGAAAAGTACTGCTGGGGACAAAGCCTGAGGTTATGTAATTGTAATTTGACGAAATATAGGGAGTGAATCCTGAGCTTCTAATTTTCTCTGATTGAGCAACCCCAAATACCAAAGGCATTAGGCACTGTGTTTATTCTAATCTTGAACTATTACATTCAAAATTAAAGATCACTCAACACCAGACTGTAATCCAACAGGTTTGTCTGGAGGCACTAGTTTTTTGCGAGCTGCTCCTTTATCGGGTGGTTGTCTGTCAGTCATTGACAACCACCTGATGAAGGTTAAAATTCACACAACACCAGGTTATAGTCCAACAGGTTTAATTGGAAGTATTAGCTTTCGGAGCACCACTATCACCTGGTGAAGGAGCGTCGCTCCGAAAATCCGTGCTTCCAATTAAACCTGTTGGACTATAGCCTGGTGTTGTGTGAATTTTAACATTGTACACCCCAGTCCAACACCGGCATCTCCAAATCCTGGCTCCTGTATTCAAGATTACTTGAGTGCAGAATGTAAACGAGGTTGCTTGTGCTCATTGTATAAATTCCAGCCAAATTTCGCCTCCAGGGACAGTGCTGTGGCAGCCTCTCCGTGAATTCACCAAAAAATAAAGGTCCTTGAGACAAGAGTCAAACTCTCAGACGGAGTAATTTCCTCAACACCGGGTTATACTGCCTTCGGTCATTGCAAGTAGCCTCCCCAACATTAACCTTCTGTGACCTTGACCACTTCAATCAGATCTCACCCTCACCTTCCCTGATCTAAAGAAACAATTCCTGTCCTTCCACATTAAAGTAGTCTTGGAACCATTCTGCTATCTCTGCCAGATGCTGGAATCTTTGGAATGGCTGCCAAACCCTGTCTAATGCATTCACATCATTCCAAAAGTGTCACATCCAGAATTAAACACAGGAATTTAATAAGGGACGAGACAGTCTGGCTGTTGGACTCTGCCCCAATATTTACATGGCCCACAATTCTGTATATTTCAGAAACCTGTCCTGCCACCCTCAATCGTTCATCTAGAAAGGCTCTTGTACTGGCATTCTGCCAGTTCTAGTACCAGTACCGCCAGTGATTCCGCCAGTTCTAGTACCAGTACCACCAGTTCCAGTACGAATACCACCAGTGATTCCCCAGCTCCAGTACGAATACCACCAGTGATTCCGCCAGCTTCAGTACCAGTACCGCCAGTGATTCCGCCAGTTCCAGTACCAGTACCGCCAGTGATTCCGCCAGTTCTAGTACCAGTACTGCCAGTTCCAGTACGAAAACCACCAGTGATTCTGCCAGCTTCAGTACCAGTACCGCCAGTGATTCCGCCAGTTCCAGTACCAGTACCGCCAGTGATTCCGCCAGTTCTAGTACCAGTACCGCCAGTGATTCAGCCAGTTCTAGTACCAGTACCGCCAGTTCCAGTACCTTCAGTTCTGTCTTCCCTCGCAGTTCCACTTGGTAGCCCAGGTTAAGGTTCATTAAAATGGTGACTGTGCTTTCATTCACGTGGATTCGATAGGCTGAAAACAGAGATATTTCGATTATACCCAAACAGCCAAACAATTATTCCAAACGTAGAAAAGACCAGAGACTGAGTTACATCCTGGAATCTACTGAAAGTGCTTGGACAGATTATACAGAGAATAACAGATACCCGGGAGTGAGTTACAGACTGGAATCTAATCGAGGGGTTCAGGATGGTTTATATACAGAATAACAGATACCCGGGAAGGAGTTACAGAGTAGAATCTAATCGAGGGGTTCAGGGTGGTTTATATACAGAATAACAGATACCTGGGAGTGAGTTACTGACTGGATTCTAATGAAGGGTTTCAGGGTGGGTGACATACAGAATAACAGATAGCCTGGAGTGAGTTACAGCATGGAATCTAATCAAGGGGTTCAGGGTGGTTTATATATAGAATAGCAGATACCAGAGAGTGAATTACAGCCTGTAATCTAATCGAGGGGTTCAGGGTGGTTTATATACAGAGTAACAGATATCTGGGAGTGAGTTACTGACTGGAATCTAATCGAGGGTTCAGGGTGGTTTATATACAGAATAGCAGATACCCGGGAGGGAGTTACAGAGTAGAATCGAATCGAGGGGTTCAGGATGGTTTATATATAGAATGTAGATACCAGGGAGTGAGTTACAGATTGGAATCTAATCGAGGGGTTCAGGGTGGTTTATATATAGAATGTAGATACCAGGGAGTGAGTTACAGATTGGAATCTAATCGAGGGGTTCAGGGTGGTTTATATACAGAATAACAGATACCTGGGAGTGGGTTACAGACTGGAATCTAATCGAGGGGTTCAGGGTGGTTTTTATATAGAACAGCAGATACCCGGGAGTGAGTTACAACCTGGAATCTAATCGAGGGGTTCAGGGTGATTAATATATGGAAAAGCAGATACCAGGGAGTGAGTTACAGACTAGAATCTAATCGAGGGTTTCAGGGTGGTTTATATACAGAATAGCACATACCCAGGAGTGAGTTACAGACTGGAATTTAGTCGAGGGTTTCAGGATGGTTTATATACAGAATAGCAGATACCTGGGAGTGCGTTACAGCCTGGAATCTAATCGAGGGGTTCTGGGTGATTAATATATCGAATAGCAGATACCAGGGGAGTGAGTTCCTGACAGGAATCTAATCAAAGGGTTCAGGGTGGTTTATATACTGAATAATTGATACCCGGGATGGAGTTACAGACTATTATCTAATCGAGGGGTTCAGATTGGTTTATATACAGAATAACAGATACCTGGGAGTGAGTTACAGCCTGGAATCTAATCGAGGGGTTCAGGGATGGTTTATATACAGAATAACAGATACCTGGGAATGAGTTACAGACTGGAATCTAATCGAGGGGTTCGGGGTGGGTTATATACAGAATAACAGATACCCTGGGAGGGAGTTACAAACTGGAATCTAATCGAGGGGTTCAGGGTGGTTTATATACAGAAGAACAGATACCCGGGAGGGAGTTACAGACTGGAATCTAATTGAAGGGTTCAGACTGGTTTATATGTAGAATAACATATACCCGGGAAGGAGTTACAGACTGGAATCTAATCGAGAGATTCGGGATGGTTTGTATACAGAATAACAGATACCTGGGAGTTACAGACTGGAATCTAATCGAGGGGTTCAAGGGGGTTTATATATAGAATAGCAGATACTGGGAGTGAGTTACAGCCTGGAATCTAATCAAAGGGTTCAGGGTGATTAATATATAGAATAGCAGATACCAAGGTGAGAGTTACTGACAGGAATCTATTCGCAGGGTTCAGGATGGTTTATATACAGAATATCAGATACCCGGGAGTGAGTTACAGACTAGAATCTAATCGAGGGGTTCAGGTTGGTTTATATACAGAAAACAGATACCCTAGAGTGAGTTACAGACTGGAATCTAATCGAGGGGTTCAGGGTGGTGTGTAAACAGAATAACACATACCCGGGAGTGAGTTACGGACTGGGATCTAATCGTGCGGTTCAGGGTGGTTTATATACAGAATAACAGATACCCGGGAGTGAATTACAGACTGGAATTTTATCGAGGGTTTCAGAGTGGTTTATATACAGAATAACAGATACCAGGGATTGAGTTATAGACTGGAATCTAATCGTGGGGTTCGTGATGGTTTATATACAGAATAACAGATACCCGGGAGTGAATTACAGACTGGAATTTTATCAAGGGGTTCAGGGTGGTTTATATACAGAATAACAGATACCAGGGAGTGAGTTACAGCCTGGAATCCAATCGAGGGGTTCAGAGTGATTAATATATCGAATAGCAGATACCAGGGAGTGTGTTACAGACTGGAATCTAATCGAAAGGTTCAGGGTGGTTTATATACAGAATAACAGATACCCGGGAGTGAGTTACAACCTGGAATCTAATCGAGGTGTTCAGAGTGATTAATGTATCGAATACCAGATACCCGGGAATGAGTTACTGACTAGAATCTAATCGAGGGGTTCAGGGTGGTTTATATATAGAATAGCAGATACCCGGGAGTGAGTTACAGACTGGGATCTAACTGAGGGGTTCATGGTGTTTTATATATAGAATAACAGATACCATGGAGTGGGTTACAGCCTGGAATCTAATCAAAGGGTTTGAACAGTTTGCAAGTTATTACAGTAATTCTGGGAAATGCTCAAATGATCATGGTGCTACTGGGAAGGCAGTTCCGGGAGTCTGACCCAGCGAAGCTTCAGGAACAGCCTCATAAGATGAACTAAAGGCCTCATAGGGAGTTTATGGCCATGCCCACTTGATTCATGGCATGAGATGGAGCTCTGTGGATGTGCTCTACAGGGCTCGCCCCTCCACCTTTCGGAAGTGTCTGTGAGGGATTAGTCCTATCTCAGTGAGATGCTCAGTGGTCACTTTAGTGATTGGCAGTGCAGTCGTAGGTAGGTATTAGATTAGATTACTTACTGTATGGAAACAGGCCCTTCGGCCCAACAAGTCCACACCGACCCGCCGAAGCGCAACCCACCCATACATATACCCCATACCTAACACTACGGGCAATTTAGCATGGCCAATTCACCTGACCTGCACATCTTTGGACTGTGGGAGGAAACCAGAGCACCCGGAGGAAACCCACGCAGACACGGGGAGAACGTGCAAACTCCACACAGTCAGTCGCCTGAGGCGGGAATTGAACCCGGGTCTCTGGCGCCGTGAGGCAGCAGTGCTAACCACTGAGCCACCGTGCCGTATTGTTTTGGACAGGTGTAGCACTCCTCCTGTAACCATAGCCACTCAACAACCCAACACAGAAAGCAACTTAAATTAAATAGTGAGTTCATTTTCAGAACCTCTTTCGTACTCTTAGCAGGCCCAGTGTGCATGACAGCCTAGGTAGCAGGGTAACTATGGCAACTGATTTATCCATAACAAGATCTTACTATACTGCTCTCCTCTGTGATGCTGGTCGGGTCAAGATGCCTGGGTGAGAACCCAGCACACCTCTTTGCCACCACCTTCCACTCCCCACTCAACACTCTCCTTCAAAATGGTGGTCATGGAGCCATAGAGATGTACAGCACGGAAACAGAATTAGATTAGATTACTTACAGTGTGGAAACAGGCCCTTCGGCCCAACAAGTCCACACCGACCCGCCGAAGTGCAACCCACCCATTCCCCTACATTTACCCCTTTACCTAACACTATGGATAATTTAGCATGGCCAATCCACCCTGACCTGCACTTCTTTGGACTGTGGGAGGAAACTGGAGCACCCAGAGGAAACCCATGCAGACACGGGGAGAATGTGCAAACTCCACACAGTCAGTCACCTGAGTTGGGAATTGAACCCGGGTCTCTGGTGCTGTGAGGCAGCAGTGCTAACCACTGTGCCACCGTGCCGCCCACGAATCTTCCACGCCCTTGAGAAACCTCGCCTTCATCGAGCCCAATACTCACGCAAGCCGGTGGACTCCATCCGTGAAGCAGTGTTGACCGTGTCTCCGAAGAGGCAGTACCTTGGCATGGTCAGTCCTACCACCCCTGCTACACACGGACCTTGGGAAAAGAAACAGACCTTCAGACCTGCCCTTCATGCTCGCCACTCTTTTGACTGAGACACGCCACCAGAAAGCCCTTTTCTTTCGTCTGTCTGTCGTTCAGCGAGAGAAGCAGGAAGCCCACCCTCCGGCAACCAAATGCAAGAGCTGCTCCAACAACACCTTGCATTTGCATAGTGCTTTTCACACGGTGAAGCATCGCCGGAGCACGATTCAACATCGACTGTGTGTGGATTTGCAAGGGTAGGTACCTTATCAAACGGGGTAACTAAAGATTTCCATTTCTATACTACTTTTCTTTGACCACCGGATATCCCAAAGAATTCTGGTCACTGCTGCACTGCTATTCATGGGAGTTTTGCTGTCTGCTAGCTAGAGGCCATACTTCCCATGTTTCAACAA
Organism: Hemiscyllium ocellatum; assembly: GCF_020745735.1. NCBI lineage: Eukaryota > Metazoa > Chordata > Chondrichthyes > Orectolobiformes > Hemiscylliidae > Hemiscyllium > Hemiscyllium ocellatum. The sequence continues at coordinate 5,616,459 of NC_083444.1, read as the reverse complement.
GGACTCCCCTAGATGTAGGTTTGCTCACTGAGCTGGAAGGTTCATTTCCAGACGTTTCGTCACCCAACTAGGTAACATCTTCAGTGGACCTTCAGGCGAAGCAGTATGCATGATTCCTACTTTCTACTTATATGTTTGGGTTTCTTTGGGTTGGTGATGTCATTTCCTGTGGTAATATCATTTCCTGCTCTTCTTCTCAGGGGATGGTAGATGGGGTCTAACTCGATGTGTTAGACATCTACCACCCTCCCTGAGAAAAAGAACAGGAAATGACATCACCAACCCAAAGAAACCCAAACATGTAGAAAGTAGGAATCATGTACAGTGCTTCGCCCGGAGGCCCACTGAAGATGTTACCTAGTAGGGTGACGAAACGTCTGGAAATGAACCTTCCAGCTCAGTGAGCAAACCTACATCCAGAACCCCAACCTGAGCTACAAATCTTCTCAAAACTTGCTAAATGACTGCCCCTTGGAAAACGTATTTCACTAGCAGTAATGCATTTTGGGACATTCCAAAGATGTTAAAGGAACACGCTAAAATAAAACAAGGAACTGCCGAGGCTGGGAATCTTAAACAGAAATAGAAATTGTTGGAGGAACTCAGCATGTCTGGCGGCATCAGTGGAGAGAGAAACAGAATTAACATTGACTTAGAGGTGCCGGAGTTGGACTGGGGTGGACAAAGTTAAAAACCATACAACACCAGGTTATAGTCCAACAGGTGTATTTGGAAGCACTAGCTTTCAGAACGCTGCTCCTTCTACCTGATGAAGGAGCGACGCTCCGGAAGCTGATGTTTCTAAATACACCTGTTGGACTATAACCTAGTGTTGTGTAAGAGTTAACATTAACTGTGTTTTCCCTCCACAGACACTACCAATCCTGCTGAGTTTCTCCAGCAACTTTTGCTTTTGTCACTTTAGAAATGCACGCTGTTCCTTGTTTTTAATTCACTCTTTTCGACTCACTCCAAGCTTTTGTCCAGAATGATTTGGAGATGCCGGAGTTGGACTGGGGTGTACCAAGTTAAAAATCACACAACACCAGGTTATAGTCCAACAGGTTTAATTGGAAGCACTAGCTTTCGGAGCGACGCTCCTTCATCAGGTGATAGTGGAGGGCTCGATCGTAACACAGAATTTATAGCAAAAATTTACAGTGTGATGTAACTGAAATTATATGTTGAAAAATAGATTGTCTGTTAAGCCTTTCATCTGTTAGAATACAATGATAGTTCCACTTCTTTCATGTGTAAATCACAAAACCCTTCTTTTTAAAGTTGCATTCTCGGGTTAGCTGTTAATAATGGTGATAGCTAGACAATATGTTGAAGGTGTTGGCCCCCTGTGTTCTCTGTCTATGCCATGGTGTTTAGATTGATTCTAATCTAAAAAGTGAGATAACAGAGTTTTACATAAATTCATGCAGTTTTTGAGCTCAGAGTTCTACATGAATGTATGCAGTGTTTGAGCAAAGTACAATGTAACTCTGCAATACAAATTCACCCCACACAATATATGTGTGCATGTGGGTCTTTGTCTGTCTGTGTGTCTGTCTGTCTGGGGTGGGGGTTGTGAGTGTGGGAAAGTGTGTGTGTGTGTGTGTGTGTGTGTAGTGGATGTAGAGTGTCTTAAGACTGTGAAGGGGGTGCATGTGTGAGCATGGGAGTGTGTGTGTCTATAAGGGTGTGTGTGGGTGTCTGTGTGCGCGTCTGTGTGTACCTGTGTCCGTGTGTATGTGAGAGTGTGTGTGTGTGTGTGTGTGTGTGTAGTGCAATGGTGATCACCTGTAATGTGACATGAACCCAAGGTCCTGGTTGAGGCCCTCCCTATGGGTACCGAACTTAGCTATCAGCCTCTGCTCGGCCACTTTCCTCTGCTGCCTGTCCCGAAGTCCACCTTGGAGGATGGTCACCCGAAGGTCCGAGGCTGAATGTCCTGGACCACTGAAGTGTTCCCCAACTGGGAGGGAACCCTCCTGTCTGTTGATTGTTGTGCGGTGCCCATTCATCCGTTGTTGGATGAAAGAAGTGAAACTATCAGATGAAAGGCTTAACAGACAATCTATTTTTCAATGTATAATTTCAGTTACATCACACTGTAAATTTTTGCTATTAATTCTGTGTTACGATTGAGCCCTCCACTATCACCTGATGAAGGAGCGTCGCTCCAAAAGCTAGTGCTTCCAATTAAACCTGTTGGACTATAACCTGGTGTTGTGTGATTTTTAACCTTGTCCAGAAGGTTAGTTTTTTGTTCCCCCTATGAGTTGTGGGTGTCACTGCAAAGGCCAGCATTTGTTGCCTATTCCTGATCACCCTCAAACTGAGGGGCTCGCTGCATCATCTCAGAGGGTGGTTCAGAGCTGGCACGATCACTGTGACTCTGGAGTCACATGCAGGCCGGACCAGGTAAAGACAGCTGATTTCCTTCCCCGCAGGAATCCGATAGGATTTCAACCCGTCACCTTTCTCTTTATTATTCACTTGAAGGCGACAGCGCAGTCCAGGCCCTTCAGCCCTCGATGTTTGCACCAACCTGTGGAACTAATCTGAAGCCCATCTAACCTACACTATTTAATCATTCATATGTTTATCCAATATCCATTTAAATGCCCTTAAAGTTGGCGAGTCTTCTACTGTTGCAGGTAAGGCGTTCCACGTCCCGACTACTCTCTGAGTAAAGAAACTACCTCTGATACCTGTCCGATATCTATCACCCCTCAATTTAAAGCTCTGTCCCCTCTTGCTAGCCATCACTTGTAACACTGGCTAGGCCAGCATTCATTAGTTGTCCTTGAGAAGATGGGATGAGCTCCCATCTTGAACCGCTGCAATCCACACAATGCCATTAACTGAAATTAAATCCCATCCAATGCTCTGGGGGGATTCGAACCCCGTGTCCCCACTGTGTTAGCCTGGGCCTCTGCATTACCAATGACATAAACAATGTACTGAAGAAAAGACTTATTTAGAAGGCTAAACGTTGACAGCCAGGACGTACCTGAGTGCAATCCGATTCGGATCCGCACTGGAACGTCGGGCATGTGCCTCATCTTGAAGGTGCCGATGCTGCTGAGGATGTCCAGGGACATGTTAGCAATTTCTGCCGCATGTCGGCTCCCGTTGCGAGTCGGAAGTCCGGACGCTACCATGTACGCGTCTCCGATCGTTTCGACCTGAAAGCACAGACTGCAAGACTGACCCAGCACAGAAAGAGGCCGCTCACCCGGCCAGTCATGGCTCTTTCAGAAACATTGCTGACAGATCCCTGCTGTAGCAAGGACGTTGTGGAACTTGGAAGGGTTCGGAAAAGATTTACAAGGATGTTGCCGGGTTTGGAGGGTTTGAGCTACAGGGAGAGGCTGAACAGGCTGGGGCTGTTTTCCCTGGAGCGTCGGAGGCTGAGGGGTGACCTTATAGAGGTTTATAAAATCATGAGGGGCATGGAGAGGGTAAACAGACAAAGTCTTGTCGCTGGGGTGGAGGAGTCCAGAATTAAGGGGGATAGATTTCAGCTGAGAGGGGAAAGGCACCTGAGGGGGCAACGTTTTCGCACAGAGGGTGATGCGTGTATGGAATGAGCTGCCAGAGGAAGTGGTGGAGGCTGGTACAATTGCAACATTTAAAAGACATCTGGATGGGTATATGAATAGGAAGGGTCTAGGGGGATATGGGCCAAGTGCTGGCAAATGGGACTAGATTAATTTCAGATATCTGGTTGGCATGGATGAGTTGGACCGAAGGGTCTGTTTCCGTGCTGTACATCTCTATGACTCAATGGTAATGCTGGAAAGGAATAGAGAGTTAAAGCTATTTGCCATAGGCTTGTCAGGACTCAACACAAGAAAACCACATTTCGAGAGGACAGTGTACACAACACGAGAAGAAGGTGCTGCTTGGTAGGACTATGGTCGGCATGGAGACACACCACGAACAGTTAACAAATCCTGTTCTGAAGGGTTGCTGGACCCAGAAAGTCAACTCTGCTTTCTCCCACCACAGATGCTGCCAGATCTGCTGAGTTTTTCCAGCAAGTTCGGCTTTTGTTCCTGTACAAATCTCCATTGCAACTGACGTGTGTGGAGCTTCCTAACGCAACTTAGTGGGAACAATGACGATGGTAGTCATCGACGGAATCATGGCTTAATCTGGAAAGTGTCCAGACTTTTCGCTGACAGAATTAAATAAAATGTTCCCGGTGTGTTTATTATTCATCTCTAATTGCCCTCTTAAGATTTATAAGCATTCAGATGTGCACTTGCGATGTCAAGGAGATGGGTCAAAGACTGGGAAATGGGATTAGAACCGTTAGATACTGAAGAAGGGTTACTGGATCTGAAACATTCACTGATTTCTCTCACAGATGCTGAGCTTTTCCAGCAACTTCTGTTTTACAGCATCAGCAGTTCTTTCAGTTTGTATTCAGAGTAGTCAGGTGGTTGTTTATAATCAACATAGATTTGATGGGCCAAAGGGCCCTTTTTCAGTGTTTGCAGACCTCTATGACTCTAACTCAGTGGCGTGCTAGGGTTATAAGTGAGAGCAGGTAGGAATCAGCCATATCACTGGGGGTTTGCAGTTTGGATAGGAAGAGCAGAATTCCGTCCCTAAGTGCATTAGTCCGATGACAATGCAAAGCTTCACGGTCATCATTTCAGTGTTTTCTTCCAAATACATTAATTAAATGTGGGCAGCACGGTGGCACAGTGGTTAGCACTGCTGCCTCACAGCGCCTGAGACCCAGGTTCAATTCCCGACTCAGGCGACTGACTGTGTGGAGTTTGCACGTTCTCCCCGTGTCTGCGTGGGTTTCCTCCGGGTGCTCTAGTTTCCTCCCACAGTCCAAAGATGTGCGGATCAGGTGAATTGGCCATGCTAAATTGCCCGTAGTGTTAGGTAAGGGGTAAATGTAGGGGTATGGGTGGGTTGCGCTTCGGTGGGTCGGTGTGGACTTGTTGGGCCGAAGGGCCTGTTTCCACACTGTAAGTAATCTAATCTAAATGAATTTCAAATTTATGTGTTGGGATTCGAACTTATGACTCCAGATGATCAGTCCAGACTATGTTATTAAATCCAGGGCTACTGTGCCAGTAGGAGTCTCGCTGGACATAGAAAGGAGAAAGGGGTTTTAAGAGTTAGAGATACACAAACCACTTCTTTCCCCAGACAGCAGTGAGGGAATGGAACTGGCTCCTAAGACAGTGTTATCAAGGCGAACATTGTCCATATATTTCAGGGCATGTTTGGTATGCTTTCCTTTATTGGTCAGAGTATTGAGTACAGGAGTTGGGAGGTCATGTTGCGGCTGTACAGGACATTGGTTAGGCCACTGTTGGAATATTGTGTGCAATTCTGGTCTCCTTCCTATCGGAAAGATGTTGTGAAACTTGAAAGGGTTCAAAAAGATTTACAAGGATGTTGCCAGGGTTGGAGGGTTTGAGCTACAGGGAGAGGCTGAACAGGCTGGGGCTGTTTTCCCTGGAGCGTCGGAGGCTGAGGGGTGACCTTATAGAGGTTTATAAAATTATGAGCGGCATGGATAGGATAAATAGGCAAAGTTTTTTTCCCTGGGGTGGGGGAGTCCAGAACTAGAGGGCATAGGTTTAGGGTGAGAGGGGAAAGATATAAAAGAGACCTAAGGGGCAACTTTTTCACACAGAGGGTGATACGTGTATGGAATGAGCTGCCGGAGGAAGTGATGGAGGCTGGTACAATTGCAACATTTAAGAGGCATCTGGATGGGGATATGAATAGGAAGGGTTTGGAGGGATATGGGCCGGGTGCTGGCAGGTGGGACTAGGTTGGGTTGGGATATCTGGTCGGCATGGACAGGTTGGGCCGAAGGGTCTGTTTCCGTGCTGGACATCTCTGTGACTCTAAACATTAAGACAGAAAAGAACAGAAAGATGGGGGCGGGGATTGGTGAAATGCTGAAGAGGTGGAGAAGTTTCACATGAAGGGCCTAGAGTGAGTTTTTTAAAAAAATTTATTCATTTTGTGGGGTGTGGGTATCTTTGGCTGGGCCCAGCATTTACTGCCCGTCCCTAGTTGCCCCTTGACGAGGTGGTAGGCTGAGCTGCCTTCTTGAACCGCTGCAGACCACCTGAAGGTTGACCCACCCAGTGCCATCCAGGAGGGAATTCTTTGATTTTGAGTCAGTGACAATGTTTTATTTAACGTCAAGAAATGGCTTTCCAAGTCAGGGTGACAAGTGGCTCAGAGGAGAACCTGAAGGTGGTGGTGTTCCCGTGTATCTGATTAGATTAGATTCCTCTACAGTGTGGATACAGACCCTTCGGCCCAACAAGTCCACACCTACTCTCTGAAGAGTAACCCACCCAGATCCATTTCCCTCTGACTATGGGCAGGAGAAAGTGAGGTCTGCAGATGCTGGAGATCAGAGCTGAAAATGTGTTGCTGGAAAAGCGCAGGAGGTCAGGCAGCATCCAAGGAGCAGGAGAATCGACGTTTCAGGCATGAGCCCTTCTTATTCTTGAAGAAGGGCTCATGCCCGAAACGTCGATTCTCCTGCTCTTTGGATGCTGCCTGACCTGCTGCGCTTTTCCAGCACCACACTTTTAACACTATGGGACAATTTAGCATGGCCAATTCACCTGGCCTGCACTTCTTTGGACTGTGGGAGGGAACTGGAACACCCAGAGGAAACCCACGCAGACACGGGGAGAATGTGCAAGCTCCACACAGATAGTTGCCCGAGGCTAGAATCGAACTGGGTCCCTGGAGCTGTGAGGCAGCAGTGCTAACCACTGAGCCACCGTGCTGCCCTTGTCCTTGTAGATGGAAGTGGTTGTGGTTAAGGAAGGTGCTGTCTGAGAATCTTTAGTGAATTGCATCCTGTAGATGGTACACACTGCTGCTACCGTGGTGGAGAGTGTGGCTGTGGTGTCAATCAAGCAGGTGCTGCTTTGTCCTGGGTGGTGTCGAGTTTCTTGAGTGTTACTAGGGCTGCCCCCATCAAGGGGCAAGTGGGAAGTATTCCCTCACACTCCTGACCTGTGCCTTGTTGATGGTGGGACAGGGTTCGGGGAGTCAGGAGGGAAATTACTCACCTCAATACTCCTGGCCTCTGACCTGCTGAATGCTTTATACTTGCATACAAAAGTTTATACAATTAGGACTGAGTAAGCCTCTTACACACAGCTAGACCGCCTCTGAGTGACCGTCTGAATTTGTCAAATCCAACCTGACAAAGCTGAGCTGTTCACTCCGAGCGAACTACCTTGTAGACGTCGTGGGATCCGATGATGGCGTCGAACAAAGTGTAAAGGTCGTTGAGAAGGTCAACCACCTCGATGGGGTCGCTCATGGCTGAGATGGTGGTGAAGCCAACTATGTCGCTGAAGTAGATGGTCACCTGCTCAAAATGTTCAGGCTCCACCGGGTCCCCCGTCTTCAGTGCCTGGGCGACAGAGCTGGGCAAGTGAGGAAGGAACGGTGGGTCAGCAATCTCTGACTGGTAATCACACCGACACTATGACACAGGGGCATGGGTATCACTGGGATGGCCAGCATCTGATCCCCCCTCCCTAACCGACCCTTGAGAAAGTGCTGGTAAGCAACTATCCTGAGGGCAGTTAGGAATCAACCAGATTGGCTATGGGTCTGGAGTCACATGTAGATCAAACCCGACTCAGGAAGGCAGATTGCGGTCCCTAAGGAGCTTTCGTGAACCAGATGGATTTTTTAAAAAAACCAATTGGTGGCCAGCCATTTTGAAAGATGTGTTAGAGGATCATTGGGTTTATAAATCGACGCAGAGAGTGTAAAAGCAAGGAGATGATGCCACACCTGTATAAATCATAGGTCAATTCCTCATTTGGAGTACTGTGTTCAATTCATACAATCCCTACAGTGTGGAAACAGTCCATTCGGCCCATCGAGTACACACTGACTCTCCGAAGAGCATCCCATCCAGGCCCAATCTATCCCTGTATTTCCCATGGCTAACCCACTTAGCCAGCACATCCCAGGGCACTATGAGACACTTTAGCATGGCCAACGCACCCTAACCTGCACATCCCTGGGCACTATGGGACAATTTCGTACAGCCAATCCACCCTAACCTGCACATCCCTAGACACTGTGGGGCAATTTGGCATGGCCAATCCACCCTAACCTGCACATCCCTAGACACTGTGGGGCAATTTGGCATGGCCAATCCACCCTAACCTGCACATCCCTGGGCACTATGAGACACTTTAGCACGGTCAAAGCACAGCAGGTCAGGCAGCATCTCAGGAATAGGGAATTCGACGTTTCGAGCATAAGCCCTTCACGTCGAATTCCCTATTCCTGAGATGCTGCCTGGCCTGCTGTGCTTTGACCAGCAACACATTTTCAGCTGTGATCTCCAGCATCTGCAGACCTCATTTTTTACACTTTAGCACGGCCAATCCACCCTAACCCGCACATCCCTGGGCACTATGGGACAATTTAGCACGGCCTATCCACCCTAACCTGCACATCCCTGGGCACTATGGGACAATTTAGCACGGCCAATCCACCCTAACCCGCACATCCCTGGGCACTATGGGACAATTTAGCACGGCCTATCCACCCTAACCTGCACATCCCTGGGCACTATGGGACACTTTAGCACAGCCAATCCATCCTAACCTGCACATCCCTGGGCACTATGGGACAATTTAGCATAGCCAATCCACCCTAACCTGCACATCCCTGGGCACTATGGGACAATGTAGCACAGCCAATCCATCGTAACCTGCACATCCCTAGACACTATAGGACAATTTAGCATGGCCAATCCACTCTAACCTGCACATCCCTGGGCACTATGGGACAATGTAGCACGGCCAACCTACCCTAACCTGCACATCCCTGGGCACTATGGGACAATGTAGCACGGCCAATCCACCCTAACCTGCACATCCCTGGGCACTATGGGACAATGTAGCATGGCCAATCCACCCTAACCTGCACATCCCTGGGCACTATGGGACAATGTAGCACGGCCAATCCACCCTAACCTGCACATCCCTGGGCACTATGGGACAATGTAGCACGGCCAATCCACCCTAACCCGCACATCCCTGGGCACTATGGGACAATTTAGCACGGCCAATCCACCCTAACCTGCACATCCCTGGGCACTATGGGACAATTTAGCACGGCCAATCCCCCCTAACCTGCACATCTTTGGCCTGTGGGAGGAAACCGGAGCACCCGGAGGAATCCCACACAGACACAGGGACAATGTGTAAACTCCACACAGACAGACAGTCACCCAAGTGTGGGATCGAACCCACGGGCCAGGTGCTGAGGGGCAGCCGTGCTAACCACTAAGCCACTGTGCCACCCTAGTCCTAGGCACCTTTTTTCAGGAAGGATGTTAAAGCCCTAGTGAGCGAGAGAACAATACCAGAAATGAGGGGTTTTAGATACGAGGAAGGATTAGCGAAATTGGGCTTATTGTCTTTGACGTCATGGTAACCTTACTAAGGTGTCCAAAGTAATGAACAATTTTGATCGGGGAAACACGGATGTTCTGTTTCCAGTAGCAACGAGGGGGTCACAACTTCAAGATCATCAGCAAGAGAGCTAGGAGTGAGACAAGGAGAACCGTCTTTACGCAGAGTTGTTCCAATTTGGAATGTGTTCCTGTGGGAGACTGATGTAGGCAGATTCCATTGGAGGTTTCAAAAGCGAGCCACATACACAGAGGGACCTTGATTATCCGAAGCACACGGGCGGGGAGTATTTTGTTCGGTTAATCAAATTCCAGATAATCGAGTTTAGCCGAGCCTCGGGACCTTGCAATGTTGCCGGATAATCCAATATTTGTATAACTGAGTGCCGGAGTACCGAGGTTCCTCTGCATATTTGACAGTGATGGATTTAGAAGGCTAGAGAGGGGGACTAGCCGGGTAGTGGAGGGAGAGATGTGAAGGAACGTAGGGAAGCTTGGAGAGAGAGAATGAGAGAGCCTCAAGATCCTCCAGAACCGCCAATGAAGTGCAGTCACTCTTGTCATTTAGCCATCATGGCAGCCAATTTGCGCATGTTCTCACATGCAATAATGTCCACATAATCGATTTTTAGTGATGTTGGATATCGGGGAGATGTCCCTGTGATTCTTTGCAAAGAGGGGCCGTGGGATTATTTTTACGTTCACCTGACAAGCTAGACCTCGGTTTGATGTGCTGTCTGAAAGTTGGACAGTGCAGTACTCCCTTAATACTGCACTGGGAGAACCGTAGATGGGAGGTCCACCCAGCTATGTCACCCGCAGCCTCCTCTCCCTCAGCCCGACGCCCCTGTTCACAGGAAGACTAAAGGGGGTAGGTGGGGCTTGTGGGTACGTTTGGCACTCACTATGGCAACATCTGCGTGAGGAGTTGATCGGTTTTCTGCTTCTCGATCTCCAGCTCCTCCGTCCTCTCCTTGATCAGGTCCTCCAGATTGCTGGAGTATTGCTCCAGCATCCGCAGCATCGAGTCGATAATGTTGGTCTTCTTGCCCTTGTTAATGTTTTTAAACTGCCAGCACAGGGAACAAACAACATGGAAGATCAGCTCTCCTGAATCTTGCCGAAAAGGCAAACGGGTGCATTTTTAATTCATGAGATGTTGGGATCACGGTCTCGACCAACGTTTATTGCTCATCCCTCATTGCCCAGAGGGCAGTTAAGAGTCAACCACATTGCTGTGGGTCTGAAGTTACATGTAGGCCAGACCAGGTAAAGATTAGATTAGATTAGATTAGAAGGGTGTGAAAACAGACCCTTCGGCCCAACAAGTCCACACCGACCCGCCAAAGCACAACCCACCCATTCCCCTACATTTACCCCTTCTCCTAACACTTGAGCATGGCCAATTCACCCTAACCTGCACATCTTTGGACTGTGGGAGGAAACCGGAGCACCCGGAGGAAACCCACGCAGACACGGGGAGAACGTGCAAACTCCACACAGTCAGTCGCCTGAGTCAGGAATTGAACCTGGGTCTCCGGCGCTGTGAGGCAGCAGTGCTAACCACTGTGCCACCGTGCCGCCCACTAATGGCTGGTTCCTTGCCTAAAGGATATTAGTGAACCTTTTTCTGTTAGTCAATCAACATGGTCACCATTAGATTCTTATTTCTAGATTTTCATTTTACTGAATACGAATTCCATAATTTGGTACATTTATTGGTCAGTGCATTGAGTACAGGAGTTGGGAGGTCATGTTGCAGCTTTACAGGACATTGATTAGGCCACTTTTTGAATACTGCGTGCAATTCTGGTCTCCCTATTCCAGGAACGATGTTGTGAAACTTGAAAGGGTTCAGAAAAGATTTACAAGGATGTTGCCAGGGTTGGAGAGTTTGAGCTATAGGGAAAGGCTGAATAGGCTGGGGCTATTTTCCCTGGATCGTCGGAGGCTGAGGACCAACCTTCTACAGGTTTGTAAAATCATGAAGGGCATGGAAAGGGTGATTTTTCCTGGAACACCGGGCGCTGAGGAGGGTAATCTTATAGAGGTTTATAAAATCATGAGGGGCATGGATAGGATAAATAGACAGTTTTTTTTTCCCTGGAGTCAGGAAGTTCAGAACTAGAGGGCATAGGTTTAGGATGAGTGGGGCAACTTTTTCACGCAGAGGGTGGTACGTGTATGGAATGAGCTGCCAGAGGAAGTGGTGGAGGCTGGTACAATTGCAACATTTAAGAGGCATCTGGATGGGTATATGAATAGGAAGGCTTTGGAGGGATAGGGGCCAAATGGGACTAGATTAATTTAGGATATCTGGTCAGCATGGACAAGTTGGGCCGAAGGGCCTGTACAGCTCTATGGGTCTATCAGCCGTGGCAGGATTTGAGCTCAGGACCCCAGAATATCACCAGGATTCTTGGATTAACAGGGTTTATGCCAGAAATGTCAATGCTCCAGCTCCTCAGATGATGCCTGACCTGCTGTGCTTTTCCAGCACCACACTCTTGGCTTCCTGGTTTAACAGCCCAGAGACAAAACCATGAGGCCATTGCCACGTCTTTTCACTTCGAAGTCATCAGGACACAATGCAAGAATGCCATAACTTCAAACAATGCATACTGCAGGAGACAAGGGTGCAAAAAAAATTTACACAGTCAATTTGGGAGCCTCTAACAGCTCCGAGAGTGTGCCTGGGTGGGAGAGGTGGTGCTGACCTGGTCAAAGATCTGGTCAAAGTTGGGTCGTCTCTCAGGCTGCTCACTCCAACATAGTTTCATGATCTGGATACACTCCATGGGAGCAAGATCTGGTGAGACGGAGGGCCGGCACAGTGGCGGAGGCTTCTGCACTTTCTTGATAATATCTGAAAAAGAACAGAAGCAGCTTTGTAGAAAAACAGCACGTGAGCACCGACCGTCACAGCCATCGGCAAAGGTTGGTGTACAAGGGAAGATAAATCCAACAAAGCTCAGCAGGTCAGGCAGCATCTGTCGAGAGAGGTTGGAGTTAATGTTTCAGTTCCAGTGACCCTCCCTCTGAACAAGGGTCACTCGATCCAAAACATCACCTCCGATTTCTCTCTACAGATGCTGCCTGACCTGCTGAGCTTTTCCAGCAACTTCTGTTTCTGTTGAGCACCAGTCAATAGCACCCTGGACAATCTACGACCATAAGCCATTCCTGATGAAGGGCTTATGCCCGAAACTTCGATTCTCCTGCTCCTCGGATGCTGCCTGAACTGCTGCGCTTTTCCAGCACCACACTCTAGACTCTGATCTCCAGCATCTCCCAACCAATGACCTGCCTGGATGACATTTCCTGATGAAGGGCTTTTTGCCCGAAACGTCGATTTTACAGCTACTCGGATGCTGCCTGGACTGCTGCGCTCTTCCAGCACCCACTCATCCAGAACCTGGATGGCATTTCAGAAAATTGACAACCGGCCTAGTTCCAATCTCTATCCCTTCTCTTTGAAGTTGGCACAAGTGCCAAAATATGAAGGGAACTTGAATATCGTTGAAAAGAGACGGGTGGCTGAAGCTTTGCAACTTGCTCTGGATCAGGAGTTTTAAGATGGCTACGCTGTAACGTGAATATAATCCTTAAAAGCTGATTGAAGATTTGTAGCTCGGGTATCCGTTGTTGTGGTTCTGCTCGCCGAGCTGGAAGTTTTTGCTGCAAACGTTTCGTTCCCTGGCTAGGGAACATCATCAGTGCTGTTGGAGCCTCGTGTGAAGCGCTGCTTTGATGTTTCTTCCGGTATTTATATTGGTTTGTTCTTGCCGCTTCCGGGTGTCAGTTTCAGCTGCAGTGATTTGTATGTGGGGTCCAGGTCGATGTGTCTGTTGATGGACGTTCTTGCCGTTTCCAGGTGTCAGTTTCAGCTGTAGTGGTTTGTATATGGTGTCCAGGTCAATGTGTCTGTTAATGGAGTTTGTGGATGAATGCCATGCTTCTAGGAATTCTCTGGCTGTTCTCTGTCTGGCTTGTCCTATGATAGTGGTGTTTTCCCAGTCAAATTCATGTTGCTGGTTGTCTGAGTGTGTGGCTACTAGAGATAGCTGGTCGTGTCATTTTGTGGCTAGCTGATGTTCATGGATGCGGATTGTTAGCTGTCTTCCTGTTTGTCCTATATAGTGTTTTGTGCAGTCCTTGCATGGTATTTTGTAAACTACGTTAGTTTGGCTCATGCTGGGTATTGGGTCCTTTGTTCTAGTGAGTTGTTGTCTGAGCGTGGATGTTGGCTTGTGTGCTGTTATGAGTCCTAAGGAAGACAGCTAACAATCCGCATCCATGAACATCAGCTAGCCACAAAACGACACGACCAGCTATCTCTAGTAGCCATACACTCAGACAACCAGGAACATGAATTTGACTGGGAAAACACCACTATCATAGGACAAGCCAGACAGAGAACAGCCAGAGAATTCCTAGAAGCATGGCATTCATCCACAAACTCCATTAACAGACACATTGACCTGGACACCATATACAAACCACTACAGCTGAAACTGACACCCGGAAACGGCAAGAACGTCCATCAACAGACACATCGACCTGGACCCCACATACAAACTACTACAGCTGAAACTGACACCCGGAAGCGGCAAGAACAAACCAATATAAATACCGGAAGAAACATCAAAGCAGCGCTTCACACGAGGCTCCAACAGCACTGATGATGTTCCCTAGCCAGGGAACGAAACGTTTGCAGCAAAAACTTCCAGCTCGGCGAGCAGAACCACAACAATGAATATAATCCGCTATCCTCACTGAGGGAGCCGAATGGACCGCAAACCTTTAAGGTGGGAGGTAGAGATCTAACTTTCCAACATTCTCAGTTGGTGGCACTTCCAGTCTGGGGCAGAAAAATAATACCCACTCCAGAAGTCCCTGAATGCAAAATCCAGGTGCATGCTCCCACTGCTGTGCTGAGGGAGTGCTGCTCTACCAGAGATACTGTCTTTGGGATCAGATGCTAAACTGGGGGGGGGGGGGGGGCGCGGGGGAGCCTTTCGAGTTGGCAGGAAAGATCCCTTGGCCACCAATTCGAAAACGAACACTGCAGTTCTCCCAAGCGTCCTGGAGCCAATATTTATCCCTCCACCAACAAAGCCAAAGAGAAAACAAACACTCCAGCTGGCGTCATGTTGCTATTTGTGGGATCATGCTGTGCAAATCGGGGAGGTGGGGAGGAGCAGATGCAATCTGGAAAGAAGTATAGAACTGATATTAGGGGAAAACCTTCACTCAGGAACTTTAAGTACATTTAAGTTGTCATTGGACATGCATATGGACGTACGTGGAAGAGTGTAGGTTAGATGGGCTTCAGATTGGTATAACAGGTCGGCGCAACATCGAAGGCCGAAGGGCCTGGACTGCGCTGTAATGTTCTATGTTCTACGTTCTAACACATGGCTGGACAGATATTGGAGACTGCACAATTACAGTCAATGAAGGGGTGTTTGGAAGGCTTGATGGGATCCTGAGGATTGTAGAGTTTCTTTTTATTCGTTCACGGGATGAGGGGCATTGCTGGCCAGGCCAGCAATTATTACCCATCCCTAATTGCCCAGAGGGCAGTTAAGAGTCAACCACTTTGCTGTGGGTCTGGAGTCACATATAGGCCAGACCAGGTAACGATGGCGGATTCCTTCCCGAAAGGACATTCGTGAACTAGGTAGGTTTTCCCGACAATCGATTCACGGTCATCATTGGATTCTTAATTCCAGCTTTTATCAAATTCCACCATCTGCCGTGGAGGGATTCAAACCCAGGCCCCCAGAACATCCTCTGGATCTCTGGATTAACAGTCCAGCGATAAGGCCACTAGGCCATTACCTTCCCAGGCATGAGAATGATGTTGTTGTTGCTGTCCAAGAGACATTACCACATCAGAGGGTGGCCCATTGGAGTCCATGCTGACTCTCTGGAGAGGAATCAGAGCAGACTCAATCTCCTCCCCGCATCCTGCTCTATCCAGGACGCCCCTGCAATTTTATTTCCCTCGAGTGTCCCTCCAGCTACCTTTCGAAGACGTGCTCTCTCTCTCATCTACTCCTCCTCTCCACCCCTCCAGCACCTTCCCCACCGTGCCCTCCACCCCTTCCCTCAGCCCCTCCACACTCCTCCTCTTCTCCCCCACACTCTCAAGTCGGCACTGCTTTGCCGCTCATTAATCCGTGCGCAGCCTGATTGCGCGCGCCATCAGCGAGTGAGCTTTCTCCAGGTTAAGGGCACACGGCTAAGCAGCCAAACGCCGTGACGGTGGGGGTACCATTGGGGCTCAGGTCCAGCGTGGAGAATGGAGGTCCTCGCACGACCACTTCCTGCACGATGATGGAGAAGCTGTAGACATCTCCGCTGAAAGTCCCCACCTTCTCGAGGCTCGGGTCTCGGAGGAGCTCTGGGGCTGTCCAAAACCGGTCTGGTGACGAGAGAGGGAAAAAAAACGTGACTCGAGTGGGAAACTCCTTTCCGTGAAACTAAGACGCAACATAGACCTCTCCTGGTGCTCGCTTCTATTCAGGTCTGTTAGGTTTGAATGTGTCGCCGCTCTGTATAAGTAGATTAGATTAGATTAGATTACCTAGAGTGTGGAAACAGGCCCTTCGGCCCAACAAGTCCACACCGACCCGCCAAAGCACAACCCACCCATACCCCTACATTTACCCCTTCACCTAACACTACGGGCAATTTAGCATGGCCAATTCACCTGACCCGCACATCTTTGGACTGTGGGAGGAAACTGGAGCACCCGGAGGAAATCCACGCAGACACGGGGAGAACGTGCAAACTCCACACAGTCAGTCGCCTGAGTGGGGAATTGAACCCGGGTCTCTGGCGCTGTGAGGCAGCAGTGCTAACTGCTGTGCCACCATGCCGCCCAAAGTAGGCTGAGATGGAGCAACACCAACCAAATGCCAAACATGTCATCGAGTCGTAGAGCACAGAAACAGACCTTTCAGTCCAACTTGTCCATGCCGACCAGATATCCCAGCCTAATCTAGTCCCATTTACAATGTTTGCCCCATATTCCTCTAAGCCCTTCCTCATATAAGCATCCAGATGTTATCATTGTACCACCTCCACCACTTCCTCTGGCAGCTCATTCCATACACGTACCACCCTCTGTGTGAAAAAAATTGCCCCTTAGGTCCCTTTTAAATCTTTCCCCTCTCACCCTAAACCTATGCCCAAGGCAAAAGTGAGGACTGCAGATGCTGGAAACCGGAGTTTAGATTAGAGTGGTGCTGGAAAAGCACAGCAGGTCAGGCAGCATCCGAGGAGCAGGAAAATCCACGTTTTGGGCAAAAGCCCTTCATCAGGAATGGGTGAAGGGCTTTTGTCCGAAACATCGATTTTCCTGCTCCTCGGATGCTGCCTGACCTGCTGTGCTTTTCCAGCACCACTCTAATCTAAACCCTTAAATCTATGCCACTTTAGTTCTGGACTCCCCCACCCCAGGGAAAAGACCTTGTCTCTTCACCCTATCCATGCCCCTCATGATTTTATAAGCCTCTATAAAGTCTCCCCTCAGCCTCCGACGCTCCAGGAAAAACAGCCCCAGCCTATTCAGCCTCTCCCTGTAGCTCAAACCCTCCAACCCTGGCAACATCCTTGTAAATCTTTTCTGAACCTTTTCAAGTTTCACAACTTCCTTCCTATAGCATGACAATAGACAATAGGTGCAGGAGTAGGCCATTCTGCCCTTCGAGCCTGCACCACCATTCAATATGATCATGGCTGATCATCCTTAATCAGTATCCTGTTCCTGCCTTATCTCCATAACCCTTGATTCCACAATCCCTGAGAGCTCTATCCAACTCTTTCTTAAATGAATCCAGAGACTGGGCCTCCACTGCCCTCTGGGGCAGAGCATTCCACACAGCCACCACTCTCTGGGTGAAGAAGTTTCTCCTCATCTCTGTCCTAAATGGCCTACCCCGTATTTTTAAGCTGTGTCCTTTGGTTCGGCACTCACCCACCAGAATTGTATGCAGTGTTCCAACAGTGGCCTAACCAATGTCCTGTACAACTGCAACACAACCTCCCAACTCCTGTACTCAATGCACTGACCAAGGAAAGTGTACCAAATGCCGCCTTCACAAATGGGACTTACAGGCCGAGTCACTGAAAAAAGCTGAAAATAAATTTACACAAACCTTAACAAATAATGGAGTCAAGCATTGGAAGGTGGAATGGGGTAAGAATATGGAGTAACAGACACAAACAGACTTTATTGTATAGTGGAGGTTGAGGGTAGTGAGGTCAGGGATAGGTTTACAAAGTCAGGAGAGGACACCAGCAATTAGGACATTGGTTTGAAATGTGCGTACTTCAATGTGGGCCGCATCCAGAATAAGGTGGGTGAACTTGCAGCATGGGATTTCGATGTTGTGGCCATTTCAGAGACATGGCTGGAGGAGGGTCAGGAATGGTTGTTGCAGATTCTGGGGTTTAGACGTTTCAGTAAGAACAGAGAAGATGGTAAAGGACAGATAGGTGCGGCATTGTTAATCAAGGGTAGTATTTCAGCAGCTAAGATAATGTTTGAGGACTCATCCACTGAGGTAGTTTGGGCTGAGGTTAGAAACAGGAAAGGAGAGGTCACCCTGTTGGGAGATTTTTTTTAACTAGATTCCCTTACAGTGTGGAAACAGACCCTTCAGCCCAACAAGTCCATACTGACCCTCCGAAGAGTAACTCACCCAGACCCATTTCCCTCTGACTAATGCACCTAACTGTGGGCAATTTGGCATGGCCAATTCACCCTAACCTGCACATCTTTGGACTATGGGAAGAAACCGGAGCACCCGGAGGAAACCCACGCAGACACGGGGAGAATGTGCAAACTCCACACAGTCAGTCGCCCGAGGCTGGAACTGAACCTGGGTCTCTGGTGCTGTGAGGCCGTAGTGCTAACCACTGAACCACCGTGTCGCCCTCAGCCTCCATTTCTATAGGTCTCCGAATTGTTCCAGGGATGTAGAGAAAGGATAGCAAAGATGACTCTCGATAACGGCGAAAATAACAGGGTAGCTGTTATGGGGGACTTTAACTTCCCCAATATTGACTGGGAATACTATTCTTCAAGTAGTTTAGATGGGTCAGTTTTTGTTCAATGTGCGCAGGAGAGTTTTCTGACATGGGATGTAGACAGGCCAACAAAGAGCAATGCCATATTGGATTTGGTACTGGGGAATGAACCTGACTAGGTGTGAGATTTGGAGGTAGGTGAGCACTTTGGTGATAGTGACCATTATTCGGTTATGTTTAAAATAGCAATGGGCAGGGCTAGGTACGTACCACAGGCAAAGAGATATAACTGGAGGAAAGGCTAATGGACAAGATTTAGGATGCATATGATGGGGAAGGAAACTACAGGGGGTGGACACACTTGAAAAAGGAACAGCTACAGCGTGTCCTTGATAAGTATATGCCTATCAAGCAGGGAGGTAGTTGTCGAGAGAGAGCCAAGGTTTACGAAAGATGTTGAAGCTCTTGTCAAGATAAAGAAGGCTTATGAGGATGAGGTGCGAAGGCTCAGTTAGGGGGCTTGAGAGTTATAGGATAGCCAGGAAGGACCTAAAGAGAGAGCTAAGAAGAGCCAGGAGGGGATGTGAGAAGTTGTTGGCGGATCGGATCAAGGAAAACCTTAAGGCCTTCTCTCGGTATATCAGGAATAAAAGAATGACTAGAGTCAGATTAGGGCCAATCAAAGACAGTACTGGAAAGTTGTGTGTGGAATCTGGGGACATAGGTGAAGCGCTTCATGAATACTTTTCCTCAGTATTCACATTGGAAAAGGGCAACATTTGTGAGAATACGGAGATACAGGCTACAAGGCTAGATGAGATTGAGGTTGACAAAGAGGAGGTTCTAGCAATTTTGGAAGATCTGAAAATAGATAAGTCCCCTGGGCCACATGGGATTTATCCTCGGATTCTCTGGGAAGGCAGGGAGGAGATTGCAGAGCTTTGATCTTCATGTCGTCATTGCTAACAGGAGTAGTGCCAGAAGACTGGAGGATAGCAAATGTTCTCCTGTTCAAGAAGGGGAGTCGGGATAACTCTGGTAATTATAGGCCAGTGAGCCTTACTACAGTTGTGGGTAAGGTGTTGGAAAATGTTATAAGAGAGAGGATTTATAATCATCTGGAAGGGAATAATTTGATTAGGGATAGTCAACACTGTTTTGTGAAGGATAGGTCGTGCCTCACTAACCTTATTGAGTTCTTCAAGAAGGTGACCAAACAGGTGGATGAAGGTAAAGTGGTTGATGTGGTGTATATGGATTTCAGTAAGGTGTTTAATAAGGTTCCCCACGGTAGGCTACTGCACAAAATACGGAGTTTCGGGATTGAAGGTAATTTAATGGTTTGGATCAGAAAGTGGCTAGCTGAAAGAAGACAGAGGGTGGTGGTTGATGGGAAATGTTTGTCCTGGAGCTCAGTTATCAGTGCTGTGCCTCAAGAATCTGTTTTGGGGTCACTGCTGTTTGTCATTTTTATAAATTGCCTGGATGTGGGCGTAGAAGGATGGTTGAGTAAATTTGCGGGTAGGCAGAGTTGGGGATAGTGACAAAGGATTACAGAGGGACATAGATAAGGTACAGAGTTGGGCTGAGAAGTGGCAAATGGAGTTTAATATGGAAAAGTGTGAGGTAGTTCACTTCGGAAGAAGTAACAGGAATGCAGAGTACTGGGCTAATGGTAACATTCTTGGCAGTGTAGATGAACAGAGAGATCTCAGTGCCCTGGTGCATAAATCCCTGAAAGTTGCCACCCAGGTTGATAGGGTTGTTAAGAAGGCATATGTTGTGTTGGCATTTATTGGTAGAGGGATTGAGTTGTGGAGCCACGAGGTCATGCTTCAGCTGTACAAAACTCTGGTAAGGCCGTACCTGGGGAATTGCTTACAGTTCTGGTCACTGCATTATAGGGAGGATGTGGAAGCTTTGAAAAGGTTTCAGAAGAGATTTACTGGGATGTTGCCTGGTATGGAGGGAAGGTCTTATGAGGAAAGGCTGAGGGAACTGAGGCTGGTTTCATTGGAGAGAGGTTTGAGAGGTAACTTAATTGAGACATATAAGATAATCAGAGGGTTAGATAAGGTGGACAGTGACAGCCTTTTTCCTCCGATGGTGAAGGCTAACAGGAGGGGACATAGCTTTAAGTTGAGGGGTGATAGATTTAGAACAGATGTCAGAGGTATTTTCTTCACTCAGAGAGTAGTAGGGGCGTGGAATGGCCTGCCTGCAACAGTAGTAGACTCACCGCATTTAAATGGGCATTGGATGTACATATGGATAATAATGGAACAGTGCAGGTTAGATGGGCATCAGATTAATTTCACAGGTCAGCGCAACATTGAGGGCCGAAGGGCCTGTACTGTGCTGTAACGTTCGATGGAGCAGGATGGAGGGACCGGATGGCCTGACCTCACTCCCATACTTCAGGCTGTTATTTCCTTAAACCCCACTCTGGTAAACTTGGTAAGTTTAACTGCCTTTTTGTGGGAAGTCCCAAGTGTGGCTCTTGGCCAACACTAAGCTAGCCATTGCAGAACACCATTACCTTCTGGCTTCGGATCCATCCATGTAACGTTTTGAACTTCCAGTAACTCATTATAACCATAGTCCGTGACCTTTAAGACAAATCTTCCATCTACCACACAGTTCCTGGATTTCAAACGCCCATGGACCAGTTGTCGGTGGTGAAGGAACTTCATACCCTGTGAAATGCAGATGACAAACGTGAACCCCACAGGATTGCGACTGTTGTTGCAATTCTGCTCCTGACCTCATTCCAGCCTTGGTTCAGACGTGGACAAAAGAGCTGACTTCCAGAGGGGAGGGGAGAGTGACAGCCCTGGACATCAAAGCTGCATTCAACTGAATATGGCATCAAGAAGGCCTGGCAAAACTGGAACCAATGGGTATCAGGTGGCAAACCCTCCAGTGGTTAGAGTCATATCTGGCACACAGGTAGGTGGGAGTCAAAAGGTATAGTGCTGAAAAAGCACAGCCAGTCAGGCTTCCTCTACATTAGAGGGTGGCCATGGTTGTTGGAGGTCAGTCATCTCAACTCCCAGTCATCTCTACAGGGGTTCCTCAGGGTAATGTCCGAGGCCCAACCACCTTCAGCTGTTTCGTCAATAATCTTCCGTCCGCCATCAGGTCAGAGTGGGGATGTTTGCCAATGATTCCACAACATTCAGCACCATTCGCCACTCCTCAGATCCTGAAGCAGTCCGTGTCCAAATGCAACAAGATCTGGACAATATCCAGGCGTGGGCTGACAAACGGCAAGTTACATTCCCGCCTCACAAGACGCCAGGCAATGACCACCTCTAACAAGAAGCAATCTAACCACCGCACCTTGATGTTCAATAATGCTGCCACCACTGAATTCCCCACTATCCACATCCTGGAAGTTACTGCTGACCAGAAAATCAACTGGATTCATCACATAAACACAATGTCAGAGACTAAGAATCCTGTAGTGTGTAACATGCCCTGTGACTCTCCAAAGCCTGTCCAACATAGACAAGGCCTCAGTCAGGAGTGTGAGGGAATACTCCCCACTTGCCCTGGATGGGGGCAGCTCCAGCAACAACCATCCAGGACAAAGCAGCCCCCGCTTGATTGGCACCACGTCCACAAATGTCCATTCCCTCCAGCACCGACGCTCAGTAGCAGCAGTGTGCACCATCTACAAGATGCACTGCAGAAACTCACCAAAGGTCCTCAGGCAGCACCTTCCAAATCCATGACCACATCCATTTAGAAGGACAAGGGGCAGCAGATACATGGGAACACCACCCCCTTGCAAGTTGCCCTCCGAGCCCCTCCCCATCCTGACTTGGAAATACATTGGCCATTCCTTCAGTGTGGCTGGGTCAAAATCCTGAATTCCCTTCCCTAAGGGACGTTGTGGATCTACCTACGGCACACGGACTGCTGCAGTTCAAAAAGGCAGCTCACCACCACCTTCTCAAGGGGCAACTAGGGACGGGCAATGAATTTTTGCCAGCCAGCCATCTCACATGTGAACAAGAAAAGCTCATCTCCGTTTCATGGAAAGAGATGACAAGAATTTACAACCTTTACGGTTGACTGAGGTAAGTTTACATCCTGCCAGATCATTCAATCCTTATTTGGGATAATTCGGTCTTATCAACAGAGGTAGCTCAGTTATGTTTATAACTGTGAGACCCTTTAGAATTTTATTCCTCGCTTACATCCTTTATCCCTTATACCATGCAAAGCTTTCCCCCTTCAAGAAATTTTCCAATCTTGAAAAGCTTTCCAATCTGCCTGGATCACACTTGTGGGCAGCACATTCCCAACCACCTGCTGTACAAAATCACAGAACTATAGAAAATAGGAGCAGTCTGGGGGACTCGGATAAACTGCAGAATTGGGCTGAGAGGTGGCAAATGGAGTTCAATGCAACTAAATGTGAGGTGATGCACTTTGGGAAGAATAACAGGAAGGCAGAGTACTGGGTCAATGGAAAGATTCTTGGTAGTGTGGATGTGCAGAGGGATCTTGGAGTCCATGTACATAGATCCCTGAAAGTTGCCACCCAGCTGGATAGTGTTGTTAAGATGGCATACAGTGTGTTAGGTTTTATTGGTAGAGGGATTGAGTTCCAGGGCCGTAATGTCATGCTGCAAATATACAAAATGCTCATGCAGCTACACTTGGAATATTGTGTACAGTTCTGGTCACCCCATTATAGGAAGGATGTGGAAGCATTGGAAAAGATGCAGAGATTTACCAGGATGTTGCCTGGTCTGGAGGGAAGGTCTCATGAGGAAAGGTTGAGAGACTTGGGTCTGTTCTCATTGGAAAGAAGGCGGTTAAGGGGGGATTTGATAGAGACATACGAGATGATCAGAGGATTAGACAGGGTAGACAGTGAAAGTCTTTTTCCTAGGGTGATGATGTTAGTTTGTATGAGGAGGCATAACTACAAATTGAAGGCTGGCAGATTTAAGACAGCCATCTGAGCCTGCTCCACCATTCAGCATGATCGCAACTAATTAGTGAACTCTGCCCTTTGTTCCTGCTTTCTCCCTGCACCCTTTGACCCCTTTAGCACTAACAACTATACCTAAGTCCTTCCCAAAAATATTCAGTATTTTGGCAGAGAATTCCATAGGCTCACCACTCCCTCAACTTCTGTTTGCCTCAATCTTAAACAACCTATATTTTATCCTTAAACGGTGACCTTTGGATCTGAACTCCTCTTTATCCTCCAATTGCCTTCGATTCTTCTGTCATCCATCTTAAGTCGTATCTCCTGCTCCCCAACCCTTTGGAACTATTTTTCTCTCTCTTTCTATTCTGTCCAGAGCCATCATGAATTTGAACACAACGCTAACTTTATAGGCCATCCAAAAGAGAGACTTTGCAGCTTTCTAAAGTCTATTTACCATAATCAGGTCGAGAAGGAGGGAGGATTTGAACATCCAGTCGAGCTTCACGTCTTTATTCGCGATGAGGTCCTCCAGACTCCCCCTGGAGCAATGCTCAGTGACGATTGCGAGGATATCACAGTCATGAAAGAGCCCCAAGGATGGATTCACATTCTCATGTCTCAATTCCTGGATCTGGAAAGATCGCTTTGTTACAAAAGGATTTACTGAAATTGGCCATTCAGTCCTTGGCCGCCAGTTGCTCAGCATAATTGAAAAGTCAAGTGCCAAATTGTGACGATAAAACAAATTAAACAAGTTGCCGTAATTCATAAAATACTGCAACCACTAAAGTAATAAAATAATTACACAATTTTGAACATTTCAGCATATAAATGCAGAATTAAAATGGAACATTTACTGTATTTCACAGCAATTTCGGTTCATTAAATTCTCAATTATTGTTTGATTGTCACACCTCAGTATAGGAGGGCATGTTGAGGCTGTACATTGGTGAGGCCATTTCTGGAACACTGCGTGCAATTCTGGCCTCCCTGCTATCGGAAGGATGTTGGGAAACATTAAAGGGTTCAGAAAAGATTTACAAGGATGTTGCCAGGGTTGGAGGGTTTGAGCTACAGGGAGAGGCTGAATAGGATGAGGCTGTTTTACAGCTTAAAAATACGGGGTAGACCATTTAGGACAGAGATGAGGAGAAACTTCTTCACCCAGAGAGTGGTGGCTGTGTGGAATGCTCTGCCCCAGAGGGCAGTGGAGGCCCAGTCTCTGGATTCATTTAAGAAAGAGTTGGATAGAGCTCTCAAAGATAGTGGAATCAAGGGTTATGGAGATAAGGCAGGAAGCGGATACTGATTAGGAATGATCAGCCATGATCATATTGAATGGTGGTGCAGGCTCGAAGGGCAGAATGGCCTACTCCTGCACCTATGGTCTATTGTCTATTGTCAATTGTTTTCCCTGGAGTGTCGGAGGTTGAGGACCAACCTTCTACAGGTTTGTAAGATCATGAAAGGGCATGGAAAGGGTAATTAGCCAAAGTCTTTTCCCCCCAGGGTAGGGGAGTCCAAAACTAGAGGTCATAGGTTTAAGGTGAGAGGGGCAAGATTTAAAAGGGAACTGAGGGGACATCTTTTTCACAGAGAGAGTGGTACGTGTATGGAAGGAGCTGCCAGAGGAAGTGGTAGAGGCTGGTACAATGACAACATTTAAAAGGCATCTGGATGAATATACAAATAGGAAGGGTTGAGAGGGATATTGGCCAAGTTCTGGCAAATGGGACTAGATTAATTTGGGATATCTGGTCGGCATGGACGAGTTGGACCGAAGGATCTGTTTCCGTGCTGCATGACTCTATGTCCAATTGATGAGAATGACAAAGGTACTGACACATGAATAACATTAGAAACCAGGATGAAGCAATAGTTAAAAAGGCAGACAAATGAAACATCTTTACTGACAAACATTGAATTAAGGATTATTTTAAAGCTGAAAAATAAGGGAGCTATGAAAGGAGCACGAAATGTCGCAAATAAATCAACTAGATACAATTTTGTAAAGGAGGCTTTACTGAATAATGACAATTAAATGATACAATAACACATGAAATTGGGAGGAACACGTGCAAAGCAGGGGGGATCCAAAACTATATTTTAAAAACAGAAGATCCTTCCACTGAAAATTCAGAAATATTAGAAACCCTCAGATAGTACCCCTCTCGTGGTTTAAAAAAAGACCAATCCGATATCACCCTGCCCTGCACAGGCTCCCAAGGTTCTGGGCTCAATCCATCATCCCTGCTTAGTGAAAGTGGAGGGACTCACACACTGCAGGGTCAAAGATGAAGGAATCAGTGGGATGATGATGGAAGGGACCAATGAATCACTGACTTGTGACAGTGCAGAATGAGGCCATGTAGCCCATCGTGTCTACACCAGCTCTCTGAATGAGCGACTCACTTTGCGTCATCGTCCACCTTCTCCCAGTACTCCGATACCTTCTTCCTTCGGTCTGATTCCATCCTCAATACTTCCACTTAACCTGCCCACACCACAATCTCAGGCACTGCATTCCAGACCCTAACCATTCACTGGGTGAAAAGGCTTTGGCTCATGTTGCTATGGATTCTTTTGCTAAAAATGTCAAATTTGCACCTTTTTTGATTCTTTCATGGTTGGGAAGGATTTCTTCGGGTAAAAAATGAGGTCTGCAGATGCTGGAGATCACAGCTGAAAATGTGTTGCTGGTTAAAGCACAGCAGGTTAGGCAGCATCCAAGGAACAGGAAATTCGACGTTTCGGTCATAAGCCCTCCTGATGAAGGGCTTATGCCCGAAACGTCGAATTTCCTGTTCCTTGGATGCTGCCTAACCTGCTGTGCTTTAACCAGCAACACATTTTCAGCTGGGAAGGATTTCTCCCTGCATTCCCTCTGTAGAAGACAACAGCAGCTGAAAATATCGAAGGTGGAGATGGAGGGAACGATGCAATAAAGGGACAAGCAGACTGACTGAAGATGGAGTGAGTGCAAATGAGGGATTGAAGATGGAATGAAGGACTAAAAATGGAGGGAAAGAGACTGAGGGGCTGAAGGTGGAAGGGAAGAGGATACTGGGAGATTGTAGATGGAGGGATAGAATCGCTGAGGCATTAGAGATGGAAGAAGAGGCAGAGGAATTGAAAATAGAAGTACCAACACATCGCTGGTCTTGCAGACAAAGGATACAGTTGACAGACTTGGCAGAACTACATTATCTCACTTCGGACAAGTCAGAAATGGGGATTTTTCCCGTTCTGGTTCCGAAGCACATTTGCTTTAGTTTAGGAATGAAAGAAGAATAGCTCACCTTGGAGAACACAGTTTTGGTCGAAGGTTTGACCTCGGTAAATTTTCCATTCCTGATCTTCTTCAGCCATACCCAGTCTCCCTGTTCCATTAAGATTGAAGAATATGTCAAACATTAGGAGAAAGAAAAGGACTGTCCCATTGTGCATGTACCAAATCTTGGAAAGCCCTCTTACAATTTATGAATTAACTAACTCATAAACTAACTCATAAACTAACTCCTGATGAAAGGCTTATGCCCGAAACGTCGAATTTCCTGTTCCTTGGATGCTGCCTGACCTGCTGTGCTTTAACCAGCAACACATTTTCAGCTAACTCATAAATTAGTCCCACTCACCACAGCTTTGCAAATAGTTTCTCTGCAAATATCTATCCAATTCTGTTTTACTGATGTCATTCTATCCACGGTCAGCCCTCCAAATGTATCTATCCCCCAAAAAGTGTGCGGTAGTCATCCAGTAAGACAGGAACGTATTGCAATGAACCAGTTCACTGTCCTTCCCTCCCTACTACTTGACCCCACTCAAGAGTCCCTTCATTTGCAATTTGAATACATAAATACATTATTCCTACAAATTTAAATTAGATTACAGTATGGAAACAGGCCATTTGGCCCAACTAGTCCATACCAGCCCTCCACAGAGTTTCAGACCCAGACCCATCCCCCTATCCTATATTTACCCCTGACTAATGCACCTAACACTATGGGCAATTTAGCATGACCAATTCACCCCAACCTGCACATCTTCAGATTGTGGGAGGAAAGCGGAGGAAACCCATGCAGACCACAGGGAGAATGTGCAACCTCCATACAGACAGTCGCTGGAGGTGGGAATCAAACTCGGGTCTCAGTGCTAACCACTGAGCCACTGCGCCACTATAACTTAGTGTGTTTTTGGAAATGACTAGGATAGTTTGCAACAGATTTGGTACTGGATGGTATGCAGGATTCAAAAATGTGCCACACTTCATGCAAAACGCTTTCTTGTTTAACGTGAAAGGCTGGAGAGGCTGGGACTCCTTTAACGGAGCATAGGAGGTTGGAAGGCGACCTGATAGAAGTTTATAAAATAATGAGGGGTACAGATAGAGTTAATTTCTCTAGGTTGGGGGATTTCAACAGGAGGGTGAGAGGAGAGGGATTTAAAAAGGACCTGAGAGTCAAGTTTTTTAACACAGATGGTGATTTGCAGGTGGAACGGCCTTCCTGAGGAAGTAGTGAATGTAGGTACAACGGCAACGTTTAAAAGACATTTGGATAGGTCTGTGAATAGGAACTGTTTGGAGGGAGGAGCAGGCAGGTGGGACTAGTTTAGTTTGGGATTATGTTCGGCATGGGCTGGTTGGGCCGAAGGGTCTGTTTCTGTGCTGTTTGACTCTTTGATTACAAAAGGGTGTTAAAGACAGTTCGGAATGTGATCAGGCAGAAAATAAATAAATCAATAATTTATTTAAGATGTATATATTGCATACAGTTCTGGCCACCACGTTATCAGAAGGTTGTGGATGCTTCGAGAGGGTGCAGAAAAGGTTTACCTGGATGTTGCCTGGTAAGGGGGATTTGATAGATTGGATAGACTGGGTTTGTTTTCACTGGAATGCAGGTGGTGGAGGAACGACCTGATAGAAGTTTATCAGCTTGTGAATGGTGTGGATAAAGTGGAAAGTATGAGACTTTTTCCCAGGGTGGAGGGGTCAATTACTAGGGGACACAGGTTCAAGGTGTGGGGAGGGGGGGCGGCGGGGCGGGGAGGTGGGGAGTTCAACAGGGATGTGCGAGGCATGTTTTTCACACAAAGGGTGGGGAGTGCCAGGGAACGCGCTGCCAGAGAGGTGGTGGTAGAAGCAGACACAGTAGCAGCATTTCAGTAGCACCTGGTCAAACACAGGAGTAGGAAGGGAGTAGAGGGGTATGGATCCTGTAAGTGAAGACAGTTTTGGTGTGGAAGGGCAAAATGTGTCAGCACTGGCTTGGAGAGCTTGTTCCTGTGTTGTATTCTTCTTTGTTCTAATGTCTCTTTGCATTCTGTTGGAACCAAGGAACAGGATCATTTATTTCCCAGGAGCAGAAGTTGCAGACTCTGGCAAAATGGGAAAACACTAGTAACTCTGTCCCCACAGCTGAGACAGAATCAGCTATCGTTCGAAAGCACAGACATAGCACAGCATTTATTACTAAAGATCAGAGGTGACATTACCTTTCACACAATGAGTAAAACAGAAGGTTAAAAAAACCTGCTTTTATTCCAGACGTACAAGAAATGTAAGAACATAAGAGATAGTAGGCCATTCAGCCCCTCAAATTTGATCCACCATTTAATGTGATCATGGATGATTTTCCATCTCAAATCCACCTATTGTCCCATGTTTCTTACAGCCTGGAGTACACTCTATAGTTGATTGTGATTAGCTTTCAAAAGATAGAGAATACCAATCATCTGTGTGAAGTAATTTCTCCTGTGCCCAGTCCTCAATGGCTGACCCTTTATTCTAACACCTTAGCCCCTTAGTTCCAGATGGGGGAAAACATACTCTCAGCATCTAAAGAGAGCTTGAAGAATTTGCAATGTTTCAGTGAGATAATTCCTCATTCTTCTTAGTTCCAGAGATTGTAGGCTCATTCTCCTCAATCTTTCGCTCTACGCCAACCATTTCAACTCAGGGGATCAATCCAGTGAATGCTCCTTGCGTCTCCTCTCCAGCAAATAGACCTTTCTTACTTAAGTCCTTCCCAGCTCAGCCAGACTATAAAGACTGACGCAGGAATTATAGGATTTGCATTTCCGTAGCACCTTTCGTGACATCCTCACGCCTCACAAAAACACTTCGCAATCAACAAAATCTGTTTCTTGAGAGGTAGTCCCTACTATAATGCAGGGGAGTTCAAAGATCCATCCCACCCTGACAATGTTTTTCTAAAACCTCTACCATTGGGGAGAAGGTACAGAAGCCTGAACACACACACCAGCTGGTTTCAAAACAGTTTCTACCCTATTGTTGTTAGAATACTGAATGGACTCACAAACTCTTAGCATTCGCCTGTACCTGTTTTTGTTTTTGCTGCTGTTTAGATTAGATTAGATTACTTACAGTGTGGAAACAGGCCCTTCGGCCCAACAAGTCCACACCGACCCGCCGAAACGCAACCCACCCATACATATACCCCTTACCTCACACTACGGGCAATTTAGCATGGCCAATTCACCTGACCTGCACATCTTTGGACTGTGGGAGGAAACTGGAGCACCCGGAGGAAACCCACGCAGACACGGGAAGAACATGCAAACTCCACACAGTCAGTCGCCTGAGTCGGGAATTGAACCCGGGTCTCAGGCACTGTGAGGCAGCAGTGCTAACCACTGTGCCACCATGCCGCCCACTAATTTTACCTATTACTTACTTATCTATACTACTTAACTCTGTAACCTGCCTACATTGCTCACATGGCAAAGCTTTTCATTGTGTTTCGATACAATAAATTCAATTCAATTCAGCTGAACATTTTGTTTTTCACTTAATCCAGTTGAGAGATGGAAGTATTTCTTGCCCAGTAACTAACCCGCTTCAGAACTGCGATGACGGACAACCTGCATACAGACCGCATAGTACAGGCACATGCCGAGTTTGGTGTGCTTTGGTACAACTCAGTGGCATGCCACAAACATTCCAAAGGCACTTAAGAATTGGTGCTGCTGGAATCACGCACAGATCAGATCAGGAAGAAGTCCTCCCTGGTCACATCTTTCTTTCAGTGTTGCTGGCTCAAAACTCTGGAGCTCCCTCCCCAGCGGTGCTGTCTGGGACCCCGACACCACACGGGTAATTAAGGACGGACAATAGACGCTGGTGCCCACCAGCAAGGTGAATAAATAGAAATCTAATCGTTTTTCCCAGAGTTGAAATGCCTAATACTAGGGTACGAGCATTTAAGGTGCCAGGGCAAGTTTTTTTTTAACAGAGAGAGAGAGAGAGTGGTAGAAGTGTAGATGGTGGTGGAGGCAGATACAATCAGGGAGTTCAAGAGACTTCTAGATAAGCGCATGACCATGCAGGAATGGAGGGATGTGGACCGAGGCCAGGGAGAAGGGATTAGTTTAATTTGGCATCATGTTCAGCACAACATCGAGGGTCAAAGGGCCTGTTCCTGTGCTGTACTGTTCTATGTTCAGAACACATGCACCAGACAGTTTCAAAACACTTTCTACCCTATTGTTGCTCGTTCCACACGCAGTTTTACCCGGTAAAGCGAATGATTAGAGGCCTTGGGGCCGAAACGATTAGATTAGGTTACTTACAGTGTGGAAACAGGCCCTTCGGCCCAACAAGTCCACACCGACCCGCTGAAGCGCAACCCACCCATACCCCCTATATTTATCCCTTACCTAACACTACAGGCAATTTAGCATGGCCAATTCACCCTAAACTGCACATCTTTGGACTGTGGGAGGAAACCGGAGCACCCGGAGGAAACCCACGCAGACACGGGGAGAACGTGCAAACTCCACACAGTCAGTCGCCTGAGGCGGTAATTGAACCCGGGTCTCAGGCGCTGTGAGGCAGCAGTGCTAACCACTGTGCCACCGTGCCGCCCAAAATCTCAACCTATTCTCAAACTCTTAATGTTCGCCTGTACCTGTGTTTTGTTTTTACTTATCTATGCTACTTAACTCTCTGATCTGCCCGTTATTGCTCACAAGTCAAAGCTTTTCACTGTGCCTCAGTACATGTGACAATCAATTCAATTCAATATGTCCTATCTCTTAGGACTATTATTAATTAGAATTGCTTTAATTCAGATTTATCGACTAATTTGATCGAAAGTCCACCAAGCTGCCGTGGTGAGGTTTGAACCCCAGTTCCCTGGTCCAAACCTCTGGATCAACCCAGTAAAGTAACCCCTAGCTGCTGTCAGGTGACTGCGAGTTATCGCATACATTTAGTCATCATGGCCTGCTGCACATCTAAAAGAGAATGGGGACGTTACCTCATATATGGCAATGTTGCTGGTTTCGGGAGTGGCTGCCGCAAAGCTTTTCCCCGACATTGAATGTTTGGGTGTTTTCAAGTCCAAGACACTTCTCCCTAAAACAGATGTTTCATTCTCACCGTTCAATCTCTGTAAAGCAGACATCAGCAGAAAGACGTAAGGATTTCTCAGAGTGGAGTGGCTCTGGGCTTGCACTTCATTGCTGCACTCTGCAAGTCGACAAGACCACACGGTTTCTCTCTCTCTCTCTCTCTCTCATTCAAGAGGGTAGTGGTTAAACCTTAGGGTCACTGCAGCGATTGGAATGAGGTCAGCCAGGGGGACCTCATAGAACATGGAGATCCCTGATTGGGCCAGGTTAATAGTCCCAATCAGGGAGCTGACAGATACAAACAGGAGTGGCTGGCTAAACTGGCCATAAATAGGTCCAGGCAGCAGGCCACGGAGGGGAGCCTTGGGGCCAATTGCCTGCCCTCTTCCGTGGTTACGTCCGTGCCCGGGTGTCTCTGGAGAAGGAGCACGCGGTGTCCACCAACACCCTTCAGCTCTTCAGAGAGAGGTGGGCGCCACAGGGAGTGAAGTGATTTATTTCCCCCCTCCAACCCTATTTTGATTAACACAGTTAATGATTTTAGTTAAATTCGGGAAATTTAAACCATCCTTATGGATGATGATGGGATAATGTAGGGGGATGGGGCTTATATTAGTTCACAGGTCAGCACAACATCAAGGGCCGAAGGGCCTGGTCTATGCTGTATTGTTCTATGTTCTATTTAATCCCTGCCTCCCTCTTCACTACTTGATCAGGCAGCATTGCCCTTTGTCAAGAAGGGCTCTGCTTGTCACTGGTCACTCGGGTGTGTCCTTTATTCCTGGTGGTGGAACATAAATGAAGATATACACGCTTGTTCCTCACCGAGTCCTACACCTGCGCAGACATAACTTGGGGGCTAGGGAAAAAGTAAACACCATCGCTGATAGGCGGGAGTGTGGGGGGGGGTAGGAAAAGAACAGAAAGAAACAAAAGGAATTACAAAAAAAGAAAAAAATAAACTGAAGTGTCAGACCTCCTGCTCTCTCTGAGAGCAAGCTCTGAGGGAGCTGGATAAGTGTCCAGGGCTCTCCATCTTGTGCCAGGGAGGGGACTGACTCTGAACGGGCTGCCCACATCCAGTGGGTACTGCCACTGATGGATTCTGTTTCTTTTTGGAAGAAACACGAATCCCGAACCAGCTGAATTATGAAGAAGAAAAAAAGAAAAAGAGGAAACAAACAGGAATGTAGGAGGTTCTGTTCACTCAGAGCTGGCTCTGAGAAAGCCAGACCATTGTTAAGTACGTCACACATGCAAATAAAGGATGACTTGGTGACAGAATACCAGCCTCTTTGGAGTTACTTCAGTCACCACACACCAGGCGAGGGGAGAAGTTCAGAAGGAGGGGACAGGGTCAGTGTTAGCACTGGCACCTCACAGCACCAGGGACCCAGGTTCGATTCCATCCCCGGGCGACTGTCTGTGTGGAGTTTGCGTGGGTTTCCTCCGGGTGGTCAGGTTTCCTCTCAGACTAAAGATGTGCAGGTTAGGGTGGATTGGCCGGGCTAAATTGTCCCATAGTGCCCAGGGATGTGCGGGTTAGGGTGGATTGGCCGGGCTAAATTGTCCCATAGTGCCCAGGGATGTGCAGATTAGGGTGGATCGGCCGTGCTAAATTGTCCCATAGTGCCCAGGGATGTGCAGGTTAGGGCGGATTGGCCGTGCTAAATTGTCCCATAGTGCCCAGGGATGTGCAGGTTAGGGTGGATTGGCCGTGCTAAATTGTCCCATAGTGCCCAGGGATGTGCAGGTTAGGGTGGATTGGCCGTGCTGAACTGTCCCATTGTGCCCAGGGATGTGCAGGTTAGGGTGGATTGGCTGTGCTAAATTGTCCCATAGTGCCCAGGGATGTGCAGGTTAGGGGGGTTGGCCATGCTAAATTGTCCCATAGTGCCCAGGGATGTGCAGGTTAGGGTGGATTGGCCGTGCTAAATTGTCCCATAGTGCCCAGGGATGTGCAGGTTAGGGTGGATTGGCCGTGCTAAATTGTCCCATAGTGCCCAGGAATGTGCACACTAGGTGGATTGGTCACGGTAAACACTTGGTTACAGGGATGGGGTAGGTCTGGGTAGGATGATCTTCAGCGGGTCGGTGTGGATTCGATGGGCCGAATGGTCTGCCCCCAATTAGTGGGGAAATCAAAGCAGAGCTCTTCATTGTAACCTCAGCCAGTGTGGGAATCGAACCCGTGCTGATGGCGTCAGACACCAGTTTCTTACTGAGCTAACCGCCCTGTTCCTACTGACATAAAACAAGGCGGCAGTGTTGTGACTGAAATAAAAACAGACGATGGTGTTGGAGAAACCCAGCAAGTCTGCGGAGGGAGAAAGCAGAGTTAACGCTGAGTTTCTTCAACAGGTTCTGTTGGTGTTTCAGATCTTCAGCATCACCTTTTGCGTCTTGCTGGAGCTTGACAAAGACAAAGCCGATAAAATCTCCGTACCTTACGGCTGAGCTGTGCATTAATGAACACCAAGTCATCCAGCCTGAGAATGATCTTGTTGGGTCCTTTTGACAGGTGTGGTTTCAGGAAGCGCTTCCTACAACATGTCAGCAAAACAGGTTACATCGCTCTCCTGCCCACCACATTTCTTTCATATCATTCCTGACCCCAGGTTAACCCGAGCCCAGCTCTGCTGTCCCTCAAGCAATGCTGACTGCGTGGGACTGTCTACCAAAGTGAAGCACACTGGCCTATTGCCTTACCCTCCCTTCCAACAAGAAACAATTCCTACACTGCATGGAGTTTTCTTTTCTTAAATTCATTCACAGGATGAGGGCGCCGCTGGCTAGGTCAGCATTAAAAGCCCAGAGGGCAGTTAAGAGTCAACCACATTGCTGTGGGTGTGGAGTCACGTGTAGGCCTGACCAGGTCAGGATGGCAGATTCCTCCCCTGAAGGACATTAGTGAACCAGATGACAATCGATTCACGGTCACCCTTTGACTCTCAATGCCAGATATTTACTGAATGCCGTGGTGGGATCCGAACCCAGGCCCCCAGAATTACCCAGGAGTATCAGTCCGGTGATAATACCACTAGGCCATCACTTCTCCGCAATGCCCAAAGCTTTGGGTCCACAAGCAATGACACACGATCTTTGAGGCCCAGGAAACGTTCCAGTTCAGGGTTAACATGGCATTCAAAAGGAGCATAGCAGAATCCTATAAATAGCGTTGAGACAGTGACCAAATAAACACACCTTGTGATGCTACTTGAAGAAGGCCTGGGGGCAAGAGGATTGGGGAAACGCCCCCTGCACGTACTCGGGAGATCATGGCAACTACTGGGGAAGGCAGATGTAGAAGACCTTAGTTAAACGTCACATTTGAACAACAACACCTCTGACATTGTGGCGCTGACCCTCTAACTGTGCAGTGCTCTCTCAACGCTGATCTTCTGAAAATTCCACGCTCGCTTAGCACTGACCTTCTGACACTGCAGTGCTCCCTCAGCACTGACCCTACAACAGTGCGGCGCTCCCTCAGCACTGACCCTCCAACAGTGCGGCGCTCCCTCAGCACTGACCCTCCGACAGTGCGGTACTCCCTCAGCACTGACCCTCCGACAGTGCGGCGCTCCCTCAGCGTTGACCCTCCGACAGTGCGGTACTCCCTCAGTACTGACCCTCCGACAGTGCAGCACTCCCTCAACACTGACCCTCCAACAGTGCGGCGCTCCCTCAGTACTGACCCTCCAACAGTGCAGCACTCCCTCAACACTGACCCTCCAACAGTGCGGCGCTCCCTCAGTACTGACCCTCCGACAGTGCGGCATTCCCTCAGCACTGACCCTCCGACAGTGCGGCGCTCCCTCAGTACTGACCCTCCGATAGTGCGGCGCTCCCTCAGCACTGACCCTGTGACTATGGCACACTGTCCTTAATACTGAAATAGGAATGCTAGCCTAGATTTTCTGCTCAGGTCATAGAGTCATAGAGATGTACAGCACAGAAACAGCCCTTCAGTCCAACCTGTCCATGCCGACCAGATATCCCAACCCAATCTAGTCCCACCTATCAGCCCTTGGCCCATATCCCTCCAAACCCTTCCTATTCATATCCCCATCCAGATGCCTTTTAAATGTTGTAATTGTACCAGCCTCCACCACTTCCTCTGGCAGCTCATTCCATACACGTACCACCCTCTGTGTGAAAAAGTTGTCCCTTAGGTCTCTTTTATATCTTTCGCCTCTCACCCTAAACCTATGCCCTCTAGTTCTGGACTCCCCCACCCCAGGGAACAGACTTTGTCTATTTATCCTATCCATGCCCCTCATGATTTTATAAACCTCTATAAGGTCACCCCTCAGCCTCCGACGCTCCAGGGAAAACAGCCCCAGCCTGTTCAACCTCACTCAAACCCTCCAACCCTGGCAACATCTTTGTAAGTCTTTTCTGAACCCTTTCAAGTTTCACAACATCCTTCCAATAAGAAGGAGACCAAATCTGCACGCAATATTCCAACAGTGGCCTAACCAATGTCTTGCACAGCTGCAACATGACCTCCCAACTCCTGTAAGGTGTGGGGAATTCTGCAAAAGACTTTGTGGCTCAGAGTACAGCAAGAGAAAGATGAAAGTAGAGTGATCTTGGCTCACTGATAAGGCCACAGTTCATCACGGATGGAAGGAGAGTTAGGACAATACAACCCATGTCCTCATAATTGAATCAACACTGATGTATATTATTAAGGGAAAGGAAAATAATAATTAACTAATTATGGGCAAAAGGACAAAAAAACAGCTAGACTGTAAAATGAGGCATGGGGAGTCAATACACAGACAAATGGCCTCCTTCCGTCTGGGAGATTCTGCGCTTCCGTTGAGAAAGAAATGAAAAATTAGTGGGATAATGCAAATGAAAATGCCATAAAATGGGAGATGGCCAAACCTGAAGGAATAGATTGTGGCTCCACAGATCAGAATCATACAACAGACCATGGTGAACACCAACAGCACAAACATTGGGTCCAATCCTAGGCAAGAGAGAGACAATTCATTATCCCATGGGCTTCAAAAGACATTTTCCCACCCAGTTTCAATCATTGACCAATAAATCCAGTGTCACATTTGGTAAGCACGTGTGGGGGGCCTATCACAGCCTGCTGGTTCTCACTGCTTCGAGACAGGAGAATATCATTAGCAAGGCCAACACGAGTTGCCCCGAGTGGGCTGATCAGGCATTTCAGACTCCATTTCTTAACCCCATTACAGTTCAAGGTCAACCACATTGGCTGTGGGTTTGGAGTCACATGTAGGCCAGAATGAGTAAGGGAGGCAGATTTCCCCCCCTAAGGGGCATGAAAGACGGGGTTTGTCATGCTTGCCTTCATTGCTCTGTCCTTTGCGTACAGGAATTGTGGCATCATGTTGAGGTTGTACAGGACATTAGTGAGGCCTCTCACACTGGAATACTGCGTCCAGTTCTGGTCACCTTGTTATGGGATGGATATTATTAATCCGGAGATGGGTCAGAAGAGATTTACCAGGATGTTGCCAGGTATGGAAGGTTTGAGTTATAAGGAGAGGCTGGATAGGCTGGGATATTTTTTTGCTGGAGCGTCAGAAGTTGACAGGTGACCTGAAAGAAGTTTATAAAATAATGAGGTAGGATTAAAGGTGGGTGTATTTTCCCTCGGACAGGGACTTCAAGACTAATTTTTAAAGTGATAGGAGAGAGATTTTAAAAAAGACTTAGGGGAAAATTGTTCACACAGAGGGTGGTTTGCATGTGGAATGAACTTCCTGAGGAAGTGGTGGATGTGGGGACAGTTACAATGTTTAAAAGTTAATAGGATAGGTACATGAAGAGGAAAGGTTTGGAGGGATTTGGACCAGGAGCAGGCAGGTGGGAACTGGTTTAGATTGGGATTATGGACTGGCTGGGCCAAAGGGTCTGTTTCCATGTTGTCAGACTCAATGAGTGAACCAGATAGGCTTTTACAACAGTCAATAATAGTTTCATGATCACCATCTCTGTAATGACCTGTTAATTTTAGATTTATTTTAATGGAAGGAATCCAAATTCCGACAGCTAATCTTCTGGATTATTAGTTGAGGGACATTACCACAACACCAACCTCTCTTCACAACTGATTATCATTACATTATGGTCTGGAAAATACTGCCAAGAAACTATCTGACATCTCCTTCAGGTGAAGCAGATAGGTTGGAGAATGAGGAGAGGCATTGAGACTACCTGGGTTGGAGGCAGTCCTGTAGGAGGTTCACTGAACTGATCCTGGGTGTGGAGGGTTGAAGAACTTAGGAGATCGAACAAACTTCTTAAAGGCGGAGATAAGTTTAGGGAGAGAATTCCAGGGGGCTTAGGGCCCTGGCACGGCTATCAGTGTAGGACTGATTAAAAATGGGAGCGCTAAGAGGGAGGGGGTTGCAGGCCGGAGAGGGTCTTGAAGGGATGGGATGCCAAGGGTGAGAATTTTTAACTAACAACTGATCTCACCTCCTGTACAGACTTCCTTGGAATCAAACCAACAGTCAGCATCTGTTCCAGGGACTGAGCCCTGTGGGAAATGGATGGTAGTGCCAAGGTATTTCAAGGTTCCTGTAGCCATTTTGACTGAGTGAGTTGCCTTCAGTCGGCTCCCCCTTCCGTCAGTGTCCAAAACCACGTAGTCGGCAATGACTGCTCCATCTTTGTCTGTCTGCAAGGCTTGGTTAAATCCTTCAAACTCCATCCCACTGGTGTGTTGGACAATGCTTGTCTCAGCCACCCCCCTGCTTCCCTGGTAGGCACTGTCCACTGCTTTGGCCAAGTAGTATATTGCATTGTAGATGGTGCCAAATAATGGGGAGACCTGTTTGAAGGAGCACAGTGGGTAATTACCAAGAGAAATAGGTACAGGACAGGCCATTCAGCCCAACTGGTCTGTTCCGCTTTTCTGAAAGAGCTGCCAGGCTTAGACATAGAATTATCATGTATAGCAGCAATCAGTCCATCGCGTCCGTGCTGTCTCTCTCTCTCTAAGGGCAATTGAGCTACATCAGATCTTATCACCCCTTTCTCAATCGTTCTGCAAACTCCCCATCTCTTCAGGGGCATTAATCTCCAAAACTATTTCAAAGCCACGTTTGAATCTACTTCCAACATTCGCTCAGACAATACATTGCTGACGACCCTGTGATAGGCTCATCCTCAACATGGACAATGTATCAATGTGAGGGGAAGAGTACTGGGAGTAAGTCACAGTCTGAAACCCAGTGAAAGCATTCAGATGGGTTGCACAGAGTACAGTCTAGGCATTGGGAAGGTGCCATACCCCTCACAGTTGCAGTATGGAGTAACTGTCGTACAGTTCAACATGGTTAATGTCCTTCCTATCTTTCAGCTTTCCTACTTTATCAAAGAACAGGGCGCATTCTCCTCAGTATCCCAGCCAACGTTCACTCCTTCCACTGCCGACGCAGCGTTGCAGCAATGTGTACCATCTATAAGACACTCTGCAGCAGCTCACCTCCTTTGACAGGAAACCCCTGACCACTACCACCTTGAATAGGGTAGACAGTGGATGACGACATCAACTTGTACGAGGGGCCATAGCTACAAATCGAGGGATGGTAGATTTAAGACAGATGTCAGAGGCAGGTTCTTTACTCAGAGAGTGGTAAGGGCGTGGAATACCCCTGCCTGCCAATGTAGTTGACGTGGCCACATTAGAGTCCTTGGGTAAGCACATGGACAATGATGGGATAGAATAGGGGGATGGGCTAAGATTAGTTCACAGGTCAGCGCAACATCGAGGGCTGAAGGGCCTGCTCTGCGCTGTATTGTTCCATGTTCTGAAGGGCCCGTTCTGCGCTGTATTGTTCTATGTTCTGAAGGGCCCGTTCTGCGCTGTATTGTTCTATGTTCTATGTTCTGAAGATCCCGTTCTGCGCTGTATTGTTCTATGTTCTGAAGGGCCTGTTCTGTGCTGTATTGTTCTATGTTCTGAAGGACCTGTTCTGTGCTGTATTGTTCTATGTTCTGAAGGGCCCGTTCTACGCTGTATTGTTCTATGTTCTGAAGGGCCCGTTCTACGCTGTATTGTTCTATGTTCTGAAGGGCCTGTTCTGCGCTGTATTGTTCTATGTTCTGAAGGGGTCGTTCTGCGCTGTATTGTTCTATGTTCTGAAGGGCTCGTTCTGCGCTGTATTGTTCTATGTTCTATGTTCTGAAGGGCTCGTTCTGCGCTGTATTGTTCTATGTTCTGAAGGGCCCGTTCTGCGCTGTATTATTCTATGTTCTATGTTCTGAAGGGCCTGATCTACGCTGTATTGTTGTATGTTCTGAAGGGCTTGTTCTGCGCTGTATTGTTCTATGTTCTGAAGGGCCTGTTCTGCGCTTTATTGTTCTATGTTCTGAAGGGCCTGTTCTGCGCTGTATTGTTCTATGTTCTGAAGGGCCTGTTCTGCGCTTTATTGTTCTATGTTCTGAAGGGCCTGTTCTGCGCTGTATTGTTCTATGTTCTGAAGGGGCTGTTCTGCACTGTATTGTTCTATGTTCTATGTTCAGAAGGGCCCGTTCTGCACTGTATTGTTCTATGTTCTATGTTCTGAAGGGCCTGTTCTGCGCTGTATTGTTCTACTTTCTATGTTCTGAAGGGCCCGTTCTGCGCTGTATTGTTCTACTTTCTATGTTCTGAAGGGCCTGTTCTGCGCTTTATTGTTCTATGTTCTGAAGGGCCTGTTCTGCGCTGTATTGTTCTATGTTCTGAAGGGCCTGTTCTGCGCTTTATTGTTCTATGTTCTGAAGGGCCTGTTCTGCGCTGTATTGTTCTATGTTCTGAAGGGGCTGTTCTGCACTGTATTGTTCTATGTTCTATGTTCTGAAGGGCCTGTTCTGTGCTGTATTGTTCTATGTTCTATGTTCTGAAGGGCCTGTTCTGCGCTGTATTGTTCTATGTTCTGAAGGGCCTGTTCTGCGCTGTATTGTTCTATGTTCTGAAGGGCCTGTTCTGCGCTGTATTGTTCTATGTTCTGAAGGGCTCGTTCTGCGCTGTATTGTTCTATGTTCTGAAGGGCCTGTTCTGCGCTGCATTGTTCTATGTTCTGAAGGGCTCGTTCTGCGCTGTATTGTTCTATGTTCTGAAGGGCCTGTTCTGCGCTGCATTGTTCTATGTTCTGAAGGGCCTGTTCTGCGCTGTATTGTTCTATGTTCTGAAGGGCCTGTTCTGCGCTGTATTGTTCTATGTTCTGAAGGGCCTGTTCTGTGCTGTATTGTTCTATGTTCTTTGTTCTGAAGGGCCTGTTCTGCGCTGTATTGTTCTATGTTCTCCTCTGAGCGACTCACCACCCAGACTTAAAAATATATCGCCTCTCCTTCAATGTTGCTGGGACAAGACCCTGGAACCCCCTCCCCAAGGGATTTGTGGCTCAACCCACAGCAGGTGGACTAGAACAGTTCAGGAAGGCAGCTCACCCCACCCACCTTCTTAAGGACAGAGAGAGATGGGAATTAAAAGGTGGAACAGTCAATGACTCAAAACACCCCGCGAAGCGATAAATGAAATATTTACCCCTCAGCATAAATCATTAAAAACAAATGTTTGCATTATTATCACTACACATTCAGTGGGAGGTTGCTGTGCACAAATTAACTGCCCATTACAACAGTGGTTATAATTTGAAAGTACTTAATTGGCTCTGAAGCACTTTGAGCCATGCTGAGGTGGTTAAAGGCGCTACAAAAATTCCCAAGTTCCTCTCCCCCCAGGCTATAATATTTTATTATGCATACCCCATCACGAACAACAAACTTGTAAAATGTTCAAATCCCAGGATGCAGGAGGAGGCTGTTCAGCCCATCCTGTTCATACCAACCCTTTGAACAAGGTATCCAATTCACCCCAATCACTTTTCCAACACAGTCACAGAGTCATACAGCACTGAAACAGTCCAACCAGTCCATGCCAACCATAATCCCAAACTGAACTAGTCCCACCTGCCTGCTCCCGGCCCATATGCCTCCAAACCT
Source organism: Hemiscyllium ocellatum (assembly GCF_020745735.1). Classification (NCBI taxonomy): domain Eukaryota; kingdom Metazoa; phylum Chordata; class Chondrichthyes; order Orectolobiformes; family Hemiscylliidae; genus Hemiscyllium; species Hemiscyllium ocellatum. The sequence continues at coordinate 5,574,661 of NC_083444.1, read as the reverse complement.
TTCTTATTCATGTCCTTATCTTTTAAACATTGCAATTGCACCCACATCCACCATTTCCCCAGGAAGTTCAAAGTTAAAATTCACCCAACACCAGGTTATAGTCCAACAGGTTTAATTGGAAGCACTAGCTTTCGGAGCAACGCTCCTTCATCCAGTGATTGTGGAGGGCTCGATCATTACACAGAATTTATAACAAAAATTTACAATGTGATGTAACTGGAATTATACATTGAAAAACTGATTGTCTGTTAAGCCTTTCATCTGTTAGAATACAGTGATAGTTCCACTTCTTTCATGTGTAAATAACAACGTATTCTGTGTTACGATCGAGCCCTCCACAATCACCTGATGAAGGAGCGTCGCTCCAAAAGCTAGTGTGCTTCCAATTAAACCTGTTGGACTGTAACCTGGTGTTGGGTGATTTATAACTCTGTCCACCCCAGTCCAACACCGGCGTCTCCAACCCAGGAAGTTCATTCCACACGCGAACCACACTCTGTGTACAAAATTAGCCTCTTTTTTAAAAAAAATCTCTATCCTCTCGCCTTAAAAGTGTGCCCACGAGTCTAGAAATCCCCATCCGAGGGAAAAGACACCTACTGTTAACTCTAGATATACTCCTCAGTATATTACAGACTTCTATCAGTTCACCCCAGACCTCCTTTTCTCCTGCAAACCTCTCCCCTTCCAGTGTTTCTTTAACACCCTTCCGGCAAGTTCCTGGTGAATCATCTTTCACTGCTTTTGCAAATCACAACAAATCACTGTTTTAAGGGTGAACGTGCTAAAAAATGTAGGCAGGTTATTTACCTTCCAGTCTGCCTAAGTAAAGCTGCATTAATTAAAGAAGATTAAGCAGTGACCATCCTCAACGTAATCTGATTGTTTCGTATAAATGCCTTAGTTTAATTCAGCACAGAGCCTTTTAGATTTAATTCCACTAACTGAGCACTGCCTGAAAATACTGAAGCCAGAGAGGCAGGGAGTTGTCCAGGTGGAAGACTCATCCAGAGGAGAGGCAGAGTTTTTTTTTCACAAAGCCAGGCACGAGAATCCAGCCCAACGCTCCTGATGCAGCACCGAGAGAGTGCCGCATTATCAGAAGGTCATCTTTCAGATGCAACTCAGCAGTGGCCCTGCTACATTCTACAGACACAGTGGGAGGACTGCTAAAAAAAAGTGTCTTCTTGAAAATAGTACCACAAGAATCTGAGCTAAATTAATGTAGGTGACATGTTGGCTCAGTGGTTAGCACTGCTGCCTCATAGCACCAGGGACTCAGGTTTGATCCCAGCCTTGGGCGACTGTCTGTGTGGAGTTTGCACATTCTCCCTGTGTCTGCATGAGCTTCCCCCAGGTGCTCAGGTTTCCTCCCAGAGTCCAGGGATGTGCAGGTTAGGCTGGATTGGCCGTGCTAAATTGTCCCATAGTGCCCAGGGATGTGCAGGTTAGGGTGGATTGGCCGTGCTAAATTGTCCTATAGTGCCCAGGGATGTACAGGTTAGGGTGGATTGGCCGTGCTAAATTGTCCCATAGTGCCCAGGGATGTGCAGGTTAGGGTGGATTGGCTGTGCTAAATTGTCCCATAGTGCCCAGGGATGTGCAGGTTAGGGTGGATTGGCTGTGCTAAATTGTCCCATAGTGTCCAGGGATGTGCAGGTTAGGGTGGATTGGCTGTGCTAAATTGTCCAATAGTGTCCAGGGATGTGCAGGTTAGGGTGGATTGGCCGTGCTAAATTGTCCCACAGTGCCCAGGGATGTGCAGCTTAGGGTGGATTGGCCGTGCTAAATTGTCCCACAGTGCCCAGGGATGTGCAGCTTAGGGTGGATTGGCCGTGCTAAATTGTCCCACAGTGCCCAGGGATGTGCAGGTTAGGGTGGATTGGCCGTGCTAAATTGTCCCACAGTGCCCAGGGATGTGCAGGTTAGGGTGGATTGGCCGTGCTAAATTGTCCCATAGTGCCCAGGGATGTGCAGGTTAGGGTGGATTGGCCGTGCTAAATTGTCCCTCAGTGCCCTGGGATGTGCAGGTTAGGGTGGATTGGCCATGCTAAATTGTCCCATAGTGCCCAGGGATGTGCTGGTTAGGGTGGATTGGCCGTGCTAAATTGCATCCATGCTGCAGAAGCATGAGCAGGAGATCCAGGGCCTTAGGGAGAGGCTGGAGGTGGTGGAGGGTCCAACTAAGGCCTCAGAAGCTGCGATGGAGTCCTCATCCAGTCGAATCCAGGTGCTGGAGCGAGAGGTGTGGGCCTTGCGAGACCATATCGACGACCTCGAAAATAGAGGTCAGAATATAAATCTCCAAATTGGTTGGGCTCCCTGAAGGTGAGCAGCTTCTTTGAAAACTGGCTGCCGAAGGTTTTGGGCCTTCACATCGAGTCCAGCAGACTGCAGATTGAAAGGGCATTTCGGTTTACAGTGCACAGGTCAGGGCCGGTGCACCTCCATTCATATCAGGACAAGCAAAAAGTCATAGAAGCTTCCAGATTCCTGGGAAATGATCTGCAGACACTGCTGTACAAGGGATCAAAAATCATCTTTTTCCAGGATTTCTCTGCAGCTGTAATTCGAAAGAGGAAGTCCTTTGATAAAGTTAAAAAGAGACTGAGGAACCTGGGCATCCAGTACTCCTTGAGATACCCCGCGGTGCTCCGTTTCAGCCACGAGGACTCGGTTTATACATTTGACTCGGCGGATAAAGCTAAAACCTTTGTGGACACTTTAAAATAGACGGTTGGCCTGACAAATACGGCTAATGTTTGTTCTCTTGTCGATCTTTCCCCATGTTTTCTCTTGCTTTTTTCAATTCCTTTCTTTCTCCCTAATAATTTCCTTTTTGGAAAGGGGGGAAAAGACCTTGGAATAAGTTGTTCCATTTTTTGAATAACTGGATTTTCTGATGGGAAATTTTGTGAATGTTCTATCTTCGTCTCTCCCCCATTTCTTTTTTGTTTGTTCTGTTTCTCTTTTAGTCACATGTAGGGGTGACATGGAGCCAGGGATGGGTCGAGTGCTCATCCTGACTTGGTCTTTTTTTCTGTTGATTTAAGGATCACCTCCTTGTATTTTTTTTCTGGCCTAAGGCTGGGGCACAGTCTGGGTTTGAAGGAGCTGTGAAGGAGGGGATGGGTAGGGTGAGTGCCCCCTATGGGCAGGGGGAAGAGTCTTCCATTCAAGGTTTTATAGTCGGTTTCTTTGTAGTTTTTTGGGAGTAAGTTGTTTATAATTATGATAGAGTAGTTTTTGTATATATAGTTTTTCGATTCTAGGAGTCTTTATTTACTTATGCTCGGCGATTTGTAAGCAGGGTGCTTCCTGCGAGGGGGTTCAAGGGTCTCTGAAAGGAGATATGGCTAAGTGTCTTATTAAATGGTGCACCTGGAACATTAAGGGAAGTAATTCACCTGTTGAAAGGAAAGAAGTGCTTTCTAGCCTTAGGAGGGAAAGGGTTGATATCGCTATGTTGCAGGAAACCCATCTTGATGATGGGGAACACCTGAACTTACAACAGGGGGTTATGACTGGGTATTCTTTTCATCCTTTACGACTAAAAGTAGGGGAGTGGCGGTACTTATCCAGAAACATCTGCTGTTCACATTATTAGAGCAGGTGAAAGATGAGCAGGGATGGTTTGTGATACTTAATGCCCTGATACATGGGAGGAATATGGCATTTTAAATGTCTACTGTCCTCCAGCGCATCCCCTCATATTTTTGATTAGTGCTTTCCCCAAATTGAGTGCTTTTGGTAACACTGCACATTATTATAGGGGGGATTTTAATTGCCTTTTTGATCTGACAGTGGACAGGATGCCTTGTGGGCCCCAACTATTTCTTCACAGGCCAAGCAGGTGGTTGACTTATGCGAGGAGTTGGGGCTGGTGGATATTTGGAGATGTCTTCACCCTGCCGGCAGGGACGTCACCTTTTTTTTTTCAAACCCACATAAATGTCACACGAGGATTGATCTCTTTCTGGCTCCCTTGGCCCTTCTGGATTCAATTATGAGTTGCAAAATTGGGAATACAGCTATCTCTGATCACGCGGCGGTATATTTGGAGGTTAAGGCCAAGAGTGAAGGGCTGGGTTCGCGGCATTGGCATTTGGACCCTTTTCTCCATAAGGATTCCAAATTTGTGGAATTCTTTTTGAAGGAATTTCAGGAATTCTTGACTATCAACTCAGGCACGGCTAGTAGTCCGTCTATGCTCTGGGAGACTGCTATGGCCTTTGCTAGGGGATTAGCTATTTCCTATGCGGCTAGCCGGAAACAACAGAAGGAAGAACAGCAGTGTCTACTTGAGAAGCGGTTGAAAGCCGCCGAGGTGGCACATTTTGCACAGCCTTCGGTGACTAAGCTACAGAGGATCACGGCCTTCCGGGCTGCCTTGAATTCAATACTGACACAAAACGCAAAGAAAGAACTTACTTTTGCTAGACATTATTAGATAAGATAACTAGATTAGATAACTTACAGTGTGGAAACAGGCCCTTCGGCCCAACAAGTCCACACCATCCCGCCGAAGCGCAACACACCCATACCCCTACATTTACCCCTTACCTAACACTACGGGCAATTTAGCATGGCCAATTCACCTGACCTGCACATCTTTGGACTGTTGGAGGAAACCGGAGCACCCGGAGGAAACCCACGCAGACACGGGGAGAACGTGCAAACTCCACACAGTCAGTCGCCTGAGTCGGGAAGTGAACCTGGGTCTCAGGCGCTGTGAGGCAGCAGTGCTAACCACTGTGCCACCATGCCGCCCAAAGGCTGTTCAAATATAGGGATAGGCCAGGGAAGTATTTAAGGAGAAAGTGAGGACTGCAGATGCTGGAGATCAGAGCTGAAAATGTGTTGCTGGTAAAGCGCAACAGGTCAGGCAGCATCCAAGGAGCAGGAGATTCGATGTTTCGGACATAAGCCCTTCTTCAGGAATGGCTATGAAGAGATCGAGGGCGGGTAAGAGGCCAGCACGGGGTGTCCAGGTGGATGGGGTGTGTTGGAGGCGGGAGAAGGGGTCGTCAGAGGGTGGGCGAGAATCTTGGTTGAAAAGTAGGCACGGAGGCGAAGGTGGCGGAAGAAACCTGAAGAAGGGCTTATGCCCGAAACGTCGAATCTCCTGTTCCTTGGATGCTGCCTGACCTGCTGCGCTTTTCCAGCAACACATTTTCAGCTCTGATCTCCAGCATCTGCAGACCTCACTTTTTCCCTTTAATGTTTCCCAGGTCAACGCTTTAGAGGCTTATGGAGTGGTTGGGTTCCTTGGTCTGGCATCGTGGGTGGCCCCTCATCAAACTTACTAAATTGCAGTTGCCTCAAGGAGGGGGAGGAGTTGATTTCCCAGACATCAGGAGGTATCAATTGAGTTCCTTGCTATCCTTTGTCTGTGATTGGGTAGGTAACGATCCAAACTCAATATGGCCGGATATTGCGGCCTCCCAGGCAAAGCGCCCTCTTATTAACCTATTGTTCATGGATAAGATGAGGACTGTTATGGACCATTGCCGGAACCCCATTGTCATTAGTACAGTCAAGGCTTGGGGGGGCGATGTGACAGAGTGAGGGTTGTTTATCCAAGGCTTCACCACTTACACCTATAGTTGGCATGTCAGGGTAAAGGCCAGGGATGATGGACTCAGGGTTCAAACTATGGGCAGCGAGAGGAGCTTCTAGTTTGGGAGACTTGTTTGAGGGGGAGGTTATGTTGTCGTTTGAGCAACTGAGCCACAAATACAGGTTGCCCAGCAGAGACCTTTTCCGTTTTTTTCAGGTTAGGGATTTCATCCAGATGAAGACTATGCTTCTCACTAAGCCCTATAAACTCGATACAGAGAGGTTGTTGCTACACTCCATAGCACCCTTTTGGTTAGTGCCCTCTATCACCTGCTGGGTGGCAGGGCCTGGCAGGATATTAACCGGTTATGTGAGGTCTGGGAGCAAGAGCTGGGAGTGGAGATCTCTTCTGAAACATGGGAGAACATATGGGAGAGTACTCAAAAGATCTCAATCTGTAATAGGACATGCGCTACGCAGTTAAAAGTTCTGCACAGGACTCATCTGGCGACATTTAAAAAAGGGGCATCTTCAGTGTGCCCCAAGTGTAAATTAAGGGTAGGTACTCTGGCCCATTGCTTCTGGACATGCCACAAGCTCCGTGTTTATTGGGGCGCTGTGGCGGGAGAGATAGGGAGGGTTTTGAGGACTGAAGTCAAAGTAGACCCGATATCTCTCCTCTTAGGTCTACCGCATTTACCATCTTTAGAAGGGCATGGGAAGAAACTATTTGATATTCTTGCACACTGTGCACAGAAGAATATTCTGATGAATTGGGTGTCTGAGAACCCCCCGGGCTTGCTGAGATGGCAGAAATTAATTATGGAGCACATTCCCTTGGACTTTTTTACAATCATGGTGCACCACACAACTGACCATTTTTATAAGACCCGGCAGCCCTACATGAGTTATTTGGAGATAGATTTGTCAGTTATCTTAACTAGGGCATTTGTCTAACCAGGTTGGTTAGATTTGTCAAGCCCTGGCCCCTGGAGGGGGTCTCCTGAGTTAATACGGGTATATATATACAACGCTCTCGTCCCTTTGTTTGGGAGTTTTGTGCAGAGCATTTTGTGTTTTAAATTTTTTTTTTTTTTGCTTTTTTTTTGGTGTTGCTTTGCACAGTGTTAGGGTTTGTTTTGTATTATAGGGTAGGTTATAGTAGTTGTATTGGAATTTGTGGGTTTTTTTGTTTTTATTATACTGATATCTGTTATTGATTGTACTTTTCAATAATTTTACATGTTTGTAAAGTTAAAAAAAATTTGCAAATAAATATATTTACAAAGAAAAACACTGGTCATTACACCCAGTGTTTGCAGGAGCCAGCTGTGTGTAAATTGGCTGCTGCGCCTACACTACAAAGGTGGCAGCACTTATTTCACTTGCCAGAGGGTGAGTTGGGACGGCCTGTGATACAAAAGGCGCATTTGCAACATACAAATATGAATCACCAGTCTTTTAGAATTCACGCACTCTCCTGGTGAGTGAAAATGGACAGTGATCAGTAACGGAACTGATTTTCCCCTTCTGTATCCCAGAGGCTCTGAGCTTACCTGGCATAGCGCAATTGACTACAAATTGTGGGGAAGGAGTGGAACTAAAGTCTCTCAAAAGCCATTAATCCAAGCATGGCCATTCAGATAGCATACTAAACTGAACTGACTCTCTTTTGTTAACGTCAGAAATCACACGACACAAGGTTATAGTCCAACAGGTTTATTTGAAATCACAAGCTTTCGTAGCGCTGCCCCTTCATCAGGTGAACCTTCGTTAGCTGTGCTCCAAAAGCTCATGATTTCAAATAAACCTGCACATCCCTGGGCACTATGGGACAATTTAGCACGGCCAATCCACCCTAACCTGCACATCCCTGGGCACTATGGGACAATTTAGCACGGCCAATCCACCCTAACCTGCACATCCCTGGGCACTATGGGACAATTTAGCACGGCCAATCCACCCTAACCTGCACATCCCTGAGCACTATGGGACAATTTAGCACGCCCAATCCACCTTAACTTACACATCCCTGGGCACTATGGGACAATTTAGCATGGCCAACCCACCCTAACCTGCACATCCCTGGACACTATGGGACAATGTAGCACAGCCAATTCACCCTAACCTGCACATCCCTGGGCACTATGGGACAATTTAGCGCGGCCAATCCACCCTAACCTGCACATCCCTGGGCACTATGGGACAATTTAGCACGGCCAATCCACCCTAACCTGCACATCCCTGGGAACTATGGGACAATTTAGCACGGCCAATTCACCCTAATCTGCACATCCCTGGGCACTATGGGACAATTTAGCACGGCCAATCCATCCTAACCTGCACATTCCCAGACAGTGTAAGGCAATTTAGCACGGCCAATCCACCGTAACCCCCACATTTTGGAGTGTGGGCGGAAACTGGAACACCAGGCAGAAACACAAACACACACACACACACACACACACACACACAATGTGAAAGCTCCACACAGACAAGGCTGGAATCAAACCCTGGTCCCCAGGGTTATGAGGCAGTGGTGCTAAGCACCCAACCACCACGGCCCCCTTACATCAGCCACAATCGCACTGACTGGAATAGCAGGCTTGAGGGGCTGAGTGTTCACATCTGCTCCTGTCTTAGCTGCTCATGTCAAGTCCCTGTCTCCAGGCACCAAGTTGGAGACCCATCCCTGAGACTGGGATGTGACAATCAGGGAAGAAGGTGCATTCACAATGTGGATGAACCAATTGAGCCACTGACTGTAAACTCTTCCCAAAACATGTCAATAGCAGGAGCCAGCTGTATCATAGAGCAAAAATTAGAACCTCTCCCATCATTACTTAGACTGCAACTGCGCACGTATAATAGCAATTGTAATTCCCCATGTAGTTTGAAACTCAGCACCAGAGCTGAGGAAAGGGAGCAAGGGTATGAATCAAATCATCCTTGATTTCACTTAATGGGACAGCAGGCTTGAGGGGCTGAACAGTCTCCCGTTCCTGCGTGACAGAGAACTCAAAAACCAGCATGGACAGTTAGAGAGAGAGAGACAGAGACAGCGACAGCGACAGCGAGAGAGAGAGAGAGAGAGAGAGAGAAAGAACCTGCACAGTTACTGCCTTTGCTGCTTGAATTCGTGTACCGCTGGACATCGGAGTGCATCTGGGAAAATTAACACACAGTGAAATTCACAACTAATCTTGGAAGAACTGGTTTGGGCAAATTTCACAGCACAGACTCAGATTAGTTAATTGTTGTTTTAAGTCTGTCCAAGAGAAAAGTTGTATTAGGGAGTACAGTGGGTTCTTTTTTGATTATATGTTTTTGGAGATTAGTCTCTTGATTAAACTTAAAATATAAGCCATAGCTATTATTTTAACCTGGGGCAGTGTTTGTAGAGGAATAAGACGGTGTTATTTTCTGGGTCTGTAGATTGGGAAGGAGCAAAAATGGCCTTTGCAGTGATATGTCCTTCTTGTCAGATGTGGGAGTTTATAGAAAGTTTAAGGGTTACAACGGATTATATCTGCCATAAATGCTATTGGATGCGAATCTTATCAGATCGAGTGGGTCAGTTGGAGAGATAGATAGAAGCGATGAGGAATTTGCAACAGCAACAGTATGTGATGGATGGCAGTTATAGGAAGAGGGGAAAGTCTCAGATACAGTCACATAGATGGGTTAACTCCAGGAACGGTAAGAGAGGTAGGCAACTAGAGCAGGAGTCTTTTGTGGATATACCCATTTCAAACAGGTATGCTGCTTTGGAAAATGTAGGAGGTGATGGATTCTCAAGGGAATGTAGCACGAACAGCCAAGTTTCTGGTATTGAGATTGGCTCGAATGCAATGAGGGGTACGTCAGCTTCCAAGAGACCAATTGTGTTAGGGGATTCTGTAGTCCAAGGTACAGACAGACGTTCCTGTGGCCAGCAGAGAAAAAGCAGAATGGCGTGTTGTTTCCCTGGTGCCAGGATCAAGGATGTCTCAGAGAGGGTGCAGAATGTTCTCACAGGGGGAGAGGAGCCAGCAGGAGGTCATTGTCCACATTGGAACCAACGACATTGGAAGGGAAAAGGTTGAGATTCTGAAGGGAGATTACAGAGAGTTAGGCAGAAATTTAAAAAGGAGGTCTTCAAGGGTAGTAGTATCTGGATTACTCCCAGTGCTACGAGTTAGTGAGGGCAGGAATAGGAGAATGGAGCAGATGAATGCATGGCTGAGGAGCTGGTGTATGGGAGAAGGAGTTACACTTTTGGATCATTGGAATCTCTTTTGGGGTAGCAGTGACCTGTCCAAGAAGGACGGATTGCACCTAAATTGGAAGGGGACGAATATACTGGCAGGGAAATTTACTAGAACTGCTTGGGAGGATTTAAACTAGTAAGGTGGTGGGGGTTAGGACCCAGGGAGATAGTGAGGAAAGAGATCGATCTAGGACGGGTACAGCTGAGAACAGAAGTGAGTCAAACAGTCAGGGCAGGCAGGGACAAGGTAGGACTAACAAATTAAACTGCATTTATTTCAATGCAGGGGACCTAACAGGGAAGGCAGAAGAACTCAGGGCATGGTTAGGAACATGGGACTGGGATGGGCAGGACTGGCAGCTTAATGTTCCAGGATACAAATGCTACAGGAAGGATAGAAAGGGAGGTGAGAGAGGAGGGGGAGTGGCATTTTTGATAAGGAATATTATTACTGCTGTGCTGAGGGAGGATATTCCCAGAAATATACCCAGGGAAGTTATTTGGGTGGTACTGAGAATTAAGAAAGGGATGATCACCTTATTGGGATTGTATTATAGACCCCCTAATAGTCAGAGGGAAATTGAGAAACAAACTTGTAAGGAGATCTCAGCTATCTGTAAGAATATTAGGGTAGTTATGGTAGAGGATTTTAACTTTCCAAACATCGACTGCCATAGTGTTAAAGGTTTAGATGGAGAGGAATTTCTTAAGTGTGTACAAGACAACTTTCTGATTCAGTATGTGGATGTACCTACTAGAGAAGGTGCAAAACCTGACCTACTCTTGGAAAATAAGGCAGGGCAGGTGACTGAGGTGTCAGTGGGAGAGCACTTTGGGGCCAGCGACCATAATTCTATTAGATTTAAAATAGATATGAAAAAGAATAGACCAGATCTAAAAGCTGAAGTTCTAAATTGGAGGAAGGCCAATTTTGACGGTATTAGGCAAGAACTTTCGAAAGCTGATTGGGGGCAGATGTTCGCAGGTAAAGGGATGGCTGGAAAATGGGAAGCCTTCAGAAATGAGATAACAAGAATCCAGAGAAAGTATATTCCTGTCAGGGTTAAAGGAAAGGCTGGTAGGTATAGGGGATGCTGGATGACTAAAGAAATTGAGGTCTTGGTTAAGAAAAAGAAGGAAGTATATGTCAGGTATAGACAGGATAGATCGAGTGAATCCTTAGAAGAGTATAAAGGCAGTAGGAGTATATGCAAAAGGGAAATCAGGAGGGCAAAATGGGGACATGAGATAGCTTTGGCAAATAGAATTAAGGAGAATCCAAAGGGTTTTTCTAAATATATTAAGGACAAAAGGGTAACTAGGGAGAGAATAGGGCCCCTCAAAGATCAGCAAGGCAGCCACAGAAAATGGGGGAGATACTAAATGAATATTTTGCATCAGTATTTACTGTGGAAAAGGATATGGAAGATATAGAATGTAGGGAAATAGATGGTGACATCTTGCAAAATGTCCAGATTACAGAGGAGGAAGTGCTGGATGACTTGAAACGGTTAAAGGTGGATAAATCCCCAGGACCTGATCAGGTATACCCGAGAACTCTGTGGGAAGCTAGGGAAGTGATTGCTGGGCCTCTTGCTGAGATATTTGTGTCATCGATAGTCACAGGTGAGGTGCCCAAAGACTGGAGGTTGGCAAACGTGGTGCCACTGTTTAAGAAGGGCGGTAAAGACAAGCCAGGGAACTGTAGACCAGTGAGCCTGACCTCGGTGGTGGGCAAGTTGTTGGAGGGAATCCTGAAGGACAGGATGTACATGTATTTGGAAAGGCAAGGACTGATTCGGGATAGTCAACGTGGCTTTGTGCATGGGAAATCATGTCTCATAAACTTGATTGAGTTTTTTGAAAAAGTAACAAAGAAGATTGATGAGGGCAGAGTAGTAGATGTGATCTATGTGGACTTCAGTAAGGCATTCGACAAGGTTCCCCATGGGAGACTGATTGGCAAGGTTAGATCTCATGGAATACAGGGAGAACTAGCCATTTGGATACAGAATGGCTCAAAGGTAGAAGACAGAGGGTGGTGGTGGAGGGTTGTTTTTCAGACTGGAGGGCTGTGACCAATGGAGTGCCACAAGGATCGGTGCTGGGCCCTCTACTTTTTGTCATTTACATAAACGATTTGGATGTGAGCATAAGAGGTACAGTTAGTAAATTTGCAGATGACACCAAAATTGGAGATGTAGTGGACAGCGAAGTGGGTTATTTCAGATTACAACAGGATCTGGACCAGATGGGCCAATGGGCTGAGGAGTGGCAGATGGAGTTTAATTCAGATAAATGAGAGGTGCTGCATTTTGGGAAAGCAAATCTGAGCAGGACTTATACACTTAATGGTAAGGTCCTAGGGAGTGTTGCTGAACAAAGAGACCTTGGAGTGCAGGTTCATAGCTCCTTGGAAGTGGAGTCGCAGGTAGATAGGATAGTGAAGAAGGCATTTGGTATGCTTTCCTTTATTGGTCAGAGTATTGAGTACAGGAGTAAGGAGGTCATATTGCAGCTGTACAGGACATTGGTTAGGCCACTGTTGGAATATTGCGTGCAGTTCTGGTCTCCTTCCTATCAGAAAGATGTTGTGAAACTTGAAAAGGTTCAGAAAAGATTTACAAGGATGTTGCCAGGGTTGGAGGGTTTGAGCTACAGGGAGAGGCTAAACAGGCTGGGGCTGTTTTCCCTGGAACGTCGGAGGCTGAGGGGTGACCTTATAGAGGTTTACAAAATTATGAGGGGCATGGATAGGATAAATAGGCAAAGTCTTTTCCCTGGGATCGGGGAGTCCAAAACTAGAGGGCATAGGTTTAGGGTGAGAGGGGAAAGTTATAAAAGAGACCTAAGGGGCAACGTTTTCACACAGAGGGTGGTACATGTATGGAATGAGCTGCCAGAGGATGTGGTGGAGGCTGGTACAATTGCAACATTTAAGATACTATTTGATGGGTATATGAATAGAAAGGGTTTGGAGGGATATGGGCTAGGTGCTGGCAGGTGGTATTAGATTGGGTTGGAATATCTGGTCGGCATGGACAGGTTGGACCGAAGGGTCTGTTTCCATGCTGTACATCTGTATGACTCTAAGTGCTGGAGGAGAGCGAGAGAGAGAGAGAGAGAACAAGAGAGACAGCGAGCGCGAGAGCGAGACAGAGAGAGCGAGAGAGAGAGAGCGAGAGAGAGAGAGCAGAGAGAGAGAGAGCGAGAGAGAGAGAGCGAGAGAGAGAGAGAGCGAGAGAAACAATTTACATTTCGAGTCCAGTGGGAAACAAGGGGAGGTGGGGAAGTGGTGGGATCTCTCCCAGCATGTTTATTCCAGCATCTGCAGGAATTTACTTATTAGATTGAAGGGGCTTCAGAAAAGATTTACAAAGATGTTACCCTCAGACTGGGAAACTTGAGTTATAAAGACAGACTGGATAGGTGGGGACATTTTATGCTGGAGTTTAGGAGGTTGAAGGGTGACCTCATAGAGATTTAAAACAATCACAAAGGGCATAGATAAGGTGAATAACAAAAGGTCTTTTTCCCCCAGGGGAAGATAGCTCAAAACCAGAGGGCATAATTTTAAAGTGAGAGGAGGAAGATTTCAAAAGGACCAGAGGGGCAATTATTTCCACACAGAGGTTGGATTACGCAATGAGGAAGTGGAAGAGGTGCATACAATTACAATATTTAAAAGATATCTGTACATGGATAGCAAAGGTTTAAAGGGATATGGTCAAATGCAGTCATATGGAACTAGATCAGCTTAGAAAATCTGGTCGGTGTGGACAGGTTGGACCGAAGTCTATCCAAGGAGGTCCTTGAGGATGAGCAAATTGCAGGGTCGTGGACAACAGAGGACAGTTTAGCATTTCATAGAATCCCCACCGTGTGCAAACAGGCCATTTGGCCCAACAAGTCCACACCGACCCTGCAAAGCCAGTCCCACCCAGACCCATTCCCCTACCCTATTACTTTACAGTTCCTCTGCCTAATGCAACGAGCCTACACATCCCTGAACACTATGGGCAATTTAGCGTGGCCAATTCACCGAACCTGCACACTGTGGGAGGAAACTGGAGCACCCAGAGGAAACCCACACAGACATGGGGAGAACGTGCAAACTCCAGACAGACAAGCTGGAATCGAACCCAGATCCCTGGCACTGTGAGCCAGCTGTGCTAACCACTGAGCCACCAGTCTGAGAGTGTGGTGGAAGCAGATTTAAATGAGGCTTTAAAATAAATTTGGTATTGTTTTTGACTAGAAAGAATTTGACTGAGAAAGGGGTGAGGGCATCTGAAGTGGTGGTGTTCTCATGTAGCTGTTGCCCTTGTTACATTAGATTACTTACAGTGTGGAAACAGGCCCTTCGGCCCAACAAGTCCACACCGACCTGCCGAAGCGCAACCCACCCATACCCCTACATTTACCCCTTACCTAACACTACGGGCAATTTAGCCTGGCCAATTCACCTGACCTGCACATCTTTGGACTGTGGGAGGAAACCGGAGCACCCGGAGGAAACCCACGCAGACACGGGGAGAACGTGCAAACTCCACACAGACAGTCGCCCGAGGCGGGAATTGAACCCGGGTCTCAGGCGCTGTGAGGCAGCAGTGCTAACCACTGTGCCACCGTTCCGCCCTAATGGAAGTCACATGTTCTTCTAGTGGAGGATTGGAAGGGTGCTATCGAATTTCTGTATAATCCAGTGATGCACAGTCAAGGTCATTCAAACCTGGGGTAGGTAAGGCACAGTGAGACAAAACAAAAAACTTTGACTGTACAAACTCCAGTAACCCTTCAAAGCGCCAAAGCTACTAACCTGGGTTGGCTTCAGAGAAATCCGGATGTTATTCTTTTCCAGAACCTCTCCCAGGACCTGATGGAAGTCTTTATCCTTGGAATCCATGGTGATGGTGAGTACGGCGTCATAGGAGCGTCGCAATCTGGCATTCCCAGCCAGCACTGGGTAGCTGGCGTTCCGGTATGGAAGGCTGTAATGGATGGTGTCGAACGGAATGAACACGTATCTCCCATCAGCCATCTGCATCTTGTCCACTTGCTGGAGGAACAACTGCTGGTCTTTGCCTCCCACTAAGACCGAGTGCATGCACATGACCACGACTGAAACGTCCAAGAAACAGCTCAGTGAGCGAGAGACAACAACAGCGTGCATTGCTGTGGCACCTTTCACTACCTCACGCTATCTCGTGGGCCCCTCAGAGTCAAGGAGGCGTTTTAAATTCAGTCACTGCAGAGACGCCCCTGACCCACCACCATCTTCATTTTTACAATGCTCGTCCTGGCTTTCAAATCCTCCCGCCCTGACCCCAGCTTCGGAATCAGCTCTAGCCCCATCTTTTGCCAAGACCTTTATACGCCTTCAGTTCTGACCTCTTCAGCTTTCCCGATTTGAATCTGTGATGCTGCTGTCACTTTAAAGAGGTTATTTTGGGGTTTTGTTTTTGAAGAGTGGTTGTGAAGGCAGAGGTGCTGGAACTGGCCACTGGAGATGGCCTGAGTCAACAATTCAGGAAGCCTTTAAGGTTTCTTTTTTAAGAACAGTTGTAAGAAACGGAAGGGCAGTGGCCAATTCTCAAAGATCAGGCTTTCTAGCTTTCCTTTGGCTGTTGTTGTGGTTAGATTAGATTACTTACAGTGTGGAAACAGGCCCTTCGGCCCAACAAGTCCACACCGACCCGCCACCCACCCATTCCCTTACATTTACCCCTTCTCCTAACACTTGAGCATGGCCAATTCACCCTAACCTGCACATCTTTGGACTGTGGGAGGAAACCGGAGCACCCGGAGGAAACCCACGCAGACACGGGGAGAATGTGCAAACTCCACACAGTCAGTCGCCTGAGGCGGGAATTGAACCCGGGTCTCAGGCGCTGTGAGGCAGCAGGGCTAACCACTGTGCCACCGTGCCGCCCCACACGGTTCTGTTCGCCGAGCTGGGAATTTGTATTGCAGACGTTTTGTCCCCTGTCTAGGTGACATCCTCAGTGCTTGGGAGCCTCCTGTGAAGCGCTTCTGTGATCTTTCCTCCGGCATTTATTGTGGTGTGTCTCTGCCGCTTCCGGTTGTCAGTTCCAGCTGTCCGCTGCAGTGGCCGGTATATTGGGTCCAGGTCGATGTGCTTATTGATTGAATCTAGGGAGGAGTGCCATCGCATCGACCTGGACCCAATATACCGACCACTGCAGCGGACAGCTGGAACTGACAACCGGAAGCGGCAGATTCAAACCACTACAAATGCCGGAGGAAAGATCACAGAAGCGCTTCACAGGAGGCTCCCAAGCACTGAGGATGTCACCGAGACAGGGGGACGAAACGTCTGCAACACAAATTCCCAGCTCGGCGAACAGAACCACAACAACGAGCTACAAATCCTCTCCCAAACTTTCTTTGGCTGTAGTAGTCAGAAGGTTAGAGCTTCAATAAATTGGCCCCCAATTGCATGCAAGAATCTGCATCTGAATGTTCCTTTTTGCTAAGGGGTGTGTTTATGGGATTTCTCTTTATTAAAACGGTTAATTAGTAACAGGCTCTGCATCTACTATTTGGTTAAGTTTTCTAATAGTTAAGTTATTCTAAATTCCTCTTTCTTTTATTTGTATTTTAACTGTAACGTTTAAATAAATTGCTTTGCTTAACATAGAGTAGTTTGACCAGTCGCATTGCATCTGGAACACTGTCCTGCGCATCTACCTTCAAAATACAAAAAAAAGTTAGGGTCTAAGCTACCTTCTTAAAACATTGAGGGGGTCTTGTCTGCTCCATAATAAATCGCTCCATTATTTTCGATTGCAGCCTTCAGCTGCCCAGGTGCCCTCAGGTTTCGGAATTCCCTGCTTGGACCCTTTTTAAAAAAATAATTCATGGGATATAGGCATTATTATTGCTCATAACTTCGAATTGAGAAGGTGGTGGGGGGGTGGTGAGCTGTCTTCATGAACCTCTGCAGTCCCGTGTGGTGTAGGGACACCCAAACAGCGCCGTGAGGGAGGGAGTTCCAGGATTCTGACCCAGAGACACTGAACAAACAGCCGATATACTTCCAAGTCCGGATGGTGAGGGGCTCAGAGGGTAACGTGTGGGGGGTGGTGTTCCCATGTATCTGCTGCCTTCGTCCTTCTACATGGTGAAGTCTGTAAATTGGGACGGTGCCGTTGGTGCATTGGTGTATTGCTGCAGTGCGTCTGGCAGATGAGACACACTGCTGCTACTGAGCATCAGTGATGGAGGGAGTGGGAAGATTGTAGGTGTGAATGATTGTAGGTGTGAATGATTGTAGGTGTGAATGATTGTAGGAGCGATGGCAGTCAAACTGATTGCTTTGTTCTGGATCGTGTCGAGCTTCAAGTCTTGTTGGAGCAGCACCCATTCCTGATGAAGGGCTTATGCCCGAAACGTCGAATTTCCTGTTCCTTGGATGCTGCCTGACCTACTGCGCTTTTCCAGCAACACATTTTCAGCACCCATTCAGGCAAGTCACACATATTCCCTCACATGTGTGCCTTTGCAGATGGTGGACAGTCTTTGGGGAGTCAAGTGGTGAGAAAACTCTCCCCTCCTTTAAGGCAAGTGCCCTATAGCCAACCTCTCTGATCATCAGTCCTGTCACTCTACTAACAGTACAATTTTTTCAAGGTATTTTTTCATGGGATCTGGACATGGTTGGAAAAGCCAGCATATGGTAGCAAAAGACCTGAGCTGAACAGCTCTTTTGGTCAGAAGGTAGTTCAGAATTAATCACTTTGGTTGTGGGTCTGGAGTCATCGCCAACCATAACAACCCGACGGTTGGAGGAAGAGCGCCTCATCTTCCGCCTGGGAACCCTCCAAGGGATGAACTCAGATTTCTCCAGTTTCCTCATTTCCCCTCCCCCCACCTCGTCTCAGTCGAATCCCTCAAACTCAGCACCGCCTTCCTAACCTGCAATCTTCTTCCTGACCGCTCCGCCCCCACCCCACTCCAACCTATCACCCTCACCTTGACCTCCTTCCACCTGTCGCATCTCCATCGCCCCTCCCCCAAGTCCCTCCTCCCTACCTTTTATCTTAGCCTGCTGGACACACTTTCCTCATTCCTGATGAAGGGCTTATGCCCGAAACGTTGAATTTCCTGTTCCTTGGATGCTGCCTGACCTGCTGCGCTTTTCCAGCAACACATTTTCAGCTCTGGAGTCACAGGTAAGCCAGGCTGGGTAAGGATGGCAGATTTCTTTCCCGAAAAGGACACCAGCAAACCAGATGGGTTTTGGCGACAACGCAAGGACAGCTTCATGGCCACCATTGCTGAGACTAGCTTACCGTTTCAGATTAGATTACTTACAGTGTGGAAACAGGCCCTTCGGCCCAACAAGTCCACACCGACCTGCCAAAGCGCAACCCACCCAGACCCATTCCCTTACATTTCTCCTAACACTTGAGCATGGCCAATTCACCTGACCTGCACATCTTTGGACTGTGGGAGGATACCGGAGCACCCGGAGGAAACCCACGCAGACTCCACAAACTCCACACAGTCAGTCGCCTGAGGCGGGAATTGAACCTGGGTCTCAGGCGCTGTGAGGCAGCAGTGCTAACCACTGTGCCGCCCACTCTTTTAGCTTTTTTAAAATTTAAATTCCACCAGCTGCCTTGGTGGGATTTGAACTTACATCAGCAAAGTCAGGGCATCAGGGTTGGGTGCAGACGAGACATTATTAACACTGACATTGCACAAAAATTACTGAGCTTCCTATCGCCTGCCACTTCGACATACCCCCGTGTTCCCTGGCCAACATCTCTGCTGCTTCGGGTTTGTTCCAGTGAAGCTCAGTACAAGCTGGAAGAACTGCACCTCATTTTCCACTTGGGGGTCCCAGCAGCCCTCAGGACCCAATATCGGGATCAATCATTTTAGGACCTGAGCACCTTCTCCCACGCTCTCACCCCAACCCCCACACACCAGGCCTTACCATCACACGTTGCTAACACACACCATCCCACTGTCAGCCATGAACGGTCGCCATTAGCAGCCACTGGTTCTCCCAAGTTGACCCATGACCCAGTCTCTTGTCTGTCCAACTGCTGTTCTCTCCCTCTCTCTGGGTTTCATCTCCACCTACCGTTTACTCCTCCATCCACACCACCTTCAACAAATACTAATGTGCTGAGTTGCTTCAGCAATTTCTGCTTTTGTTTCAGCTTTACATTATCCATAATTCTTTAGTTCTTTTTCCAAAAATCTCACCTCTGATTTCCATTCATCCCTGGTTGAGCTCTCCCTCCCTATCTCTGTAACTTCCTCCAGCCCCTACACCCCCTCCCTATTTCTGTCACTCCCTCTGGCCCCAACATCCCTCGCTACCTCTGTAAACCCCTCCAGCTCCTACACCGCTCCCTATCTCTGTAACCCCCTCCAGCCCCTACACCCCTCCCTATCTCTGTAAACCCCTCCAGCTCCTACACCTCTCCCTATCTCTGTAACCCCCTCCAGGCCCTACACCCCTCCCTATCTCTGTAAACCCCTTCAGCTCCTACACCCCCTCCCTATCTCTGTAACCCCCTCCAGCCCCTACACCCCCTCCCTATCTCTGTAACCCTCTCCAGCACCTACACCCCCTCCCTATCTCTGTAACCCTCTCCAGCCCCTACACCCCCTCCCTATCTCTGTCACCCCCTCCAGCCCCTACATCCCCTCCCTATCTCTGTCACCCCCTCCAGCCCCTACACCCCTCCCTATCTCTGTAACCCTCTCCAGCCCCTACACCCCCTCCCTATCTCTGTCACCCCCTCCAGCCCCTACACCCCCTCCCTATCTCTGTCACCCCCTCCAGCCCCTACACCCCTCCCTATCTCTGTAACCCTCTCCAGCCCCTACACCCCCTCCCTATCTCTGTCACCCCCTCCAGCCCCTACACCCCCTCCCTATCTCTGTAACCCTCTCCAGCCCCTACACCCCCTCCCTATCTCTGTCACCCCCTCCAGCCCCTACACCCCCTCCCTATCTCTGTCACCCCCTCCAGCCCCTACACCCCCTCCCTATCCATGTCATGTTCTCCAGCCCCTGCACTCCTCCCTATCTCTGTAACCCCCTCTGGCTCCTACACCCCCTCCCTATCTCTATAACTCCCTCCAGCCCCTACACCCCCTCCCTATCTCTGTCACCCCCTGCAGCCCCTACACTCCTCCCTATCTCTTGAACCCCCTCCAGCCTCTACACCCCCTCCCTATCTCTGTAACCCCCTCCAGCCCCTACACCCCCTCCCTATCCATGTCATGTTCTCCAGCCCCTGCACTCCTCCCTATCTCTGTAACCCCCTCTGGCTCCTACACCCCCTCCCTATCTCTATAACTCCCTCCAGCCCCTACACCCCCTCCCTATCTCTGTCACCCCCTGCAGCCCCTACACTCCTCCCTATCTCTTGAACCCCCTCCAGCCTCTACACCCCCTCCCTATCTCTTGAACCCCCTCCAGCCTCTACACCCCCTCCCTATCTCTGTAACCCCCTCCAGCCCCTTACACCCCCTCCCTATCTCTGTAACCCCCTCCAGCCCCTACACCCCTCCCTATCCCAGCCACTTATGACCAGACGGTCCTGCGCACCTCCCAGGGCACCCGCAGCCCCCTGGTTCCTACCTCTCACACCGTCCATTTCTCGGATGCGGTTGAGGATGTGCGCGGCAGCCTCCTCAGGCTGGGCCTGGGGCCTGCTCTCCGCGGTGAGCAGCAGGCTGACAGGGAGGCCTCGACGCCTCAGGCCGTCGGCCAACGCCCGGGCCGTCTCCACCCAGAGCTCCTGCTCCGAGCTCACCACGGCCACCCGCGCCCAGCCAAAGTGCTCAAGCACCCGGAGCAAGACGGCGGCGGCCGAGGGCGCGGGCCTGGCGAAGGCCGGGTGGCTCAACTCCCGACGACGAGGGGGGCCGCGGCCCGGGTCGGGATCCGGGCAGGCCCAGGAAACCAGCGGCCTGCCCCAGCTCTTGGCCAGGAGGCCAGCCGCCGAGCAGTAGCCGGGGTTGAGAGGCCCAACGAAGCCCGAGGCGTGCCGCTCCAGCCTGGCGAAGCCGGCCAGGCCCTGCGCCGTCTGACACTCCTCGTCGAGCACCGTGTAGTCGTAGTGGTAAGCTGGGCTGACGGACGGGTCCCAGTTGATGGTTTGGATGGCCAAGCCGGCGGCCAGCTCAGGCAGGGCTCTGGAAAGCACCGGGTCGCACCGCCAGGGCCCCACCAGGCCGATGGTGAAGGTTGGCGAACGGGCGGCCGTCAGCAGGTGCACTCCAAGGAGCAGCAGAGCGAGCCCGGTGCCCTGGCACCGTGGGGCAGACAACTCGTGCAGAACCTTCTGGAACATTCTCATCATCACCGCGCCATTCACCACTGGCTTGACCAGAGCTCCTTCCCTCTCTGTGGCGGGGTCGCCGTTCAGTCACTGCCCTGGAAAGCTTCTGGGAGGAAAAAAAAGGATTGAGAGGTGGAAGAGCAGATCAAAAATAATCATTAACACAACCACCCTGTCCTGCGAACTCAACTGGGTACCCCCCCCTCCGCCCCCAACCAACACCACCGTCTCCTCCCAAAGTCCAAAGATGTGCAGGTTAGGGGGGATTGGCCGTGCTAAGTTGTCCCATAGTGCCCAGGGATGTGCAGGTTAGGGGGGATTGGCCGTGCTAAATTGTCCCATAGTGCCCAGGGATGTGCAGGTTAGGGGGGATTGGCCGTGCTAAGTTGTCCCATAGTGCCCAGGGATGTGCAGGTTAGGGTGGATTGGCCATGCTAAATTGAAACATGGTGTCCAGGGATGTGCAGGCTAGGGTGTAAGGGCCATGGGAAATGCAGGGTAACAGGGATAGGATAGGGCAGGTGGGTCTGGCTGGGATGCTCTTCGTAGGGTCAGTGTTGACCCGATGGGCCAAATTGCAATTTCTACACTGTACAGGTCTTTTATGATTCTAAGTCCCACTCCAGAGAGACCTGAGCACACAATGCTGCTACAAGGAAGCATGGCACAGTTGGAGGTGCCACCTTTCAGGTGGGAGACTAAACCAAGCCCTGTAGGTCAATGTTAAAGATCCCACAGCCACTGCTGCAAAGAGGGAAGCAGCATCTGTGGAGAGAAAACGGTTAACGTTTTGATTGCAGAGTCGTCTTCACACCCTGTTCTGAAGAAGGGTCACCAAATCTTAAACAGTAACTCTGCTTTTCCCTCGCTCCACAGACGCTGCCAGACGTGCTGAGTTTTCCCAGCAATTTCTACCTTTCTTTCCGACAGTTCTTTGGTTTCTTTAATTGCAAAGAGGGGGAGGTTTCCCTGGCATCCTGGGCCAATACTTTGAGCAACATTAGTTTATTTCTTAAAAAAAAAACCAGATTAACCGGTCATTATCATAGAGGAGAAAGTGAGGACTGCAGAGGCCGGAGATCAGACCTGAAAATGCGTTGCTGGAAAAGCACAGCAGATCAGGCAGCATCCAAGGAGCAGGAGAATCGACGTTTCGGGCACAAGCCCTTATCAGGAATCATCTTTATCATTATCATGCTCTTGTTTGTTGGAATTTGCTGTGCATAGAATGGCTTTTTCAAAATTTCACCTCAAGGATTGTGGGTGATGCTGGCTGGGCTAGCATTTATTGCCCATCCCTAGTAGCCCCAGAGAAGAAGGTGGTGAGTCTCATGTTTTCTACATCAATTACAGTGAGATACTTCAGAAAGTACTGCATTGGAGTTCCGCATGCTGGGATGTTCTGTAGTTCTGAGACACGCGAACAGATTCAGTCCAGGTAGCACGGTGGTTAACACTGCTGCCTCACGGCACCAGGGACCCAGGCTCAATCCCACCCTCGAGCAACTGTCCGTTTGGAGTTTTCATGTTCTCCCAGAGTCTGCTTGGGCTTCTGCCAGGTGCTGTGATTTCCTCTGTCAGTCCAAAGACGTGTAAGCCTGGTGGATTGGCCACACTAAATTGCCCATAGCGTTCCGAGATGTGGAACCTCGGTACGTTAGCCACGGGAAATGCAGGGTTACAGGGATAGGGCAGGGGGAGGAGTCTAGGTTGGATGCTCTTCGGAGGATTGGTTGAAAGGCCTGTTTCCACACTGTGGGGATTCTCTGATAAAATTCCCCTATAGCGTTCAGGGATGTGTATGTTAAGTGCAGCTCTGATGAAGTGCCATCTAGACTCTAAACATTAGCTTGCTCTTTTTCCATGGATGTTGCCTGACTACGCTGATCTCCAGCATTTGTTGTTTTCAGTACAGATTCCAGCATCTGCATTAATTTGCTCACACATTGGACATGAAGTGCTTTAACCATGGGAAATGCAGGTTTACAGGGTTAGGGTAGGGAGATGGGTCTGGGTGGGGTGCTCTTCAGAGGGTCAGTGTGGACTTGTTGAGCTGAATGGCCTGTTTCCACACTGCGGGGATTCTATGGACCCTTTTTTAGGAACAGAACTTCTTTTTGCTTGGCATATATTATAAGTGAAACCTCAGAGTTTGTTCTCAATACAACAGTTATAAAGTGTGGCCACTTAACTTGATTGAAATTCTCACATTAAATCCACTCCCCCAGCTTTAAGGCTGCTATGGTATTAGAAATATCAGAGCCTGGTCTTTGATTTAACTAATCCAACTGCAGCTTAACAATATTGATAGGATTAGCAGGTCGCCTGTTCTTCCTGGAGTGAGACAGAGAGGAAGACTCAAATTATTGTTTAGTATTCTTTCATAGGATTAGGCATCACGCAGAGGTTGGTGTGTGTATTGAACGAGCTGCTAGAGGAAGAGGTGGACAACATCTAAAAAGCATCTGGATGGCTATATGAATAGGAAGGGTTTAAGGGGGATACAGGCATTGTTTAAGAGGGAGCTGCAGGATGCTGACCCAGTAGTAGTGAAGGAACTGTAATTTAGTTCAAAATCAGGATTGTGTCTGATTTGGAGGCAGTGGTATTCCCACATATCTGCTGTCCTTGTTATTCTCAGCAGCAAGGGTCACGAGCTTAGCAGGAGTTGTTAAACGACCCTTGGTCAGTTACTGCAGTGCATCTTGTAGATGGCACATATTGCTGCCACTATGCATTAGTGCAGTGAGTGTTTAACACGAGATGCCGAGCAAGTGGACTGCTTTGCCCCGGATGGTATTGTTTCTGGAATGTTGTTGCAACTGCACTCATTCAGGCAGTATTCCATTCGACGCCTGACTCGTGCTTTGTTAGGCAGTCAACTCGCAGCACTCCGAAAGCTTGTGATTTCAAATAAACCTGTCGGACTATAACCCGGTGTCGTGCGACTTCTGAATTTGTCTACCCCAGTCCAGCGCCGGAGCCTCCACATCTTGTGCTTTGTTGACGGTGGATAGGCATTGGGAAGACAGGAGGCAGTAACTCGCTGCAGAATTTCTAGCCTCTGACCAGAAGATATCAGAGCAGATGTCAGCCATTCAGCCCATCGAGACTGCTCCCCATTCAACGAGATCATGACTGATCTGATCAGCCTCAACTCCATTTTCACTGTAACCCTTGATCCTATACTGATGAAAAGATTCTCTCTCTCTCAGCCTTGAATATACTTCACAATCCAGTCTCAGCAGCTCACTGTAGTGAAGATTTCCTCAGATTCACTTCTCTCTGTCTTTGGGCTGCTGTGGTTTCTAGGGAGGCTCAGTACAAACTGGAAGAACAGCATCTCATTTTGCACTTGGAGACCCTGCAGATATTGAGTCCAATGGGCACCTTCTTCCATGGCCTTTACCGACTCCCATACCCCAGGCCCTGTCATCTCATAGGCTGCTTTCACGACAGCCATTTTCACCTACATATGGTCCCCATTAGTAGCGTTTCTTCCCTGACTCACCATTATCCATCCTTTTATTTGCCCTTCTCTCTCTGCCTGGGCTCCATCTCCACCTATCACTTACCACCATCCTCGCTCCTGTTGACAGCATGTATACCACCTTGTCCTAGATATTATCAATTCTGAAGGAGGGTTAATAACTCCACTTTCTCTCCAGTAACTTCTGTTTTTTGTTCAAGTTTCCAGCATCGGCAGTTCTTTGATTTTACCCTGGTGAAATGCACCCCCCTTCCAGTACAATCTCATCCTTCCTAAAGTGCCGCGATCAGAACTGCATACCAGACTCCAGCTCCAACCTAACCGGAGTGTTGTAGAGTTCCAACCTAATGCCCCTGTTCTGGATTCAGTCAGTTGTTTCAGATTCGCTCCAGCCCCATCCAACACAACTTCAGGGTCATTCCAGCCAGCACATCTGCATCGTCCCAAATCTTTTTGCCAGTGTGACAACTGGATTGGTCTCGATGTACTTGCCAATACACAAATACGATGGCTCTCGATTAATTTTAGCGATACAATGCTTGCTGTAGAATGCACTTAGACTGTTCTGCATTCAGTAACTGTGCAACATCTGGACTGACTCTAGATTCATTACTAATCCTCCTTACACATCTGGATTGTTCTGAACTCAACTTTTAAATGTGGCAATTGGATTATTCTAGACTCATTTTACCAGAATATCCAGATTGGGATCAATGCTGTGCCAACAAAACATTCTTAATTTCACCGACACAGCACTGGGACCTTTCTCAATCAATTTCGCCAAGACAGCATTGGAATTGTTCTAGATTAACATCAACTGGCATCAGGAGAGTTCGACATTAATCCCACCAAAGTTTTGGGAATATTCCCGACTACTATTAACACTGCATAGGAGTCTGTTCTGGATTAATTTCACCAGCACAGCACTGGGATCATTCCCAATTAATTTCACCAACAGAGTTTTGCGAATATTCTAGATTAATATCGACACTGTATAGGAGTGTGTTCCAGATTAATTTTACAATCACAACAGTTTGACGATTCTAGCCCCATTTTCCCAATACAACTGGGCAATTGCATATTAATTTCATAAACCTATTCTCATTTCTCTAGACCATTTTACCAGAGGTCCAACAGAACGTGAAAGTACTATTATGCTGGCAGAAATCACAACCCCCTCCTTTTATACTGGGGCCGGGGCACTGAGGTTCTAAAAAGGAAAGACTCAGTCGTTAGTTTCAAAGATTGAAAAAAATATAAAATCTTTAGCTACATTTAAACATGAGTGTTAACGTTTCACTACATTTTCTTGTTCCTGAAATTGCACTCTCTGTACATTCACAAAACCTTTGCCAACCAAATAATCCACTTGACCAAAGAAAATTCAATGAAAGCTCTACACGCTATTCCAAAGAAACTCACCCGTGCAGAACATTAAGCAGATAAACTCCACAAGGATGTAGACTTGTCAAGGTCAGTGATCAGAGATTCCGGCGATTTTAAGAAGGTGCAGGCAAGGAGGAAGAGAAGAGATTCACACTAGAGGGGAGGTTTGGAAACAGATCTCCAGTAGCAAAGGGGGTAACAGATCTCTTTGACCCCCTTTGCCTTATCACAGCCAGCAGATGCAAGACGGAATGGAAAAATACAACAGGAGAAACAGAGTAGTGATGCAGTCTCAGCAAGGCGAGGTGCAGGATCACCACTCCTTTGGAGCTCCTGCGTTGATTTAATCCCCGCTTTACCACTATTTTAATTTTAAGCAGATTAAAAGGAGATATTGCGAATGTCTCAGGGCAGTAGTCGAGGGGGGAGGGACAGCTGGTGACAAACATCAGGTCAACATCGATCTTTGAGAGTGTGAGAAAGCATTTGTTCATCTCAAATCAACCAAATAATTTTTGTTGTACAATCACTGTTGTAATGAGGAAACATAACCATCAGAGGTACCTCCTGCAAACAGCAATGTAACAATAACCAGGTAGGACACAAAGGATAACACCCCTGCTGCTTGTCAAAACAGTGAGTGTGGGACAATTTTGTTTGCACAACGCCTGGAAGGCTAGACTTGGTTAGGATTCTAGTCCATAAGGCAACACCTAAGTGCAGCACTCTCCCAGTACTGCACTGGGAGTGTCAGCCATTGGCAACTGGTACCACAGAAAGGACTGGAATCTGTTCCTGCTTCTTAGTTGTATGCATGCACAGCAGGTTCGTGCAGTGTGGGTCTCCAAAATGAACTCTGAGGAAACATAGGTGTAGACCATTCAGTCCCTGCAGACTCCATCATAAAGTGCTACACCATTTCAAGTCACGACTGATTTGGGATACGGAACTGGGAGGTCATGTTGCGGGTGTACAGGACATTGGTTAGGCCACTTCTGGAATACTGCATTCAATTCTGGTCTCCCTGCTATAGGAGAGATGTTGTGAAACTTGAAAGAATTCAGAAAAGATTGACAAGGGTGTTGTCAGAGTCGGAGGTTTTAAGCTATAGGGAGAGGCTGAATAGGCTGGGGCTGTTTTCCCTGGAGCGTCAGATGTTTATAAAACCATGAGGAGTATGGATAGGGTAAATAGAAAAGGTCTTTGTCTTAGTGTAGGGGAGTCCAACACTAGAGGGGCACAGGTTTAAAGGTGAGAGGGGAAAGGTATAAAAGGGACTTAAGGGACAACTTTTTCATGCAGAGGGTGGTACGTGTATGGAATGAGCTGGCAGAGGAAGTGGTGGATGCTCGTACGGTTACACTATCTAAACGGCATTTGGATATAGGAAGCATTTAGAGAGGGATATTGGCCAAGTGCTGGCAAATGGGACTGGAATTATTGAAGCTATCTGGTTGGCATGGAGGAGTTGGACCGAAGGGTCTGTTTCCATGCTATTAAGACACTATCTGCCGCCATGTCAATTTCCCATGCTATCCCTGTTGAGTATCGAGAGATCAAAAGTCACATGACACCAGGTTATAGTCCAACAGGTTATTCAAAATCACAAGCTTTCAGAGTACCATCTTTTTGTCAGGCCCCCAGCCAGGGGGAACATCCCATCAAACCCTTTCAGAATTCTTCAACTTCCAATGAAATAATCTCATTATTCTAAACTCGAGATTACAGGTCTGGTATCCTCATCAGACAGCCCTAATACCACAGGATCTTTCATTGCATTTCACAGGGTTAATTTAAGAACTCTGTGTTCTTTCTACAGCAAGGGCATCACTGGGAGGGCAAGTATTGATGATGAAACTCAACATAGCACTGGTGGCCTGGAGGCAATCTTCAGCCAGCAGTAAGCCCATAGTCTAAATGACCATGCTATTACCTGCACTCGTGTATGCAAAGATAGGGACAATGTACAGCAGGCACCTCAGATCCTAGGAAAAATATCACCATAGAACATATACAGAACTAGAATGTTACAGCGCAGTACAGGCCCTTCAGCCCTCGATGTTGCACTGACCTGTGACCATCTAACCTACACCATTCCATTTTTCTCCATATGTACGTCCAATGCCCATAACGTCGGCAATTTTAGTACTATTGCAGGCAGGCCATTCCACGCCCCTACTACTCTCCGAGTAAAGAAATTATCTCTGATATCTGTTTTTTTTTATATATATAACCCCTCAATTTAAAGCTATGTCCCCTCATGTTAGCTATCACCATCCAAGGAAAAAAACTCTCACTGTCCACCATATCTAACCCTCTGATTATCGCATACGTCTTGATTAAGTCACTTCTCGGCCTTCCTCTCTCTCACAAAAAACAGCCTCAGTTCCCTCAGCCTTTCCTCATAAGACCTTCCCTCCATACCAGGCAACATCTCAGTAAATCTCCTCTGAACCCCTTTCAAAGCTTCCACATCCTTCCCATAATGTGGTGACCAGAACTGTCTGCAATACTCCAGGTGTAGCCTTACCAGTGTCTTGTACAGCTGAAGCATGACCTCGTGGCTCCTAAACCTAATTCCCCCTACCAATAAATGCCAACACAACATATGCCTTCTTAACAACTCTATCAACCTGGGTGGCAACTTTCAGGGATTTATGCACCTGGACACCGAGATCTCTGTACATAACGAGTTTTGAGAAGATTTGTAGCGCAGGTTGAGGTTCTGGATGTAGGTTTGCTCGCTGAGCTGTAAGGTTCATTTCCAGACGTTTCATCACCCTACGAGGTAACATCTTCAGTGGGTCTCAGGCAAAGCAGTGCACATGATTCCTGCTTTCTATTTATATGTTTGGGTTTCTTTGGGTTGGTGATGTCATTCCTGTTCTTTTTCTCAGGGAGTGGTAAATGGGATCTAACTCGATGCATTTGTTGATAGAGTTCCGGTTGGAATGCCATGCTTCTAGGAATTCTCATGCGTGTCTCTGTTTAGCTTGTCCTAAGATGGAGGTGTTGTCCCAGTCGAACTGGTGTCCTTCCTTATCTGAACGTAAGGATACTAGTGAGAGAGGGTCATGTTGTTGTGTGGCTAGTTGGTGTTCATGTATTCTGGTGGCTAGTTTTCTGCCTGTTTGTCCAATATAATGTTTGTTACAGATCGTGCATGGTATTTTGTAAATGACATCAGTTTTGCTTGTTGTCTGTATTGGGTCTTTCAAGTTCATTAGCTGCTGTTTTAGTGTGTTGGTGAGCTACCATGATGCCAAGGGGTCTGAGTAGTCTGGCACTCATTTCCTAGAAGCATGGCATTCCAACTGGAATGCTATCAACAAACACAGAGTTAGACCTAATCTACCACCCCGAGAAAAACAGGAAATGGCATCACCAACTCAAATAGAAAGCAGGAATCATGTACAGTGCTTCGCTTGAGGCCCACTGAAGTAGGGTGACAAGTAGGAACCTCCCAGCTTAGCAAGCAAATCTCCATCCAGATCTTTCTGTACATCAACACTGCCAAGAATTTTACCATTAGCCCAGTACTTTTCATTCCTGTTACTTCTTCCAAAGTGGAGAAAGTGAGGTCTGCAGATGCTGGAGATCAGAGGTGAAAATGTGTTGCTGGAAAAGCGCAGGTCAGACAGCATCCAAGGAGCAGGAGAATCGACGTTTCGGGCATGAGCCCTTCTTCAGGATTCCTGAAGAAGGGCTTATGCCCGAAACGTCGATTCTCCTGCTCCTTGGATGCTGCCTGACCTGCTGCGCTTTTCCAGCAACACTTTTTCAGCACTTCTACCTCACACCTTTCCACATTAAACTCCATTTGCCGCTTCTCAGCCCAGCTCTGCATCTTATCTATGTCCCTCTGAAACCGACAACATCCTTCGGCACTATCCACAACTTTGCCTACCTTAGGTGTCACCTGCAAATTTACTAAACCATCCTTCTATGCCTACATCCAGATCATTTATAAAAATGACAAATAGCATTGGCCCCTAAACAGATCCTTGCAGCACACCATTGGTAACTGAGCTCCAGGATGAACATTTCCCATCAACCACCACCCTCTGTCTTCTTTCAGCTAGCCAATTTCTGATCCAAACTGCCAAATCATCAATCCCGAAACTCTGTATTTTGTGCAACAGCCTACTGTGTGGAACCTTATGAAACACCTTACTGAAATCCATATACACCACATCAACCACTTTACCTTCATCCACCTGTTTGGTCACCTTCTTGAAGAACTCAATAAGGTTAGTGAGGCACGACCTATCCTTCACAAAACAGTGTTGACTATCCCTAATCAAATTATTTCTTTCCAGATGATTATAAATCCTCTCTCTTATAACATTTTCCAACATCTTACCCACAACTGTAGTAAGGCTCACTGGCCTATAATTACCAGAGTTATCCCGACTCCCCTTCTTGAACAAGGGAACATTTGCTATCCTCCAGTCTTCTGGCACTACTCCTGTCGACAAAGATGACATACAGATCAAAGCCAAAGGCTCTGCAATCTCCTTCCTGACTTCCCAGAGAATCCGAGGATGAATCTCATCCATCCCAGGGGACTTATTTTCAGATTGTCCAAAATTGCTAAAACCTCCTCTTTGTCAACCTCAATCTCATCTAGCCTTGTAGCCTGTATCTCTGTATTCTCACAAATGTTGCCCTTTTCCAATGTTAATACTGAGGAAAAGTATTCATTAAGCGCTTCACCTATGTCCCCAGATTCCACACACAACTTTCCAGTACTGTCTTTGAATGGCCCTAATCTGACTCTAGTCATTCTTTTATTCCTGATATACTGAGAGAAGGCCTTAAGGTTTTCCTTGATCCGATCCGCCAACAACTTCTCACATCCCCTCCTGGCTCTTCTTAGCTCTCTCTTTAGGTCCTTCCAGGCTATGTTGGGAGTTGGGAGGTTGTGTACAGGACATTGGTTATGCCACTTTTGGAACACTGCATGCAATTCTGGTCTCCATGCTATAGGAAGGATGTTGTGAAACCTGAAAGGGTTCAGAAAAGATTTACAAGAATGTTGCCAGGGTTGGAGGGTTTGAGCTTTAGGGAGAGGCTGAATAGGCTGGGGCTGTTTTCCCTGGAGCATCAGAGGCTGAGGGGAGACTTTATAGAAGTTTATAAAATCATGAGGGGCATGGATGGGATGAATAGACAAGATCTTTTCCCTGGGGTGGGGGAGTCCGAAACTAGAGAGCAGAGGTTTAAGGTGAGAGGGGAAAGATTTAAAAGGGACCTAAGGGGCAACTTTTTCACACAGAGGGTGGTACAGAGTCCTCAAACGCTATCTCAGCTGCTGTAATACTACCCTCGATTAACAATGCCATCCCCCCACTTCCCCAAATCCTGAAATCTGCAACATCCACTCCCGACCCTCCTCCAGCCAGGTCTCTGAAATGGCCACAACATCGAAATCCCATGCTGCAAGTTCGCCCACCTTATTCCGGGTGCTCCTTGCATTGAAAGTACGCACATTTCAAACCAACATCCTGATTGCCGGTGCCCTCTCACAACCTCGTAAACCTATCCCTGACCTCACTACCCTCAACCTCCTGTACACGAACTACAATTCAGGTTCCCTTCCCCCTGCTTCTTTTATCTGTCAAGATGCCTCTTAAACGCTGCTATTACATCTGCTTCGACTACCTCCTCTGGCAGTGCATTTGCTACTCTGTAAAAATAAACTTGTTTCTCCACTTCCTTTGAACTTTCCCCCTCTTATTTTAAATCAGAATCCTTACAGTGCAGAACAGGCCATTCGGCCCATCGCGTCTGCACAGATCCACCCTCCAGCATTCCATCCTAGCCTGGATTTGCCATGGTTAATCCATCTAGACTACACATTCCTGGACACTGTGCAGCAATTTAGCATCGGCAGTCCACCCTAACCTGTACATCTTTGGACTGTGGGAGGAAACCAGAACACTTGGAGGAAACCCTCAAAGACACTTGGGGGAGAACGTGCAAACCCCACATAGAAAGTCGCCAGAGGCTAGAATTGAACTGGGCCCTTGACACAGAGGCAGCAATGCTCAACACTGTCACTGTGTTGTCCAAAACCTACAATCTCTAGTAACTGACATTTTTACCCTAGGGAAAAGGAAAAAGACTCCAACTATCTGATTCCCTACAGTATGGAAACAGGCTCTTCAGCCAAACAAGTCCATACCGACCTTCCAAAGAGTAACACACCCAGACCCACGCAACTTAGCATGGCCAATTTGCCGAACCTGCACATCTTTGGATTGTGGGAGGAGGAGGAAACCCACATGGACATGGGAAGAATGTGCAAACTCTACACAGTCGCCCAAGGCAGGAATCAAACCCACATCCCTGGCGCTGAGAGGCCGCAGTGCTAACCACTCAACCGCCTCATAACTTTGTAAACCTTTATCAGGTTGCCCCTCGGCGTCTGAAGTTCAAGTGAAAACAAACCACGTTTGGCCAATCACTCCTCATAGCTCTCCATCAGACTGGGCAACATCCTGGTAAAACTGTACTCTCACCAAAGCCTCTACATTTTGTTCCTAGTATAGCAACATCCTTACCAGCCCATGCCCAGGATCACCCAGACTGGAGAAACAGCATCCAGGTGGGTGCAAACCAGATGGATACCAAGCCCAAACAGTGGAAGAAGCGAGTGGAAACTGGAGCCCATCACCCACTGGATTCTTCAAACATAGCATGGCCCCGTCTGGTCTGTGGCAGGGTTTGTTGGTTATGATCCCAGCTGATGTTAGTACTGGGCAAGTCAGATCCCATGGCTAGAAAGATCATGTTTCAGTTTTAATAAGCTCATCCTTTCATAATCACACAATCAGGGCGACATGGTGGCACAGTGGTTAGCACTGCTGCCTCACAGCTCCAGGGACCCAGGTTCGATTCGCGCCTCAGGCGACTGGTCTGTGTGGAGTTTGCACGTTCTCCCCGTGCCTGCGTGGGTTTCCTCCGGGTGCTCCAGTTTCCTCCCACAGTCCAAAGATTTGCAGGTCAGGTGAATTGGCCATGCTAAATTGCACAGGGTGTTAGGTGCATTAGTCGGAGAGAAGTGGGTCTGGGTGAGTTACTCTTCAGAGGGTCGGTGTGGACTGGTTGGGCCGAAGGGCCTGTTTCCACACTGTATGGAACCTAATCTAATTTAATGTTTCTGATTTTGCTTTAAAAATCAAACAGAAGTTTACTCACCAAAAGAAATGAAGACAAAATAGAATAAACCAGACTATTTACTTACAACGCAAATTCAAAAATGTTTAATTGCATCAAAAATGTTATAATTCCATTGATCCCAAAACATTCCTTTACAAGTTCAAAACAAAATCCCTCATACAGAATCAAACAGCGATCCTTACTCAGTACTGATACTTAGAGTCAGAGAGATGTGCAGCATAAAGAGAGACCGTCTAGTCCAACTCATACATGCTAACCAGATATCCTAACTTAATCTGGTCCCATATGCCAGCACTTGGCCCATATCCTTCTAAACCCTTCCTATTCATATACCCATCCAGATGTCTTTTAAATGATGTAATTGTATCAGCCTCCACCACTTTCTCAGGGAGCTCATTCCATACACACACCACCCTCTGCGTGAAAAAGGTCCCCCTGCCCTCTAGTCTTGTAGGAGCCCTGAGAGAAATGTTGGCCTAGGAACACGGCAGTGCAGTGAAGCAAAAAGAATTTTCTGCCTGCAAAACTGACTTTCAGCTTGCTGTTTCAAGCAACTTCAATACACCCCTGCATTCCCTGGCCAACGTTTCTGTCTCAGGCTTGCTGCAGTGCTCCAACAAAACTCAGCGCCAGCAGGGAGAACAACATCTCATCTTCCACTTGGGGACCCTGCAGCCTTCAGCGCTCGATATTAAGTTCAATTATTTTAGGGCCTGAGCACCATCTCCCATGTCTTTACACTAACCCAGACACACCAGGCCTTGACATCACACGGGGCTGCTACCACGAAACAACCCATTATCAGGCACCATGGCCCCCATTGGTGACTCCCGATTCTCCCAGGCTGAGCATTACCCATTCCTTTGCCCAACTGTTGTTCTCTCTCTCTCTGGCCTCCATCTCCATCCACCATTTACTCATCTTCCTCCTCCTCCACCATCACCCCCATCCTCCACCCATAACCCACCTTCAGCATGTATACTTTTTCCTAGCTACAATCAGTTCTGAAGAAGAGTTACTGGGCCTGAAACTTTAAATCTGCTTTTTCTCCACAAATTCCAGCATCCGCAGTTCTTTGGTTTCTTTGGAAAAAAATCATCCTTGGTCCTTCGGGACTGTCTAAGAAGAAGATCCTCAACCAACATCGCTGGTGATCACCTTGTTGCTGTTTGAGAGTACTTGCAATGATTTCATTCATAGTCACGTTCCTCCATTGGCTACATTTCTAGAAGAGGTTTTCACCATTGACTTGGAACTGACTTCTGAAGAAGGGTCAATGCACCCCACCTGCTTTCGCTCCACAGATGCTACTAGTCCTGCTGAGTTTTTCCAGCAATTTCTGCCTTCTGCAAGATTTGCAGCATCGACAGTTTTGTTTTATGACGTGGAACTCTATTGCACATTCCTTCGTTGCCATGGGTCAAAGTCCTGGAACACTCTCCCCAATAACTCTGTAGGTTTTCCTACATAGACTGCAGCTCAAGGTGGCACCTCAGCACCACATGAAGGCAATTAAAGTTGGGTAATTAATGCCAGAGTGCCGGCAAGATGTGCATGCAGTCAACTAGTTTTGAAAGAAGCCTCCCATTCTTGTTTCTTGCCCCAAAGGGTGCATGGGCCAAGTATGCTTGAGAGAGTTGCAGCATCAGCAGTTACGCTATCAGACGTTCTGTCCCTTTGTTAAATCAGTCAGTGCCTCCTTGGTGGAACTATTAACTCAGAGTTTTGAAAATTGTGGGTTTAAAACCCACACTAGAGACTGAACAACAAATTAACACACAATGATGCTCACGACAAAAATTAAGAGTGTGCTGCAACTTTGGAGACACCATAGTTTGCACAAGATTTCCAGCCAAAGGTCCATCTGTCCTCTTGGAGGGAGACAAAAGGTTTGAAACAATCCAACCTATAATTTAACCTTCATCTAAAACCTGTTCAATTGCCAATAGCAGGATCTTGTTGGGCACAAATACGGCCCCGAAGTTTTCTACACTGATACAGGACCGACCATTCATTGGTGCTCTGGAATATGTTTACAAGCACACCATATGTCTGAGCCTTTCCTACACATCAAAATAAGGACCGACATGGTTCAAGATTGCCTACTGCCACCTCCATAGAGCACCTAGAGATGGCTAACCAATGTCAATGTTAGACTTGGTAGTGTCACGAGAAAGCAAAAAAAACAAACAAACCAAGTGCCAGCATTGA
The DNA here is from genome assembly GCF_020745735.1 of Hemiscyllium ocellatum. Classification (NCBI taxonomy): domain Eukaryota; kingdom Metazoa; phylum Chordata; class Chondrichthyes; order Orectolobiformes; family Hemiscylliidae; genus Hemiscyllium; species Hemiscyllium ocellatum. The sequence continues at coordinate 5,539,249 of NC_083444.1, read as the reverse complement.
CAAGGGCGTTCAAATAGTAATTGATATCGCAATCATTAAACATTTATTTGTTAAAGCAGCATTGTGAAAGGATTTCATCACTCTAAATTCTTTGAGTTGGGGGTGTGAACCGCCTACTAAGACATCACACCCTAACCCTATTTGCTCATCCCTTGTATCCCTTACAACCTGCAACCTTTAAAACTCAAAACAGGCATTACAAAATCAGTCAATATGTAGCACCCGTGTCCACACTCAGTTCTCAGGTTCTGAAGCAAGTCAGCTATTGCAAATACAGATACCATCACCCAGCAAATGACAACAAACAACCTTTGCATTCAGAACAGACACTCAAGTTTTTTAAATTAAAATATTCCATAAAAGTTTATTGTATAAAAATCCATATTAAAATAAGGTATTTAAGTTTGTAAAAATCAATGCAGACAGACAGACATAAATATAAATAGTTAACTAAATAAAATCAATACACAGCAAAAGACGATAATGAAAAATCTGAGATGGGGTATGTCACATAAGGCTGTATATATGTTTGCATACAGTATTAAGTAGTGCAGGACTTGCGATTTGGTACCCTGGAGGTAACTACAGGGGGCACCACATTGGGAAGGTCACAGGCTTCTTTAGATTCCTAGCACATTTGGGATGTCCAGTGAAACCCTTTCCAAACTAATTGGGTTGAAGAATTTGGAGACAGAAGTCCTCAGGACAGGGGTGAAACCTGGGTCAATGATCACATGCCTGTGTTTGCTTGGGGGGGTTGGTGGGGTTAACCAGGAAGTGCCATGTGCCAAACAGGACTGTTTATTAACCTTCGAAAGGAAACAGAGGGAGGGGAAAAGAGATGGGCTGACAATTACAGATGTGCCTGCAGCTATTTGCTCAGTCACTCTTCTCGAGAAAAAGATGGCTTGAGCTGGATGGCTTCTTTAACAAGGCTTCCCCACCTCCCCACCAAAAACAGAGGCATCTACCCTTTGCAGGGGTGCTCAGGTTCCATCCATTTGGTGGACTGTCCCCAACACACAGCATCCCTTAAACAGCAGCTGGTTATAGGCTTTATCATTCCAACTCAAATAGCCTTAAGCTGCCAGTCGTTCTTGTCCTTGCCATGTGGGCGCTCTCATCTATCAGCACGTGGGGAGAACAAAGAGCGGAGTCTCAATGTGGGCTCATAACACCTTAAAACGTAGCCTGAACCAAAGTGTTAAGAAATGACGGGGGTCAAACACTTCCTTGAAAACTTAAAAGAAAATATTATATAACTTAGCATTCAATCCGAACGATACTTCTTGTGCTTCCCACTGGTACACTCAATCCCAACTCAAATCATGTCGTAACTTCCGAAGGCGGGGGAAAGGCAGGTGAGGCACATGGAAGTTATAAGCTAACAGTGGAGCCAATACAGACTTTACAATGCAGAGGACGACAGCTGCAGATGTTAAAATACTGCAGTCATTAATAGATGCTTGGTGCAATCTTTTCCCTGGACATATTCAGATGTCTCAGCCCAGATTTAGGTGCAATAGAATTACTACTTGCACCCCAATATCCAGACTCCTTTGGGGGAGATTTAGAGAAACTTCCCCACAGAAATTTGCAGACTTGATGAGAGTAGAACCCAAAACAAGACAAAGTGCTCCTGACAGCTGCACTTCATACACCTTGTAGTTAATACCACCAGCCAACCCACACCCCCAGCCATCATGCTGGGTCAGGGTTAAGTAAGTGGGAATATTGAACAAGGCCCCTTGACCTGTCTGAGAGTTCCACAATTACTCCTAAATGTTCCTAGGCCATTTAAATTTAATAGATAAAATGTTTTGGAGATAGCGGAGGATGTGGAAATGTTGAGAAACCCCTGGAACTCCAATGAGCCAACTAGCACTTAATTTTAACACTAATATAAAAAGTGACCAGAATGTAAAACATGCCCTTACCCCAAGTGGGAAATAGCCCTGTACAATACTCCACTATAAGCTGTTGGCAACTGGTTTATGAAAAAAACACCAAATACATACACAGACATGATCAGCCTCAAGGCATTAATTTACATTTCACACACAAACAGAAGTGAGGTTACCTTCACTGAAGTAACTGCTACAGTATTTCTGCACCAGAACTTGTAAAAGACCAGAAATGTGCACTAGATACCTAATATCTGCAATATCTTAAAAAGAACACAGCCCAAGAATAAATTTTAGCTGTAAAAACCAATAAATGAGTGAAAATTGCACACCTTGATGTAGTTATCAAAAGTTGCTCATACAGATATGAAGCTACAGAAAAATATTCTTTCTTAAAAAGATCACAGTTTTTTGTGATAATGCTTTTTCTTTTAAAAAAAAAGTAGATTAAAATGCAGAGTTCTGACCAAACTAAATAACTTTTAGAATGAGAAATCATTGTCACAAGAATTAACAGGTCAGATGTGTCAGCAAGGGTCAACACAAATGGGGAAAGCGATCTGGAATGTTTTGCAATATCAGTATGGAGGCGGTCTCATCTCTCCAGGAAACACCTGTGGATGTCACAGCACCGCGTTTGATCAAATGCAAGCTGGTAGTGCAGCAAAGATGGCTCTGTAAAATGGGAGACAGCGAGATAGAAAAATAGGGAGGTTTAAAGGGCCAGAAAGGGAGGAGATGAGGGACTGAAGAGAGAAAGAAAGTGATAGACAGAGAAAGGGAGGAAGGATGAAATCAACGAACATGGAAGAGGTGCAGGAAGACCTTTTCTCATAGATAGCTAACAAGGTGATTATTACTTAACACAGATGCAAAGCCAGATTCTTATCTCAAAATAAAACAGGAAAACAAGATTAATAAAACAACCCAAAATAGGAGAACAGCAAGCTTGAAAGCGGGAAAACAGGGAAAAAGGTCTTTAAAAATATTTGGAGGTTAATCTAAACATAATTCATAGCATTCACAGCCCAATCACATAATACACTGCAACATAGAATAATTGCCAGAGAGTAATTGGAACAATGAATTCCTGGAGTAAGTTATGAACTGAAAAATCCAACCCTTTCTATCTCAATGGACTACAATTCCATTCAGATATCCTGGAGACACATACCATTACTTATATTTGGGACAGGAGGTATAATACTGGTTACTTGCAGCATATAGATCCCTGTAGACATTCTTATCGACGTGCTTCAGACTGTAGCATGCCCCACCTTCAGAATCTCCCTTTAACAATTCAGCAGCCACCTGCTGTTAGGTTTTGCTGTTGCTATTATATGGTACCTTTACCAGATGACACAGAACGAACATCATGAGCTTGGTACATTGATCACTCAGTGCATGCCAGCATTGAAAATCACATGCCAATCCTTCAAGATTACTGCAAAATTAGGCACAAGGAGAAACTTGATCCAATTGTCTTGCCAATCAGTTCCCCCACAATCTCCAGCTTGGACAAATGGGCTACAATGACCAGATCAGAGCATTGGGATTCATTGATCACTGGAATTATTCCCTGGTGTCAGAAATTAGCTTTGCCTCAACTCATCTCCAGACTGTTGTTTTAACTCCTTTGCTGCCTGATTGGCTGTTCTGCATAGGTTTCTTCCCCGGTTTGCTTGAATTGGAGCTCTTTTCCGTCGCTGTCTTGTTTGCCACGAACCGTCTTTGGCTGTTCTGCACAGATGAGCCCTGGAAAGATAACACGTGTCTTGAGATTAGAAGGCAGAAACAGTGGCAGAAACTCTGGACTAGTAATCCAGAGACATACTGACCATTAAACTACTACTAAATGCCATAAAAACCCAACTGCCTCGCTATTGACCTTTAAGGAAGGATATTTCCCCCATTCTTACCTGATCTGACCTACATGTGACTCTAGAACCACAGCTGTAGTATGTGATTGACTTTTAACTGTCCTCAGGGTAATCAGGGATGGACAATAAATGCTGTCAATGCCCATCTCCCATGACTCAATAAACAAACTAACCTCTGCATAAAATGCTGTGCACCTCAAAAATAAATCAAAGACATAATAAAGTGGCAATGAATGATGTTTTCTCTCCTCTGTGACCTAGGATGTGAATCTAGCCCAAGAATTATAGCATAAATGTCTCCTCCACTGCAAGCTGGAATGGGTTGGGGTCTCAAACTAATTTCTAGTGCAAGCAAGTCTACAATACTAAGCAATAGACGCTTTTAAAACAGAATGCTGGTATGTTACATCCTTCCTACAGCAATGTTGCTGAAGCTTTTCATGTTGCGCTCATTAGAATAAATGCAATCCAAACAATCAAAGTGTACAACAGGAGTAAAAGGTGCTGACTGACTGGCAAATTGACTCTGGTTGGCCAAGCTATTGCTATTGAATATAGTAGCCTCTGGATAATTCATAAAAAGATGCAACTCTTAAATGTAGTCCTTTTGTTGCAGACAGCAGGATCCTTTACTTGAATTATGCCTCTTCTAGCCAGTGCAAATGAATCAAGCTTGACTGATTATCTTAGCGTGGTGGTTACTGGCACATTCAAGATTGTTCATCAAGAGACGCCCACATGTGGAGTAGCATCTAACAGTTGATGTTTTGCTTTTGATTTCGCAAGGGCAAGCTGGGTAGAATACAGTCTGTACTCTGCCTCCTCCATACAACCAAGAAATATGCATTTTGATTACTGGCCAGTCAGTGGGATAATGAATTCCACACATGACAATACTCTGGATGGTAGGCAGAATGCCTTGTTGGAGTGGCATCCTGGGAATGGAGAATATCATGCCCATCACATTAGCATCATGACACAACTTACTCAAAAGTCTTGCTCAAATTTGGGGAATACTTCGCCACTCTTGGCTAACCAGAGTTGGTGACTGAAGCAGATGTCATGCCAAGATGCAAGAATAAATGGAAAACAGTTTCCAAACAGTTGAAAGATCAGCTGTTCATTTTAAATCTTTGATAGGCAAAGTCTTGTTATGCAAAGATATTGAGGAATTTGGGCCAAAGGCAAGGTATGTGGACTTGGGTCACAAGACAGTCATGATCCCATTGAACGGGGGAATAGACTCAACAGGCTGAATGGCCGACACATGTCCCAATATTCCTACGATTGATGGAGTAAAGGGATTTGGGAGCAGGAAGGGCACAGGGTTTACATTACAGCTCATTTGGACTGCAGAATCAAGGATGAGAGAGTGGTGCTGGAAAAGCATAGCAGGTCAGGCAGCATCCGAGGAGCAGGAGAGTCTGTTTTCGGCATAAGCCCTTCAAATCTCCTGCTCCTCGGATGCTGCCTGATCTGCTGTGCTTTTCCAGCAACACACTCACGACTCTGATCTCCACATCTGCAGTCCTCCCTTTCTCCCTGCAGAATCAATGATCTCAGGATATAGCACCCAATCATTTGGTTTTTACCCCAAATCAGTAACAGGCAAATGAACTTAAATAGAGGCAGTCCCCAGGTTGAGAATGGGTTCCATTTGTTCGGGGGAAGACAACAAAGGACAACACATATTAGCCACGTCTAAGTAAAGAAAATGCTTGTGTCAGAGGCCTTTTAAATTATATCCCTGTCCGGGATCACATTCATAACTCAGGGATCCTCTAACTTCAACCCATTTTGGGAATGCAGACTAAACTAGCTGAGCAGGGGCATTGTTAATCCAATCACAATCCTATTCTGGGTTTCACATGATGCATACTTCACAGGAAGAGGCAATGGTCCGGCGGTATTATCACTAGGCTATTAATCCAGAGAACCAGGCAATATTCTGGGGACCTGAGTTCATAATCCCACTGTCACAGATGGAATCGAATTCAATATGAACCTGGAAGAGTTTAAAGATGACCACAAAACCACTGATGATAATGAACCTATCTGCTTCATGCATGTCCTTTAGGGAAGGAAACTTCCATCCTTACCCTGTCCAGTCTATATGTGACTCCAAACTTGCAGCTGATATGCTTGACTCTTAACTACCTTCTGGGTGATCAGAGAGCGTACTAAAATGCTGGGCTCGCCAGCACATCTACATCCTACAGCACAGAAACAGGCCTTTCAACCCCACTCCTCCAGGCTGGTGTTTCCACACATGAGCCTCTTCCCACCACTTCATATCACCCCAGTAATATAATCCTTTTGGGCCTTTCTCCCTCATGTACTTACTCAGCTTGTCCTAAAATGTACCTTTGCTACTTGCCATCAAGCTACTGAGCGACAGTGAAGGCTGACTGTCCCAAGTCTTGCTCAGTCCTCTGGCTACTGAACCTCTGCCTCAGGCACTCACCTCTGTTTTGACCATGAGGTTTAATTTCTGATCCAAGTTTCTTCGAGCAGATGCAGCTACCGCCTCTGAACCATCCGGGCTGTGAGGCAAAAGCAGAAGACATTTAGATGGCACAATGGACATGCTCAATCAGTGCAGTATATGCAGCATATATGTGGGGGCATTACGTGGAACAGTAACAGCACAGGAACGGACCCTTCAGACAACGAAGAACATGATGCCAAATTAAATTAATCCCTTCTGTCTGCCCTTCGTGCATATTCCTCCACTGCTTGCTTATTCATGTTTATCCAAAACCTCCTTAATTGTATATGCCTCCGCTACCACCCCAGTAGTATGGTCCAAACTCCAATTACTCTGTATAAGAAAATTTGCCTGTCACATCTCCATTGAACTTTCTCCCTCATGTGAAATACATGCCACCAGTATTACGATTAAAACATGTCAGAAGAGTGCCTTGCCTCTCACAACATTTGCAGCAATCATTAATGATCTCTTTTAAAGAGGAAAAAAATCTTTAAGGGCACTACATAATATTCATAGTCTCACCACGGGTCCATGCAAAAATATCAATATTATTTGACTGAAGAGCAAAAACTGACACAGAGAGACAGGGGCAGAGACAGAAAGACAGACTCAGCCACATACATACACGCAAAGAGGTAGACATGGAATCAGATTTGTACAAACCTGTCGTGCTGGATGCCCCTCAGGTAGGTGAAGAGCTCCTCCATAGCTGGAGCTGGTCGGTTGGAGGCGATGTGGTGCATGCTTAGCAGTCGTGATAGCTCTCCAATCTGCTTGGGAGACAGCACTCCACCTGAAGATCCTACGCAAAAAGACAAATCTGGAAATGAAAACAGGCCTCTCAAATGGTGACCAATAAACTACGTCCAATTGTATTAAAAACCCTATCCAGTTCACTCATGCTCTGTCAGGAAGGAAATCTGCCAGAATACCCAGTCTGGCGACTCCAGACCCACAGCAACATATGTTAACTGCCCTCACAACAAGCACAGCTACTCACAACACACCACAGAGGGATCAGAGTGCTGCCTAACAAACAGAGAAAATCTTAGTGCCAGAATCAATAAGCCCCAACCCACTCGTAGCCTGGCCTCTTGCCCTTTTGGATGAACTTCAGCTCATCCAAAACTTTGCATACATTCAGACTTGTACCAAGTCTTGATCAGAGGTCACCCACCGTCCTCACTGTTTCTCCCACGAATGGGAAAGATTTAGACGAATACAGGCCAAATGCTGGCAAATGGGAGGAGATTAATTTAGGATATCTGACCAGCTTGGATCAAGGCTCTGTTTCTGTGCTGGACATCTCTATGACTCCATTGACTAAGAGGTGACTGTATACAGGTTTATAAAAACATAAGGGACATAGATAAGGTGAACAGTCAAGGTTTTTGCCCCAGGTAGGAGGGTCCCAAATTAAAGAGTGCAGATTTAAGGCGAGAGGGGAAAGATTTAATAATATCCTGAGGAGTAACTTGTAAAGCAGAGGGTGGTGTGAGCATGGAATGAGCTGCCAGAGGAAGTGGTGGAGGTTGGTACAAAAACAACATTTAAAAGGCATCTGGATGGGTGCATGAAGAGAAAGGATTTAACAGGATGTGGGCCAAATGCTGGCAGATAGAACCAGATTAATTTAGGATATCCAGGTGGTGTGGATGAGTTAGACCGAAGATTCTGGATCAGTGGTGCTGGAAGAGCACAGCAGTTCAGGCAGCATTCAACGAGCAGCGAAATTGACGTTTCGAGCAAAAGCCCTTTATTCCTGATGAAGGGCTTTTGCCCGAAACGTTGATTTCGCTGCTCGTTGGATCCTGCCTGAACTGCTGTGCTCTTCCAGCACCACTGATCCAGAATCTGGTTTCCAGCATCTGCAGTCATTGTTTTTACCAAGTTAGACCAAAGAGTCCGTTTCTGTGCTGTATGACTCTTTGACTCTAAAGATCAGTAGCCATTCCTTTAGCTTGTGTGGGATCTTGCTGTGCACAATTTGGCTGTTCTCTTTCTTACATATACACTGACTACATGTCAAACAAGTGCTCGGATGGACACAAAGCTCTTCGGGGTGACACAAGATCTCATTTAAATGGTTCAGTCTTCTTTCATGTCAGATGTCGCACCTGATTTCTGAGGACTTCGGGATCCGAGCGCCCGCTGCAAAGGGACAGCCTCTGAGGGGTCAACTTTCACTTTCTGCACGGCCTTGCTGGAAGGCTTGCTGCTCTGCCCTGCCAGGAACTGCCTCATCGGCTGGGGCTTGGCACTCTCCCAGACAGTGGGGCAATCGCGCAAGACCTGAGATCCTCCTGAAAGTGGAAAGCACTGCATGATTTAGAGCTGGAACTACCTATGGGCAAGAGACTCTTTGTATCTTCCTTATCGTGAGAGATGAAGCACCTTAATTTCAGCAATACCCTCAACTCGTGAATAATGGCGGAGGAACGAGAGAAGCTAGGAGTGTTTCCTGTCACAGACCATGGGGAGATTGAATAGAGGTGTTCACGTTATAAGCCAATGTGGCAGAGTGAACAAGGGGAGATTTTGACCACTGGCAGGAGAGTTGGTGGCCAGGGGACATTATTTGTAAAAGACTTGGAGGGGTGAGGATAGCTTTTTCTTTACAATAGAGAGAGTTGCTGTGATCTGGAGCATGGTGGTTCAACAGTGACTTCCAAGAAGGAGAATTGGATGTTTGAAAAGAGCTGAAGGGCCACGAGGAAAGAGCAGCACAATTGGATTGCTCATTCAAAGTGACAGCATGGGCTTGGTTGGGCCAAATGGCCTCGTATAAATTAGGAACAGAGTTCTGCCCTGCTCCAACATTCAATAAGAGCATCGCTGATCCAATTGCAACAACAACTCCACATTCCCACCTAGCCCAATAACCTCATCAAGAATCCTTCTTCAGTGCTGGTCAATGTTACAACAGCACCAGACTCTTGATGGCGAAGCTTTATTGGACTACCTCTGTTAAAGTCCACAGGGAACTGGATCAGATCTCAGAATAATGGCCCACCATGCCTTGAGCCCACACTGGCTCAGGCCAAAGAGCATCATGTTCAGTTCCTGGTTAATACACAGTCAGAATGGATACTTATATGAAGTGCCAAAGAGAGGGTGGATGAGTGCTTATGGAATCTATTACCACTTTCACAAGGGGAGAGGAGTTCCATATACCACATAAACTGGGTGTCCCTTCCCCACTTACCTTGCTGGGACACCACATCATCCTGAACTACATTAGGCTTCTCGGGTTCTGCACCAGTTTCCACCGGATCCCCGGGCGACCGGTCTAATAGCTGACAATACGGGAGAGAGGGAGGGACAGAGAAAATATTACAGAGTCACAAGACAAAAATAAACAACAGCAAGCTTTCAACTGGGCTGACAAAGCTTTTTAGAACATCCCTAAAGCTACATTCCCGAATGCAATGATACTAAAAAGAAATGCACAAAGGCTATTTACACCCAGTCTCGAGCAATCACAGCAGGTCCGGGCGCCGCTCAGTAACCTAGCTTGTTTCAGAGAAACCGTTTTACCCTTCACCTTTTCCTGGTTGTGAATCTTGACCAACAAATCGCAGAATAACCAGCGGGTGAATTCAATTCCTTCCATCAACATTCTTTCCATCTGTGCATTCTGGGCACAGTTCAGCCTCACCAACTTGATATTGGGGCCGAAAGGGTTGGGTTAAACTATAAGGAATAAGCACAAAAGGTCAAACACGACCCAATGTGCAATGCCACGTCTTCCTGCTTGAGGGCTGAGTAATGCTGGTGAGAACCACCCACCTACCATCTGGATGTAATATTGGAGCTCGCTGCTTTGGGAGTTCTGCTCCTGGGAGGAGGACTGTCCACCTGATGACTCAAAGCTGCTGTTCTTGGTGGTTCCACCCTCGCTGGCCAGCTGATCGTGGGTTAGTCTGCTGTCATCAGCGTCGTCAGTGAATGGGTGCTCAGCCAGCTCGTCTGGATGGGCCCCAGAGGCTACAGAAAGAACATAAAGACAGTGGAATGATAGGCCACCCATGCATTCCCAGCACAAACCCTTTGGGTGGTGCAGCCTTTTCCAAAAGGAGGCGGCCAGGAAGATAGTTTTCCAGCAGCCAACATCTTGTCCACATCTCCCCTTTCACACTTGACAACAACCCAAAACTTTCTCCTTTTGAGTGTTAAAAGACCACATAGTGCTGACAAAGAACAGCAGGGAGTTGTCCCAGTGACTGGATTAACACTCCTCCATTCAACCAATCATTGCATGGCTCCGGCTCAGGAGAAGGCCATTCGGCCCACAATATCTGCGCCAGATCTCTGCAAGAGCAATGCGCCTTGTGTCACGCTCCTGGCTTTTCCCTGCAAACATTTCCCTTTTCAGATAATGCCTCGACTGAACCTGCTCGCACCCTGTTCTCAGGCAATGCATTCCAGAACCTAACTACCTGCTGCATTAAAGCCACTTTTGCTCACACTGCTCCTGCTTCTTTTACCAATCATTTTAAATTCAAAGTCCTCCGGTTCTCAGTTCGAAAGAAAAACTGCATTTTGCAGTCAATGTAATTTGTGAAGCACTACTCTAACATAAGAATTAAAATTAAAAAGCAAACTGACTGGCTTTTAACCTCCATTTTGGAGTAGGGAATGGTAGCAGCACAGAACTAGCTGCCACACGATGCTGGTATGACTGTCAGGCAGGCAAAAACAGACCTGTATCTCTCTCCAGTCTTCCTCAGGCTAGGGTTGTTCTGAACCCTATATAGTCAATTAATTACTTTTTGAGGTGGAGTCACTGTTGCATTGTAGGTCATTGAGCAGTCAGCTAGCACAAGGAAGCTATCATAAACTGTAATGATGGCAATCTCATCAGTTCTAGTTACAGGCAGCAGCCACAATCACAAACAGACTCCATTCCACACAAGTCGATTTGTATTTAACACACAGGACAATATAAAAGGTGCTGGTTGTCAGCGCAGGAAATGGTCCTTAAAATTACAGCACTCTATGGGATCACTTTCAGAAGTAGGACATCAGTAAATCAGGGACCCCCTTTATATCGGTTGTGGAGTGAACATTAGTTCCTGGACATAGGAGAGAACTCCCCCGCCTCTTCCTTCATTCAATCTTTTAAATTAGAAACCCAGGGGCAAAACAGGTCTCAGTTTACCTCGTCATCCGAATGACTGCACATCTAACTCAATACCTGCTCACAGAATGTTGACATAGACAACAGGCTCAGGTTCCAGAACTGGATTTGAATCCATGGAGACTCTGAGGAGTGGAGGAGGATGTGAGAAGGGACAGAGAAAGAGGGGAGCAGGGGGAGCAGCACAGGGGGGAAATGTAGAAAGGAGGAGAGAGAGAGAGAATGAAGAAATGGGGAAGGGGGCGCAAGGGAAGAATAGGATGGGGAAGAGAAGGAGAGGGAGAGGAGCAGGGTGTGATGGGGAAGTGGGGGGGGGGGGCGGAAGGGAGACGAGGGGGGTGGGAGGGGTATTCACACATGGAATGTGGGCAGTTAAGAGTCAACTGCATTACTGTGGGTCTGGAGTCACATGTAGACTAGACCAGGTAAGGGTGGCAGTTTCTTTCCCTAAAGGGCATTAAATAAACCAGCTAGGATTTTCCGACAATCAATAATGGATTCATAAGACCATAAATCATAGGAACAGAAATTAGGCCATTCAACCCATCAAGTCTGTTCTGCCATTCAATCATGGCTGATAAGTTTCTCATCCCCATTTTCCTGGTTTCTCCCCTTAACCCTTGATACTAAAGAACAAATCTATCTCAATCGTAGATATATTCAATTACCTGGCTTCTGTGGCAATGAATTCCATAGATCCACCACTCTCTGGCTGAAGTTTCTCCTTATCTCCATTCAAAAAAAACATTTCCTTTTCTCTAAGGCTGTGCCCTTGGGCCCTAGTCTCTCCTGCCAATAACTAATTCATGGTTATCAGTAGATTCCATTCTTCCAGATTCTTTGTTGAATTCAAATTCCACCATCTACCATGGTGGGATTTGAACCCAGGTCCCCAGAACATTAGCTGGATTTCTGGATTAATATTCTAGTGATAAGACCACCAGGCCATCACCACCCCAGAGGGAAGGAGGCTACCTCTTATGCCCAGGCTCTGCTTTACCTGTCACCATGGTCTCATCCACCTGTGGCTCCAGAGGCTGGAAGCTGCCGTGACTGAGGAAGCTGTAATTTAACAATTGGCTGAGGTCTTCCATTGATGGATGGTAGGGCAGCAGAGGGAGCATCACTGACTGATTCTGGCTCTGCTCAGAGAAACACAAGTTCCCAGACAGTGGTGGCTGGTCACCACAGTGCGGGGGGCCACCCTGCTGCGGGTAACCCCCCCCTTTCATCAGGGGCTTCAGAGTTTCGGCAGCTGTTGAAGCCAGCGTACGATGTCTGCTGAGGTTGTTGGGACACGGTTTAGACTCCGGGTCTTTGGCTGCCAGTTGGTGAGAGGGAGCCTGTACCACGGGCTGCAAGGGAACGCCCTGAGGAAAGGAACCGTGGAAGCTATGAACATCCAATGTGGAATTATCCACGAATACACAAGCCTCTCGGTTAGTGTAGGAGGGTCGTCCGCCCTCAATCCTGTCTCCCTGAAACTTGCAATCTGGAGCCAGCGTGGAGAAATGGGATTCCTCCCTTTGGCTGACACAGGCAGAGTGCTGCAGTTTGACCAGATTCTTGTGCACTTGGGCGCCAGACGCATGAGTGTCCCTGCTTTCGGAGGAATGCTTCAGCCAGTCAGTGTCTGAGGTTGGGACAGGGTAAGGCACTGTAGAGGAAGATGAGAGATCCAAGTTGTTGATGGCTTCCGAGGCCGATGTTGTGCGGTTAAGTTCCGTATAAACAGGCACTTGGTCGTGATGAAGGGCAGGTTGCTGCTGGAGACATTAACACAGTTGTTAGAACTGTCACCTACCAAAGAATTACTTACAAATAAAAACACATTTGTATTATCTTAACGTAACGTGGGATAGAGGCACAGCAGAGCAGCAATGACTCCTCTGCACTCCAGTAAGACATAGAATTACAATGATCCCAGGAGTTTGACTGTCAACCAGTACAACCAAAATAAGCACCCATTAATGTAACAAACACAGTACAATCCAGCAATGACATCTGGCATGTTTAACATCAAACTGACAGCACTGAAACAGGCCATTCACACCATGCTGGTGTTTATGCCCTCCTTTAATCCCTTCCCTTCAAAATTCTTTCTCCCTCTTTTGTTTATTCAATGTCCCCTTAAAAGTATGATTCACTGCAACCACTTCCAGTGGCAATGGGTACCCAGAGAACTGGGAGAGCATGGAAAAGAGGTTCCTCCTGAGTTTGTTAACATCTTATTGATGGCCCTTAGGTCAGGTCCTCTCCACAACAGGAAATATCTTCTCCGTGCCTCCTCCAAAGCTTTTCATCATTTTAAATTAAGCATCAGCACGAAGATGATGTTAAATCTGTATAAAACATTGGTGCAGCCTTGGCTGGAGCAACTGTCTCCTTGTGGGCACCACACTTTAGAAAGGATTACACTTGAGGAATTCTTCCTTGTGGTTACCTCTGACTTCCTAATCCAAATTAAGATGAAAGTCACTGATGATTAATATACTGCCTTTTTACAAGGCGTCATTATCTCCTGATTTATTCTCTGTCCTGCCATATACTACTATTTGGGGTCCTTTAACCTCGTCCTGACAATGTGCTTTCGTCCCCTTGTTATTTCTGACCTCCATTAACATGGAATCTATAGCTTCTGGTCAAAGATCTGTTTTTGCTGTTGCCTCCATACCTCCCCACCACCCTTTCCCTCCTGCCTGTGCTTTCAAAAAGTCACATACCTCTGAATATTTAGTTACCAGCTTTGATCTCCTTGTAACCATGTCTCTGTTATGGCTATAAAGGTCATATCCATTAACCTTCATTTGTAGCATCAATTCACTTATTTTATTCCAAGTCCAATGCAATGGAAAACATGCGGGTAGGACAAGCTGGAAGTCCCCACAACTCAAGCATCCAGAGCCAAGTGGCCTGCAGCAAGTGATTAGGAAGGCAAATGGGAGGTTGGCATTTGCTGCAAGGGGAATCGAGTTAAAAAGTAGCAAAGTGTTGCTACAGCTCTACATGGAGCTAGTGCGACCACATCTGGGAGTACAATGCAGAGTTCTGGTCACTTACTGAAGGAAAGATTTAACTGCGCAAGTAGCTGGTCAGAGAATGTTCACTTGACTGAGTCTTGAGATGAAGGGTTTACTTTATGACAAAAGATCAAGCAGTTTGGATCTTTACTCAGGAGAAAGTGAGGACTGCAGATGTAGGAGATCAGAGTCGAGAGTGTAGTGCTGGAAAAGAACAGGTCAGGCAACATCCGAGGAGCAGGGCATTTGATGTTTCGGGCACAAGCCCTTTATCAGCAATGGGATTCCTGATGAAGGGCTAATGCCCAAAACGTCGATTCTCCTGCTCCTAGGATACTGCCTGACCTGGATCTTTATTCAGTAGTGTTTAGAAGAATGGGAGGTGACCTCATTGAAGTAGACAAGGTTCTGAGTAGGTTTGATAGGGAAAGCACTGAAAGGATAGTAGGGATGTTAAGGATGGCACAATAGCTCAATAGTTAGCATTGTTGCCTCACAGCACCAGGAACCCGTGTTCGATTCTAGCCTTGAATGACTGTCTATATAGAACTTGCATGTTCTCCCTATGTCTGTGTGTCTGTCGGATACTTTGGTTTCGTCCCACAGTCCACAGATGTGCAGGTTAAGGTGGATTGGCCTTGGGAAATTGTCCCATAGTGTCCAGGGATATGCAGGTTAGGCGAGTTAGCCATGGGAAATGCAGGGTTATGGGGATAGGATATCAGGGTGGATCCTGGTGAGATACTCTTTGGAAGGTTAGTGTGGACTCGATGAGCCAAATGGCTTGCTTTCACACTGTAGGGATTCTATGATGTTTCTCCTTGAGGAAGATCATGTGGTCTCCCATATAAGATGAAAAGGAGAAGAAATATTTTCTCCGGGGGTCAGTTTTGTGAACAATGGAAGTGGGGCAATAATTATATTCAGGGCTGAGGTGGAAAGATCTCTGATAAACAAGGGAGTCAAGGGATATTTTCTTCTCAGGACTATTACCCTCGGGTGAGCTTCAGTTGGAAGAACATTTTTTTCCCCCATCTGGGGACCCTGTAGCCTCAATATTGCGATCCTTCACAGAATCAGATAATCCGTACAGTGTGGAAGCAGGCCATTCAGCCCACTGAGTCCACACTGACCCTCTGAAGAGCATCCCATCAGACCCACTCCCTACCCTATCTCTGTAACCCTGCATTTCCCATGGACAATCCACCTAACCTGCACATCCTTGGACTGTGGGACGAAACTGGAGTGCCCAGAAGAAACCCACGCAAACATAGGGAGAAATGCAAGCTCCACACAAATGGTGGTCCGACCTGGAATCGAACATGGGTCCCTGGGGTTGTGAGGCAGCAGTGCTAAACACAGTCACTGTGCCGCACCCTGTTAAACAAGAACATTAAAAGGTCAAACGGGGAATGTGACATTCTAAAAATAAACAAATTGGCAGGCCCAAGGGGCCACAATCTCTCATTGCTCCTAACTCTTGTGTTCTAGTCTACTGGGTGCATGTGTGAGGCATCTTTCGGCCACGTACCGAGAATCTCTGGAGGCCTGGGGGCGAGCCTTCAGACATCAGCACTTTCAGTGCTTCGTTCCAGTGTGCCTGCATCATGCTCTGCAACTTGATCACCATCTCACCTCGCTGCACCTCCAGCTTCCTCTTAGCGGTGAGGAGTCTGCCCATCTCCTCCTGCACCTTCGCCAGCCTACAGCCCCGTCATGCAAGAGAGGAAGACTTGCAGTTAGACAGCGCCCGTCAACGCGATGCCTCCCAAAGTAACTTACAGCCAACGGCGTCCTTCATAAAAAGTGCAGTCACCATTATGAGGCACAAAATGCGACAGATAAATTCAGTCGAACAAGAACGAGATTGGGATCAAAATTTACTATTGACCGTGATCAAGAGATAATCGTCAGCTGCAGGACGCTGGGGCGATCTTCACCGCTTTCTGTTGTAACAGTGGTCCTATGTCAAACTGAGAGGCCTCTGTCTATTGTCCCATTTCAAAGGCAGCACCTCAGAGGGTGCAGCTCTCCTGGGTACTGCCTTGGGAACCTTGGCCTGCTCGAGTATCTAGAGGAGGAGCTGTTTAGGCAAATAAAATGCAAACATAGGATTTCAGAGAGCTAACACAAATTGCTGGCAAGGCTCAGCAGCTCGGGCAGCTTCTGTGGAAAGAAATCAGATTTAAGGTTTTGGACCAAAAACATTAACTCTGATTTCTCTCCACAGATGCTGCCAGACATGCTGAGCTGTTCCAGCAATTTGTATTTTTGTTTCTGATTTACAGCATCCACACTTCTTTTGGTTTTATATCAGGGAGCTAACTGCTTTCAATGAAAACAAAACATATTTTCTGGGTTGATTCCTTAAAAGTTTTCATTTTTTTTCTGTTAAAAAGGAATTTGCAAGGTTTTGCTTAGTCTGAGATTTTGAGAACGGTTGCAGAGTCAGAGGCAATAGGTCTTGAACCCATGACCCATTACTCTAGATTGAAAGACTGCATTAATATAGGAGTTGGGAGGTCATGCTGTGGCTGTGCAGGACATCGGTTAGGCTACTTTTGGAATGTTGTGTCCAATTCTGGTCTCCCTGTTATAGGAAAGCTGTTGTGAAACGTGAAGGGGTTCAGAAAAGATTGGCGAGAATGTTGCTGGGATTGGAGGGTTTGAACTAGAGGAAGAGGCTGAACAGGCGGAGACTTTTTTCTCTGGAGCGTCAGAGGTTAAAGGGTGACCATATAGAGGTTTATGGATGAGAGGCATGGATAAGGTGAACAGCCAAGGTCTTTTTCCCAGGGTAGGGGTGTCCAAAACTAGAGGGCACAGGTTTAAGGTGAGATGGGAAAGATTTAAAAGGGTCCAAGGGACAACTTTTTCACACACATACAGAATGAATTGCTAGAACAAGTGGTGGGGGCTAGTACAATGGCAACATTTAAAAGGCATCTGGATGAGTACATGAATAGGAAGGGTTAAGAGGGACATGGGCTTAACGCTGGCAAACGGGACTAGATTAATTTAGGATACCTGGCCAGCACGGACGAATTGGACAGAAAGGTCTGTTTCTGTGCTGGATAAGTCTATGACAGAAACTTTGTCCTCGTCTACTGAGCCAAATGACTGTTGTTTGTAATATGGATGCTGGGATTAGGGGAAAACAAGTGCAAGAAACACCCAGCAGGTCAGACAGCATCCATGGAGAGAGAAACAGAGTTATTGTTTCAGAGTTGACCATCAGCTCTGAAAGGAAGACATGGAGCTGAAACACAAACTTGTTTTCTCTCTGTCCAGATGCCACCTGACCCGGTGAGCATTTTGGAAACCTGGTCAGCATGGACAAGTTGGACCGAAGGGTCTGTTTCCACGCTGAACATCTCTATGACACTATGATTGAGATCCAGTGACCTCGGTAGACTACTTACTTTGATTAAACAGAGTCTCTGGATTTTAAGAGGCTTTGCATGATGCTCATCATGAAATTGTTCACTCCTACTTTCTGTTGCTGTGCACTCGTACCAAACATTGTCTGTTCTACTCTGGCTAACCAATACTGGGAGCTTCGGACAGATTGTTCCCAAAGTAATATTTGGACTTGGGTGTCGCTGGCAAGGCCAGCACTACTCATCCATCACTAATTGCCCTTGAACTGAGGGCCTTATTTGGTCATTTCAGAGTCAAATCACTTTGCTATAGATCTGGAGTCACACGTAGCCAGACCAAGCAAGGACGGCTGATTTCACAATAATAAATTGCAAGCTACAGGACAGATGGGAACGTACCAGGCTGTGCAAAAAGGCCAAGCACCACAAAGGAAAATAGACGGAGGAAGCATCAGTGGCAATCAAAGCAAAGTAGAAGCAATTTTGTTTTAAAAACAAACCCCCTACCTGATCTCATACCCCTCAGCCACGCCACGGTGCCTCTCCTCTCGCTCCTGCAGTTCCAATTTGAACTCAGCTAGCTGCTTACCCATCTCGACCTCATGTTGTGTAGCCATTTCCATGATCTGTTTCCTAAAGAGCAGGACAAGAAAAATCAGACATCACAACCTGCAACAAGTGCAAGGTGTTTTAGCCACAAAGCTTAAGTTAGCATCCTTGGGGATCTTGTGGTACTAGGGTAATATCTGTATCTCTGAGCCAGGAGGTTCACGTTCAAGTCACATCTGAACAGATCAGAGATATTTTCTAACCAATCATTCAGAAAACTTGCTCCAGGTTTGCAGAGTCTGGAGTTCTCGGGCTCTTGTGGTGAGGTGATAGTGTCCCCACTCTGATCAGAGGCTCTGAGCTCAAGTCCCACTTCCTCCAGGGGAACACAATAACATTTCCCAACAGGTTGATTAGAAAATAACCAAGTAATAAATATCGTCCCACTCACAGGTCGATGCCAAGGCAGACATCCAGCGCACGAGGATTAAAGGGACGGCGTGCAATCCATAGCTGAATACACTTCCTCCTTCGCTTGACCAGTAAAGTCCCACACATGCACCCATTTACTTCCAGCCCTCACCAAAAGGGCTGTTGTAGTATAGTGGTAGAATTCCTACCTCTAGCACAGAAGGCTAGGGTTCAAGTCCCACCTTCTACAGAGGCGTGCAATAGTATTTCTGAACGGGCAGTTTAGAAAACCTCGTTCTTTTTTCTAGATTCCATAATGGTTCATTGTCCTCATCACAGTTTACAATTTTTCAAAGGTTAGCATCAATTGCAAAATTTGAAAATTAGCCCTCTTGCAAAAGTTCTAGATCTGGAGGCTAGCTGCCAGTGTGAACTAGGTTGGAAGGACCATTGTTCTGAACTCTATTTGTCTAATTTATTCTAACAATCTGCAATGCTGGACTTCTTAGTTCTTTATTTTCCAATTCTTTTCCCTAAGAACTTGTGGTGAAGAACCTGTACCTTTCTGCATACAATGGCACCATACAAGGCAAATTGTAAATTTTTCACTGTAGTCATCTGAATATATGTGGCAATAAAGCTAATTCATTTACTTATATCTCTCCAGCCCCCTACCTTTCCAAATGCTAAGCCGCATGCATGGGCTCTGCTGCTAAATGTTTGGGTAAGTATCATGGACAGCAGGGTGAATAAAGGGGTTGCCAGTTGATAGATTTGTGTTTCCAAAAGATGCTACTCTCATCTTTACTGTCCTACAGCATTGTTCGTCAAAACTGGGAAAATCAAGAGAGAGGGTGTGGGTGACAGCAGGAGGTAGTTCCCTGAACACGACCAGCACGAGCAGAGGGAGGGGGACATTTACCTGAGCTGCTCCCGCACAGCGGCCGTCTGCCGGGTGCTGTCTTCATGCACGGCTGCCAGGCGCTCAGTCACCTGCTGTTCCAGGGCCATCTTAAACTCTGTCTCGCTCTTGACCCGCTGCGATTCAGAGCGTGCCTGCAGCAGGGACACATGCAGCGTTAACAGTCAGCTTGGCTTGTTTGAGCGCAGGGTGCTTACCTCGCAAAGCCGAGCCTGCATTTGTTGAGTTCGCCAGTCTAGATCAGGACCAGAAATCCTGCCTCATCCCTCCTGGCTAACTCAGATAGTACTGAACTTCTCAGTCAACCTCAGGCAGTTTAGTACAGTTGTCTGTTTGGAATACAAAGAGGAAACAGAGGGACAATCAAATGCAGTTTACAAAGAAAAACAGGTCCCCCTCTCTGCTCTTTCAGTTCCAGGGACAGAATGGAAATAAATGGACATAACGGGCCTATTTGTCTCCTTCTGAGCTGCTCATGACTTTATATTTCATCCCTTCATCTGTCTGCTCTCTCCTATTCGGCCCTCATGGGTTAAGTGCAAGACTGCTTGGTGGCTTTCCCCTACTTCAGAGGCACGGAGTCCTACAGAGCACCAGCAAAAGCAAATTCACCAGACAACCTCCAAAGTGTCAGGACTGGAGGGTGAGAGCTATAGGGAAAGGCTGAATAGGCTGGGCTGTTCCCCTGGAGTGTCGGAGGCTGAGGGGTGGCATTTTAGAGGTTTATAAAATCATGAGGGGCATGGAGAGGGTGAACAGACAAGGTCTTTTCCCTGAGATGGGGAGCCCAAAACTAGACGACATAGGTTTAGGGTGAGAGGGGAAAGATTGAAAAGGGACCTAAGCGGGAAACCTTTTCACACAGAGGGTGGTACGTGTGTGGAATGAGCTGCCAGAGGAAGTGATGGAGGCTGGGACAATCACATCATTTAAAAAGGCAACTGGATTGGTATATGAATAGGAAGGTTTGGAGGGATACAGGCCAAGAGCTGGCAAACATGATTAGATTAGGTTAGGAATACCTGGTCAAGAGCTGGCAAATGGGATTAGATTAGGTTAGGGTATCTGGACGACGTGGAGGGAGTTGGACTGAAGAGTCTGTTTCCACGCTGCATATCTCTATGACAATCGTGTTGCAGAGAGGATGAGGAGACTGGGCCAATACTCTTTAGAGTCGACCTCCTCAAAACAACCAAGACTCTAACGCAGGGTTGTTTGCCTCTGGCTGGGAATCTACAACACAGCCCTGGGATAAGAGAGATACTTGGTCATTTAGTCTTGAGATAAGGAGAACATTTATGCTCAATGAATTCTGAATCTACACAATTTTCCACGCCAGATGGGTTTGGGTGCTTTTACTATTGAGTATATTTAACATAGACAGATTTTTGATCTCTCAGGGAATCGAGGGATATTAGGAGTGGTTGGGAAAGTGGAATTGAAGCCAATGATCAGCCACAATCCTACAGAATGGCGAAGCATGCTCGAGGAGCTGAATGGTTTCCTCCTTCTCCTAATTTATCCGTTCCTGGTTTGATTATATGCAGGGCAGGGACTCTGGTCAACCAAGACATTAGAAAATTTCATACCTTGACCAGGCTGAGCTCCATCTCCAGATTTTCCTTGTCACGTTTTGCGGTGTCCAGCTCAATTTCCACTCTCTGCAGCTCTGTTTGGACAGCTCCAAGGATTTGCTGTGCGTCTTGTGCTCGCTGAGTCTCACGTTGAGCATTTGCCTGTGCAACAAAGGCAGAAGCAAAGCCTCAAGCTGCAGTAGGACTTGTACACCTAATAGTAGGGTCCTGGGGACGGTTACTGAAAAAAAAAGGACCCGGGGTGCACGTTCATAGTTCTTTGAAAGTGGTGTTGAAGGTAGACAGGATAGGGGAGGTTTTTGGCACACTTGCCTTTATTGGTCAGTGCACTGAGTATAGGAGTTGGAATGTCATGTTGTGACTGTACAGGATATTGGTGAGGCACCTTTTGGAATACTGTGCTCAATTCTGGTCTCCATGCTGTAGAAAAGATGCTGTGAAACTTGAAAGGGTTCAGAAAAGATTTGCAAGGATGCTACCGGGCTTTGAGTTATAGGGAGAGGCTGAATAGGCTCAGGTTATTTTTCCTGGAGCATTGGAAACTGAGGAGTGACTAAGGAATCTAACATCTTATCGAGGTTTATAAAATCATGAGGGGGGTGGATAAGGTAAATAGACAAGGTCTCTTCCCCAGGGTGGAGAAGTTCAAAACTAGAGGGCATAGGTTTAGGGTGAGAGGGGAAAGATATAAAAGGGACCTAAGTGGTAACTTTCACGCAGAGGGTGCTGCATGTACGGAAGGAGCTATGAGAAGAAGTGGTGGAGACTGGTACAATTACAACATTTAAAAGGTATCTGAATAGTAAAAGTTGAGAGGGATATGAGCCAAATGTTGGTAAATCGGACTTGCTTAGTTTAGGATATCTGGTTGGAATAAACAAGCTGAACTAAAGGGTCTGTTTCCATGCTGTATATTTCTATGACTCTCAATGGGACTAGATTAATTCAGGATATCTGGTCGGCATGGAGGAGTTGGACTGAAGGGTCTGTTTCCATGCTATACAACACTCTGACATGCCAGTAAGGACAGTGGAGGCATTGGTAGATGGAATTGAGGGTGACAGAGATAAACTAAATGGTGATAGAACCAGATGGAGATTTGGTGGGGGAACAGGGACAGAGAAATGCGAATAACTTTGCTTTACCTTTTGGCAGCAGCCGTGATCTAGAATGAGCTACCTATAGATGATGATGGGATCTGATTCATAAAAGGATTTGGATAAATACTTGAAGAAAGATGGAAAAATAATATAATTACAGGGCTGTGGAGAAAGGACAGAGGGAAAGTGGGATTAACTGACTCTTTCACAGCTCCAGTGCAGGGATGATGGCTGAATGGCCTCCTCCCACAAGTTAAAAACTCGCTCTTTTTAAGCGCATATTTGATACTTATTCCACAAAGGTTGAGCAGATTGGACCAGTTTTCACTGGAGTTTAGAAGAATGAGGGGAGACTTTATTGAAACCAATAACATTCTGAGGGGTTATTTCCTCTCAAGGAGCATACTAGAATCAAGGGTCATAGTTTCAAAATAAGGATTTGCTCATTCAAGGCAGCAATGAGAAGGATATTGTTTGTTAGCTTTTGGAATTCTCTTCCCCTCATAGCAGTTGAGGTTGGGTGATGAAATATTTCAAGGCTGAGTCAGACAGACATTTGACTGGCAAAGATCCAGGTATGGAATTAGAAACCTTGCGCTTTTTAATGGTTAGCCACTCCCACCCCAGCCCCTACTTCACCTTCTCTTTTTCCAGCTGCTTCTGAAGCTCTTCTTCCTGCTGTGTGATCCTCTGCTCCAGTTGCTTCTCGCGTTGGCTGCTCGCCTCCCGTTCCTCCGCAAGCTTGGTGCGCAATGCCTCGGCTTGTTTCCACTCATGCTGCCTGCTGCTCTCTGCCGCCTCGTACTCACCCCGAAGCCTCAGGCAGAGCTGCTGCTCCACTTCCAGAGCCTTCTGCAGCTTCTGGTTCTGCTCCTCCTACAGGGGAGACAGTGCGGGGGGGGGGTGGGGGGAGAGAGAAGGTCAGAGTGGGGCAGGGGCGCCAAAAGTCAGTGGGGAAAACCAGAAAAATCAAGTCATCGTTACATTTCTGTTCCTGGTGCATTGTAAATAAGTCATTGCCACTTCAGCTGAAGACCAAATACACTGAAACGTGAAACAAAAATTCTTAGAGGGCTTTACTACATGGATGTTGGTCTGACTGGAATGTGAGAGGGAACTCAATCTTAGGATAAGGGGCCTCAGTCATTTAGAACTATGATGAGGAGAAGTTCTCCCAGAGGGTTATGATTCTTAGCAATTCTCTACCTCATACGGCCATGGTTGATCAATCATTTGTTGAGAATATTCAAGATCCTGATCAGTAGATTTCTAGGTTCTAAGATGGTTAAGGAGTACAGGAACAGGAGAGGACTGTGGCACTGAGATGGAAGATCAGCTATGGCCTGGTTGAATGGGACTGTAAGTTTGAACAGCTGAAAGGTCCCCTCCTGCTCCTATGTCTTATCTTCCCTTATGTCCATTCTTACTGGCTCTCGCCCCTTACCCTGCTCTTTTTGTATTCACTTCTGAGTGAGAAGGTCACAAGCTTAAGACCATCTCCAGAAACATACACACATATTCCAGACAGACATTCTCAGAACAGACTAGACCTTGGTTTAATAGATCACCTGAGAGACAATGCCTCTGGCAGCACAACACTCTCTCAGTATTGGAACAGAGATGTTAGCCAACACTATTTGTTCATGTCTCTGGTGTGGGGCTCAAATGCACAAGGAGGCAAAAGAGAGAGATGTTCATGGGGCTCAGCTGAAATCTAAATTATAATTCAACACTTCTACTTAAGACTGAAAGAACTGCAGGTGCTGTGTAAAGCAGAGACAAATATAGAAATTGCTGGAAAAGCTCAGCAGGTCTGGCAGCATCTATGTCAGAACTTATCCAGCAATTTCTATATTTACTCAAGTAATATTTCATCTCCCGTACAAGTTAACCCCTGACCTCTGACCCAAAAAGCCTTTATTAATCATATACCTTGTATTAGTTTTGGAAGTAGAGATTCTAATAACAGTCTTCTTCACAATTACTCCCATTTAAACGTTATAAAACCAAGGCAGCTGTTTCGTGAGAGTGTTCAGGACCATGGATAGCGACCAGCGCCAACCTCGTTTCCAGCACTTCCAAAGACCCGGCATGGATTTCAGTCCCTCAACATTGTTACTCGTGTAAAAGCCAATTTCCTATTGTAAAAGGATTGGTTCTCAAAAACCCAATTTTTAATTCAGCCCATACAGTTCACAGCAATGGTATTACTCTCTAAAGCTGGTATCAAGCTGGGAATATTTATTTTTCCTTACCAACATGCCCCGCTCCTCCTCCAGCAGACCCCTTTCTTGTTGCTCCTTCATCATGGTTTGGTTTGCTTGAGATAAACGCTGTTCCAAGTTGAACATGGCCTGGGCAGAAAGCAGAAATGCTGCGTCACTTTATCATCATCTTCTGTGGCCATTCAACAAGGTTTTGGCTACAGTTTACTGGGGAACTGTGACCCCAAACCTAGTTTGATACCCTGAACCAGCAGGGCAGTTGAGTCTTGAATACTGCTGGAAACAGTGACAAAATCAATTTAGTTTCTCAAACAGTGCACTTTACCCAACAGGGGCTCGGTTAGCTCAGTTGATTGGATGGCTGGTTTGTCATGCAGAGTGAAGCCAACAGCATAGACTCATTCCTGCACTGGTTAAGGTTAGTATGAAGGACTCTACATCTCAAATTCTCCCATCGCCTGACCCT
Source organism: Hemiscyllium ocellatum (assembly GCF_020745735.1). Lineage (NCBI taxonomy): Eukaryota > Metazoa > Chordata > Chondrichthyes > Orectolobiformes > Hemiscylliidae > Hemiscyllium > Hemiscyllium ocellatum. The sequence goes on along the minus strand of NC_083444.1, from coordinate 5,514,166 downwards.
CAGGTTAAATCACCACCAGTTGTCTCCCTCTGAGTGAGCAGCCCTATGCTCCAATAGGACTATGGCAACATTAGCTTCACCTGACCCAAGGTCTATGTCTATTTCTGACTGGATTGACAATATGGAGAACAAAATTAACTAGAAGCAAGATACATTCACATGCAAGGGCTATTTCTTTGAAACCAAAGGAATACATTCAAGCCTTGTGTGTTTTTTGAATTATACTTCCTGAGCTATTGGGTAAAGTTCCTTGGGGCTTTCTACATGGCAAAACCTTGGTCAAACAAAGTGGAGTTGCCAGTCAATCAGCACCTTTCTCTTGTAATATGAATTGTTAAGTTGCCAACCCAACAGTAACACAAAGAGGGGTGAAGAAAATTGGGAAAACCACTAACATTGTATCACAAATCTCCAACTCATCAGCATTCAGGCTTATGAGGATGTTACTACACAGGATACCATTCAGCCCATCGCTTCTGAGAGCTGGCCTTTCCCCTGTAGCCCTGCAAGTTTTCCCTGTCAAGCATTTAATTCCCCATTCCGAAGACTACTATTGAATGTGTTTCCACTGCCCTTCCCAAACTAGAATAACTCCCTGCTTAAAACACTTTGACGTCACCATTGGTCCGGATATCTAAATGGAAACCTTCCTTGAACTTCCAATGACAGATGTTAATACCATATCACTGGTGGTATGATGGTTCAGTGGTTAGCACTGCTGCCTCATAGTCACCTGAGGGTGGAATTGAATCTGGTGCTCTCTGTGTGGAGTTTGCATATTCTGCATGAGTTTTCTCTGGGTGTTCCCATTCCCTCCCAGTCTAAAGATACACAGACTAGGGTGGATTGGCCATGCTAAATTGCCCCATACTGTCCAGGGATATGCAGGCTAAGTGGGTCAGCCAAGAGAAATGCAGGGTAATTGGGATAGGAGGTAGGTCTGGATGGGATGCCCTTTGGAGACCATCTTCATTAAATTAAGGTGCTAGCAGCATGGAAACATAAGGTAGCTAGGATCCTGAGTGGCAGCATTCCTTAAGAAACTAGTTTCTTCAAAAAAACACACACACACTTGTCACCCTGGGGTGAAAGGGTCACAGAGACGTCCGTATTTCCCAATTCATGGCAAGGTCTAGGTTGGAGTTTTTGGCAAGACTCCATAATGATCACCACGGGAGAGACAACCTCAATATCCTTAAAATGGAAAGCATTTGCACCATGCATCAGAGGAGAACTCTCATTCAAACATAGAAAATTCTTATAGGGTTGAACAAAGTAGATGCAGAACAGATGGTTCCCCTGGCTGGAGGATCGAGAGCCAGGGGACAGAGCCTCAGGATGGCCTTCCTTCACTTGGAGGACGTTGAATTCTCTACCCCAGATGGCTGTGGAAGATCAGCCATGGACTATACTCATGACAGAAATCAAAAGATTTCTAGCTATTAAATGTAGTTGGGGATAGTGTAGGAAATGGTGTTGAGGTACAAGATCAGTTATGAATGTACCCGATCAGCACAGACGGCTCAATGGGCTGAATGGCCTTCCCCTACCTCTATTCCCTAGGAAATGGAGGGCTAGGAGGATCTGGATGAATTAAAAAGATCCTTAATATCTGCTTATAGAGCTTGGTGTACAAGTTTGATAACATTCCCATGAAGGTCCTGGAGAGGTTTTTTAACCAAGTTAAAGCTCACATATTGATGCAAGATGGACTCTCAGCCGAAACTAGTCTGTTTCTTTTTTTTTCTCATCTGTGATTTCTTTTCTCTTTCTTTCATCTCAGTGATGTCCTGAAGTCCTGGTCTCAGCGTGGAACCAGCTTAGCATCCTATTGGCCCGGCGTGATGGTCTCTCCACAGCTCAGTGTGATGGTCTCTCAGGAGCCCGGTGCTGCAGCTTCTCCGAAGACACAAAGTGGCGGTCTCACCGCAGCTCGGCTCGGCGATTTCCCGGCGGCCCAGTGTAGCCATCTCCCAGCCCAGTATGGCAATTGATGAGCAGCCTAGCGTGGACTTCCTAGAGGTGAAACCTGGCGCAGTCTACAGGCTAGGTGCCAACTGGGTTGGAAAGACTGTTATTCTGAATGTTTATTTCCTTATTATTTTCTAATTTATTCCTTTGGTCTATACTATTGGACTTTTATTTCTTTATTTTTCTTCACTAAGAACTTGTACTTAAGAATCTCTACCTAAGGTGGTGCGGTTTAATGGTGACTGTAAACTTTTCAATGTACTTATTTGAGGACATGAGACAAGAAACCAAATTCTAATTTTAAATTGCTGCTGATAACCCAATGGGGGAAAAGATGGGCATCCAGGAGGCTTTCAAAAAGCTTTCCAGCAGAGTCCCAGTGTGACTCTGCGACCGACTGAATGGAGGTCAGGATGAAAAGGAATTCAAGGATCCTTGGTGCGTGTGTCGGATGGTGTTGTGGTAGGTGATGGCAGAAGCATGGATACAGAGGCAGGAAGAGAACACTGTCCAGACACCTCACCCCCTCTTCATAAACAAAGCTGCTGCTACCTGTTGCTGCTTGCTGCGCCCCTTCTCTGCCGCCTCGCGATCCTCCTGCAGTTGCCTCATGGCTTCCGATTTCTCTGAATCGTGTTTCTTCCAACCATCCACCACCTTCACCAGTGTCTGTCCGTGGAGGGGAAAAGAGACAAATGCAAAATAAAAACAAAACCACAGGAGCAAATTCAGTTTCCAGCAAAGAGACAAATAGTTTTAATAATCCATTTTGTTTCTCCCACCAGAATATTAAACCAGTTCCACTTGATCCTCCTAAGTGTCAGTCATACAACATAAAAACAGTCCGAGCTGACCATGATCCCAAGCTAGTCCCACCTGCCTGTTCCTGGCCCATATCCCTCCAAAGCTTTCCTATTCATGTACTTATCCGAATGACTTTTAAACGTTGTAACTGTACACACATCCAGCACTTCCACAGGAAGTTCATTACACATACAAACAACTCTATGTTAAGAAAAATGCCTCGTCTTTTCTTAACAAAAATAGAGATCACTGGAAAACCTCAACAGATCTGGCAGCATCTGTGGATAGAAATCAGAGTTTTCTCAGGTCTGAGGAAGGATCACTCGATCTGAAACATTAACTCTGATTTCTTTCCACAGGTGTTGCTGAGCTTTTATTTTTGTTTCTGATTTACAACATCTGGAATTCTTTCAGCTTTAATTCTGTTTTTTTTAGTCTTTCTGCTCACACAGTTTCACTCCACTGCCATCTCCCCAAAATCCCACATCTTTTTCGGATAATAACCCAATTCTGTTTTAAATCGCTCAGTTGAATCTGCCTCCATCACATTTTAAAACAGTGCACTCCAGATCCTAACCACTCCCTGTTTTAAAACACAAGTTTGTCTCGCTCTGATGCTTCTTTTGCCAATAACCTCAATTTTGTGTGTCTTCTCATTCTTGAGCCTTCGTCCAGTGGGGACAGTTTCTCCCCATCCAACCTGTGCAGACCCCTGGTGATTTTGAGTACCTTAATCAAATCTCCTCCCGTCCCTTATCTTCTTCAAGGGAAACTGTCCCAACTTCCCAAATCTGTTCATGTCACTGCAGTCTCTCATCCTTGGAATCATTTTTGTGAATCTTTTCTGAACCCTCTCTGACACCTTCATATACAGTCCTTCATTGGAAGACAGTCTCTTGTGCCCTATGATACTGCCCACTTCAAATATCCCTCGTGGTTACAGAGAGGCTGCTGAACTTAAAACCATTCACCTTTTACCTTATCCAGCTGCTCGATCATAATGTCTTTCTTCCGATCAGCTGACACCGCCACAGCCAGTTGCTGCTGGAGCTCCAGGATTTTGTTCTGAAGACTCTGAATCTGTTTCTCGCAGTGCTGTAATTGAACGAAGCAAGAAATTAGATTTCAATCACAGCTCCACAACTGAACAATTAATGCCTGTATAATTCTGAGAGCTAGAAGGGCAGGGTCGAAAGGATAGACTGAACAAATCAGGCCCATAGAAACAGAGGCTTCAGAATAAGAAGGTTATTTTCTTTTTAAGAAATCAGCATTCATAAAACTAATATGAATTTCTTCCTGTCGCTTTTTTTTTTAAACAGGGTAGAGGAATAAGCTTCGGGGAAAGTGAAGACTGCAGATGCTGGAGATTAGAGTCAAGTGTGTGGTGCTGGAAAAACACAGCAGGTCAGGCAGCATCCGAGCTTAGGGGGTCTTGTGCCAGAGTAGGCAGCTTCCTTACCTCCGAGTTAGAAGTCTTTGATATAAGTCCAACCCAATGGCATAAAGGCTAAGGAAGGTGAGTTCAAAGTGCAGGCAAACAGGTTGATTATCAACTTGCAAATCCTTCCAACACACCCATAAAAAGGTGCAGAGAGCAGAATAGATTGCTCATCATCCATGACTGATGTTGAGTGCCCCCTCCTCATGCTATAAGCTCTGGATTCAGGCTAGCAATATATTCCGGAACAAAATCAACTACACAATGCAGACATTAGCATGCGCCTTGCCTGCCTCATATGTCCCTGAATGCTTGAAATTTTCAAGTCTACAGAAGGGTAAGAAAAAGGCTCTACATTGGCCAGAATATCAAGGTGTTTTTCCTGTGGAGTCACATGGTCAAATTCACCCAGCTGATTCCTGGGAGGAAAGGGGTTTGTCTTGCAAGGCAAAGCTCAGCAGGTTATGTCAGTAACTCAACGGACTTTAAGATAATCAAAGGTGGTCTTATTCAAGCAAATAAGTTTCTGAAGGGGCTTGTCATGATAATGAAAAGATGATGTTTCTCCTCATCAACTTTGTCAAGAGCGAGGGGAGAGAGTCAGGGAAGTGAGTTTAAGGTCACATCCGATCAGTCATTGAATGGCAGAGCAAGCTTGAGATGAATGGCCTCTTCCTCTCCTACTCCTTAAAAAAGAATGTCAGCCTTCAAAAAGGAAACACAAAAGTTGTTAGAGACAAATGTATTAAGATGCCCAATTTGCCTTTTATCTTCACAAGGTGTCTAGATCCTTTCTAGAGATGTACATATTCAAAAAAAAATGTCACTTCAGCAAGACTGGATGGAATTTATTTACCTGAAAACACTCGTCATAATCAACCTTCTAGAGATATCCCAGTGAGAAAGGAGGATTCTAGGAAGGGGACAAGCCAACTGTAATTAAGGATAGCATGAAATTGAAAGAAGAGAAACATACAATATGTCAACATTGTGGTAAGCCAGAGGACTGGGCAGGTTATAAAACCAACAAAAATGACCCAGAAAATGATGAAGAGGGAGAAAACAAATTGAGGGTAAACTTGCAAGTAATATCAAGATGAACAGAAAAAAAAAGCTTCTTTAAATATATAAAAGAGGAGGGCCAAAGCAAACATAGCCCCTTTAGAGAATGAGTCTGGAAAAGTAATAAAGGGGAAACCACGAAATGGCAGAGAACTTGAATAAATATTTTACATTGGCCTTCATAGTAGAAGACACTAATTGTGTTCCAGAAATACTAAATAATAGAGGTAAGAAGGAGGGACAAAATAAATAGGATAACCATCATTAGAAAAAGTACAAGGGAAAGGGCTAAGACCAACAAGTCCTGGTGGAACTTAAATGAATTTTATAATTAGTTTTATTGTCACATGAACTCACAAATACCAGTAAAAAGTTTACAACTTGCCACTTATAGCACCATCTTAGAGACGAAGGTATCTAGGTACACATTCTTCAGGAAAAAAAATTTAAAAATGAAAAATGAAGAAGTAGTAATAGTAGTAATTTTCCAAGAATCCTTGAATTCTGGAAAAATGCAAGAGTAGAAAACTACAAATGTAACATTTATTCTAAAAGAGATGGGGACAAAAAAGAAACAGGTAATTATTCATCAGTTAGTTTAACATCAGTTATTGAGAAAATGTTGCAAAAACGGAACTCCCCATGCTTAGTGGGAAAGGCAAAGGAATAAGTTTCTGTGAGACAGTTGGCAGACAGTAATCGACGCAAGGAGTAAGAGATGAAGTGTTTGCAAGAACTTAATGGATTGCTTCTTCTTAAACCTCCCGAAGTTAAGTCATGAATCCTCTTTAAGCAAGAACATGTAACCCATTTGAATGCCTTGATTTGTCAAGGTTGCAATTCATTTCTGGTATCTGTTATTCTATACATACCCCAGCCCATACCCCTGGATTAGTTTCCAGTCTGTAGCTCACTAACAGGTATTTGTAATTGTACATACAAACCACCCCATACCCTTGATTAGATTCCAGTTTGTAACTCACTCCCAGATATCAATTATTCAAATATATAAACCATCCCATATCAATTAGATTCCAGGCTGTGATTCATTCCTCGGTATCTGTTATTTTATGCACAAACCATTCCATACTCCTTGATTAGATTCCAATCTGTAACTCATCCTGTTTTTTATATTCTATGGAATAAATTCATGAACTCTGATTAAATTTCAGTCTGCAACATGTTCCCAGGTATGTATTATCTTATAATAGTGTAAAAACTCCCTGAACTCTGATTAAATTCTAGTTTGTAACTCATTCCTGGGTATCTGTTGGTCTATGTATAAATCCCTGAACCGTCAGTTAGATTACATTCTGCAACTCACACCAAGGGAGTTTACTTTTTTATATTTGACGGGTCAGAAAAAGGTCAGAAATCACTGATTTGATAAGGCAGCATAAATCAAACAGAACTGATTTTGTATTTGTTTTTGTGAGGTCACACATTCCCTCACCATGCTATTCTGAGGGAATAAAGTTTAAGCTCGGGTCTGCCACACATGTAGCTGGGGGAGTGCTCTCCAGGTTTTATCAGTGATGTAACCTCCCTGTGATACTCAGACTGAGGCCACATGAACCTAGGGCCACCTAGGGTTCGCGACAGAAGCTGACTCCAAAAAGCTGCTTTTGGGTTGACAGCAAGTAGCAAGGAGACAGGATCAGCACCTGCTAAAGGGATTAGAGGGGTGTTTGGCTTTTTAATACAACCAGCCAGCAAGTGAGGGAGCCAGGGCCCCAAGCTGCTTAATACCAACACAAGCTCCTTCTAGGCAGCTCACAAATAACCAGCGAGGTCAATAGAGCAGAGAAACACTGCAACACGTGGAAACATCCTCAATTTCACACTGACTAGGATCTTGTCAGAGTATGAGCACTCTACTTGTCGGAACATGAACCTGTGGCTGACAGAGATCAGAGGAAGACACAGGGCCAAAGCCTTTGCAATTTACTTTAAAATGAAATGCAGAGCATTTCAAATTCCTGGTCCACTCCGATTTTAAATACTCCCTTTGATGCTTCATACAGCCTGGCTCTTTGTAGCTTTATCACCCAAGTAGTCACAGAAACTCTGATTTAAACATACCACCAAATGCCATATCAAATCAGCCTGAGACTGCTCTTGATTTGATCCCCAGGACATTTTGCAGACTTGATGACAAAAAAAAATCAATCTCAGGCCCCAAACTATGATCACGCGTACAAGAGTCCTCCACACACAGCAGATATCTTAAAGACACATCGCTAATTTTAAACCCTTCACCCATGCAGCCACGCCATCAGTTGCCTCATCATATCCTCACTAAAGACATCCTCTAAACTGACATATTTCAGTCAAGCTTTTGCTAATATTCCACACAGCTCGGGGACAGGCTCTATTTGCTGAGGCTTGGGACATTTCACTCCTCAAAGCAAGACACAATAGAGATGCATCTGGTTGTGATCAGGAATTAGGAGGGATTCTGTTGGTGAGTTGCAGAGGAGGCTTTTGAAAAGTCTGAAGAGAAGTGGAAGAGCTGTTGCTTTCTTTCAAAGACTCATACAGCACAGAAACAAACCATTCCGTCCAACCAGTCGATGCCGACCATAATTCCAAACTAAACTAGTCTTACCTGCCTGCTCCTGGCCCACATCCCTCCAAACCTTTCCTATTCACGTACCCATCCAGACATTGTAATTGTACCTCCCTCCAGCACCTCCTCTGACAGCTTATTCCAGACACAGACCACCTTCTGCGAGAAAACGTTGCCCCTTTGGGTCCCTTTTAAATGTTTTTCCTCTCACCTTAAACCTAAGCCCTTTAGTTTTAGACCCCACTACCCTAGGGAAAAAAGACCATAGCTGTTCACCTTATGATTTTATAAATCTCTAAGATCACTACTCAACCTCCTACACTAAAGTGCAAAAGGTCTCAGCCTATCCAGTTTCTCCTTACAACTCAAACCTTCCTTTCCCAGCAACATTCTGGTAAATCTCTTCTGAACCCTTGCCAGCTTAATAATAATCTTCCTATAACAGGGCGACCAGAACTGGACACAGTGTTCCAGAAGAGGCCTCAACATGACATCACAACTCCTATACTCAAAAGGTCTGAGCAATGAAGACAAGTGTGGTAAATGTCCTTTTAACCACCCTGTCTACATGAAATGCAAACCTCAAAGAATTATGTACCTGAGTCCCTACGTCTCTCCGTACTACAGCTGAAGGCTCTTTTATAATATGTGGACACCGCACAAAGGCTTTTGCCCTTCCTGAATTATCCTTAATCCAATTGTTTTGCTGAGATCACTTCAGAGAGTAATTAAGAGTCAATTACTTCGCTGTGGGTCTAGCATCACACATAGGCCAGTCTGGGTAAGGATGGCAGATTTCATATCCTAAAAGGACTACTGCAAAAGGGGCTTTGCAATAGTTACTATGGTCACCATAACCGAGACCAGCTTTCAATTCCAGATTCCATGCCGACCAGATGTCCTAAATTAATCTCGTCCCATTTGCCAGCATTTGGCCCATTTTTCTCGTAAAACCTTTCCTATTCATGTACACATCCATATGTCTTTTAAATTTGTTATTGTACCTGCCATCAATACCACCTCTGACAGCTCATTCCATACATGCGCTACCCTCTCTGTGAAAGCGTTGCCCCTCAGGTCCCTTCTAAATCTTTCCCTTCTCACTTTAAAGCTACGCCTCTAGTTTTGGAGTCCCCTACCTGGAGGCTTGGACTTTGACTATTTACCCTAATCATGTCCCTCATGATTTTATAAACATCATTTTGTAAGGGAGGTCATCCTTCAGCCTCCGATGCTGCAGGGAAAATAGCCTCAGTCTATTCAGCCTCTCCCATAGCTGAAACCCTCTAATCCTGTCAACATCATTGTAATTTTTTTCTAAACTCTTTGATGTTTAACATTCTTCCTTTTGCAGGGAGACCAGAATTGAATGTAGTATGCCAAAAGTGGCCTAACCAGCTTCATGTACAACCACAACACAGGTTCACAGCAGCTGATGGAATTTAAATTCAGTAAATCTGGAATTGAAAGCTGGTCTCAGTTATGGAGACCATGGTAACTATTGCAAAACCCCTTTTGCAATAGTCCTTTTAGGATATGAAATCTGCCATCCTTACCCAGACTGGCCTATGTGTAACGCTAGACCCACAGCGAAGTAAATGACTCTTAATTACTCTCTGAAGTGATCTCAGCAAAACAATTGGATTAAGGATAATTCAGGATGGGCGAAAGCCTTGCTGCGGTGTCCACATATCATAAAAGAGCCTTCAGCTGTAGTACGGAGAGACGTAGGGATTCAGGTACATAATTCTTTGAGGTTTGCATTTCATGTAGACAGGATGGTTAAAAGGACATGTAGGGCTTATGCTCGAAACGTCGAATTCTCTATTCCTGAGATGCTGCCTGGCCTGCTGTGCTTTGACCAGCAACACATTTGCAGCTGTGATCTCCAGCATCTGCAGACCTCATTTTTTACTAAAAGGACATGTACCACACTTGTCTTCATTGCTCAGACCTTTTGAGTATGGGAGTTGTGATGTCATGTTGAGGCCTCTTCTGGAACACTGTGTCCAGTTCTGGTCGCCCTGTTATAGGAAGATTATTATTAAGCTGGCAAGGGTTCAGAAGAGATTTACCAGAATGTTGCTGGGAAAGGAGGGTTTGAGTTGTAAGGAGAAGCTGGATAGGCTGAGACCTTTTGCACTAGAGTGTAGGAGGTTGAGTAGTGGTCTTTGAGATTTATAAAATCATAAGGTGAACAGCCATGGTCTTTTTTCCTAGGGGAGTGGGGTCTAAAACTAAAGGGCTTAGTTTAAGGTGAGAGGAAAAACATTTAAAAGGGACCCAAGGGGCAACTTTCTCACACAGAGGGTGGTCTGTGTCTGGAATAAGCTGTCAGAGGAGGTGCTGGAGGCAGGTACAATTACAATGTCTGGATGGGTACGTGAATAGGAAAGGTTTGGAAGGATATGGGCCAGGAGCAGGCAGGTAACACTAGTTTAGTTTGGAATTATGGTCGGCATCAACTGGTTGGACTGAATGGTCTGTTTCTGTGCTGTATGAGTCTTTAAAAGCTCTTCTTGTGTGCTGTACAACTCTATGACTATGTGTTCCCAGAGGCTCTGGAATATTAATCCTGTGGTATTACCAATAAACCACAATCCTTACTTTTCTCCTGGTGCGCTCTTTATCGAGGGTGTCTTTCAGAATCTGATTCTCATAGAGGGAGGATTCAGCCACCAGTCCCTCTCCCGTACCCAGCCGCACCCGGGAATATCGAGGGAAGAGAGCAGCGTCATCCAATCCCAGGAGGGGTAAGGGCGGGGAGACAGAAATCTCCTGGTATGGTTTGGCACTGAAACATAGAAAGCAAGTTAGAATCATAGGACACAACAACACAGGAAGTAGCCGCTCAGCCCCTTGTACCCTTGACATCCCTTTGCACTTCCACCCACTCCAGCTGTTCCCTATGGCCCTGCAAATCCCTTTTGAAAGCCAGGGTTGAACCTGCCTCCACCACACACACAGGCCATATTTCAGATCCTAACCACTCATTGTAAATAAAAAAAAGGCTTTTCCTCACACCCTCTGCTGCCAGTTACTTGAACTCTGAGCCATCTCGTTCTCTTCTGTCAGCTTCTCCCTCTCGACTCTGCCCAGACTCTCATGATTTTGAACACCTCTATCAAAAGTCCTCTCAGTTTTCTCTTTTCCAATGATACAGGCCCCAGTTTCTCCAATCTATCCCCATTTCTGAAAAACCCCATTCCTGGAACCCATCTCAAAATCTTTACTGCGCCCTCAAAAGGTTTTCAAATCTTTTCATTCACAATGACTTAAAACACAATGTTAAAAATCATACAGCACCAGGTTATAGTCCAACAGGTTTATTTGGTAGCACTCGCTTTCAGAGCGCTGCTCCTTTATCAGGTGGTTGTGGAGTCCAATACCACCTGATGAAGGAGCGTTGCTCTGAAAGCTAGTGCTACCAAATAAACCTGTTGGACTATAACCTGGTGCTGTGTGATTTTTAAACTTTGAACACCCCAGTCCAACACTGGCATCTCCAAATCATTAAAACACAACATCAGTCAAAAGTTTGGAATTTTTAAAAAGCTTTTTTTTTAATATAAAAGATATCCATGATTTCAGATTGAATGAATAAATCTCTAAAAAGTAGCAAAGGAATTAGCCTCCAGAAGGTGCTGGGAAGCAGCAATCTATCGGAATCACTGCTTCCCACGTGGCATTGGTAAGTCCATTGTCAAGTCTTTTTTTTACTCATTGTTTGACATACTGACCATCGTGTTGGGTCATTTCAGAGGGCAGTTAAGAGTCAACCTCAGAGCTGAGATTCTGGAGTCACGAGAAGGCCTGACGCAGTTACAGCAAATTACCATCTCCCAGGAACAGTAGTGAACTGAACACTTTGTTTTGAATAATCAATGATAGCTTCATAGTCACGATTATTGAGACAGGTATTTTCATTCCTGGCATATTTAATGAGCCGAATTTGAATTCACAAGATGTGCTAATGTATTGGGATTATTAAGCCAGGCCTCCACATTGCTTGTCTGGTAATTAGATTAGATTACTTACAGTGTGGAAACAGGCCCTTCGGCCCAACAAGTCCACACCGACCCGCCGAAGCGCGGCCCACCCATACCCCTACATATACCCCTTACCTAACACTACGGGCAATTTAGCACGGCCAATTCACCTGACCCGCACATCTTTGGACTGTGGGAGGAAACCGGAGCACCCGGAGGAAACCCACGCAGACACGGGGAGAATGTGCAAACTCCACACAGTCAGTCACCTGAGGCGGGAATTGAACCCAGGTCCCTGGCGCTGTGAGGCAGCAGTGCTAACCACTGTGCCACCGTGCCGCCCCTAATGTAACCAGTCTGTAGCGTATCCACGGCAGCAATGAGCATACAACACGGGCAGTTGCTCAACTTGGTCTGGCCCTTTAAAGTCACTGTATGGTAAACAGTCTCAGGAGGTGCCCAGATCAGTGAGGGCTATTTTAGCCAGACAATTACATTGATTGTCAGCTCCTGATAGCCACCACGCCCACCCTGGCTCACAGGGAGTAAACCACTTCCCCCAGACATCTGCCCAGTGGTGACCCTATTCTAACATTTTTAACTTCACATGAACCCAGAGCGTAAGGCGGGGAGGGGATGAGAGCTGCTGAACTCGGGGATGGGTTGGCTTCAGTTGCTGAGGAGGCTAGGAAGTTGGGACTTTAACCCATGAACTGGTTTTTGGAAAGTTTGGGGGTGATGGGGGGGGAATGGGGGGTTGTTAGTGGAAAGGGAGAGTTGAGCATTGGGTGACAAGAGCAAAATTTCAACAAAAATAAAGCAAATGCCTGATCTTACATAGCCTGCAGCAGCAACTGGAACTCAAAGAGCAGTCCATTAGGTCATACCCACCAACAAATCAAAGGTAAGTATTTCAAAAGGGGTCTTGCAGGTGTTAGCACTCAGTCCAAGCTCCATCACAACCACTGCGGTTTCAGATCGAGCCACCTCAAAATTCTGTTGTGCAACTCTCAACGAGGGTCATGCTGCTCAGTATGTGAAGCCCTGAATTGAACCCAGACAATTCAATTTCATTCATGCTTAGCTTAATGCTGCCACAGCACACTCAGTGATAGCATTCCGCCATGATGAAGCTGTACAAGACTTTGTAACGGCCATAGCAGGAGGACTGTGCGCAGTTTCAGTCACTGCACTATGTGATTGCACTGGATGGGGTGCAGAGGAGACTTACCAGGACGTTGCCCTGGGTGGAGTGTTTCCGTGATGAAGAGAGGCTGGGTAAGTTTGCTTTGGAGCAGAGAAGGTTGTCAGGGGGCGAGGTACGTCATAACATTCCTACAGTGTGAAAGCAAATCAGTCTGCTCCATCAAGTCCCACCCCCGAAGAGCAGCCTTTCCAGACCTAACGCCCTAACCTATTCCTATAACCCTGCACCCTCCATGGCTAACCCACCTACACATCCCTGGATACTAACAGGGTAACTTAGTTTGGCCAATCCACCCTAACCTTCACATTTTTGGATTGCAGGAGGAAACGTGAGCACCCAGAGGAAACTCATGCAGACATGAGGAGAATATGCAGACTCTACACATGCAGTCACCCGATGATGGAATCAAACCCAGGTCCCTAGTGCCATGAGGCAGCTGTGCTAACCACCGAGTCATCATGTCGCCCTAATAGAGGTGTGTAAAATTTTGAGGGGCACGGACAGTGTGGAAATAAAGTTGCTACTCCCCTGAATTGAAGAGTCGGGCATAATCTTAAAGTGAAAGGTGGGAGGGTTAGAGGCGATTTGAGGAAAAGCTTTTTCATCCAGAGGGTGTCGGGTGTCTGGAATGCACCTCCAGGGGACAAGTTGAATGGGAAACCTTACAATCTTTAAAAAGCACTTAGATGAGTACTTGGTGCGTCATAATATTCAAGGCTGTGGGCCTATTGGGGGAAAGTGGGACTAGTGAAGTTGGTAGTGTATTTTTGGCAGGAGACTTGACTGGCTGAAGGGCCTCTTCCACAACGTATATTTCCCTCAAATGATTCGATAGATCATGGGAGTCAGAGTACCTCATCCAGGTTGATAGTCCCCATTTCAGTCCTGAAGGGGGCTGGGTTGGGGTGGGTGGGTTCAACACTGTCTTGCATTCAGACGTCAAACCAACCAAAGTGCCTTGCTTTGCTGTTCCGGGCAAACGTGAAGAATCCCAGAGCTCTTTGGAGCATCCCACCTCAACATTCTGGTCAATTGCCAGCCCACAACCTGTGACAACCGTGTGCTGCTGCTCATGGAATCTTGCTGTGCACAAATCGATAACAGCAGCGACAGCCCTTTGTAAAGTACAATGTCAGCTGGCAATCTCTTTGCGACGTCCTGAGGTTTCAAACGTCCCTTGAGAACAGCAAATGTTCCTTGTCTGCAGCATCCAGTGCCCCTGGCTACTATCTTCATTCCCTTGTCATTCAGTTCAGCTTCTCTTCTCACAGACCCACCAAGAGGGAATGTGCAATCATGGGCATAAACATTCACTAGCCAAAGAGTCTTGGAGAGTAAGTTGCATCATTAACCACTCATAATTTGCCCTCTCCTGGTGTTGAAAAGAATTTATTCACAAAGCAAACCCCCCCAAGTCTAACTGACTGAACCATTTGCTGATTCAAGTCTGCCCACTCACCTGAGTAAGGCACTGGTGCAGTCACTCTCAAAAGAATCGTCATCTCGCTGGTCGTCAATCCCCTTCGGCATTGGGGAACTGGGGCTTACACCTGTGTGGGTGGGAACAGAACAAATCCCGTCACCCCAGGCTTCACTTACAGACAAACACAATTCCCCTTGGTATCTTCCCCCTTACTCACAGAATCATAGACCGATACAGTATGAATGCAAGCCATTCAGCCCATCCAGTCTACACTGATTCTCCGAAGAACATCCCACCCTAGGCCTGTAACCCTTCATTCCCCATGGATAACCCCCCTGTGGGAAAAGATCTACCACCCTGCCAACCCACAATAGGCCCACACTGAACATAGGAAAGCAAACTTGGCCAAACTATACCAAAAACATCCAGAATGCCTCAGTAGGGACCAAGCAGGCTGACAAGCGAAACCAGACAGCACTCACAGACAAGGGGATACACTTCCCAACACCCACTAACAATGCCAGATCAACACAGCTGTCCCGAGGGCAGTCTTATAACCCAGCAATACCACTGTTGTGGTTCCCCATTCGGTCTCCCAGCTGCTAAATTCTGCAGCAACCCAACATTTCACTGCCAACCGGAGAACTGACTTGGAGGTCGCTTTACTGTCCAAAGCTAACCTGTTCCTACAATGTGTCCTTACCCTGAACCCCACCACCAACATCCTGCAGGCCTCAGTATTCCCTGACCCTATGGAAGCAGTGTGAGCTGCCAAAAAGGCTGATCCACCACAAGAAAAGGACAGTCGGGCCCACTCAGTCTCCTTCCCTACAGCTGCTAGTTCATCCCAATGGCTGCATCATTTGCCCAAGAGCCCACCTACACACACTGGTCCTAGCAGCCCACAGCACACAGACAAGAGGGGCATGATACACACAGTAACGCAGTCCTGGTTATGCACCAGGATTTGCTGCCACTGCCCAAGCCCCGCTGTCACAGTGCCTCATCTGCCTGCAGAACAATGCAGGAAAGCCTCTTGCCAGTTCCTGAGGGACCTTTCAGCCACTTACAGACAGACTTCACACACATGCTCCAAAGACAGGGTTACAAGTACATCATAGACATGTTCTCCAAATGGGTAGATGCATTTCCCTCGAGGAAGGATGATGCACGCACCGTGGTTAACTTCCTTCCCAAAGGATGTCACCCCCAGATTTGGGGTCCCAGGTAACACAGACACAGACAGAAGGACTCACTTCACTGCTAGGCTCACAACTGGCATGAGCGAGGCTCTAGGGATACCATGGCAACATCACATCCCCTACCAACTCCAGTTGTTAGGCATGGTCGAACAGATGAATGGCACCCTTAAGACCACACCGACCGAGATCACCAAGGAAACAGGACTGACCTGGCCAGATGCCTTGCCACTTGCCCTCTATACTATAGATGCGCAGGCAAACCACACGACTGGGCTCACCCCTTTGGAAGTGCTCACGGGATGGCCTATGCCCACTGCTACCAGACCCCCGAAACTCACCACAGACAAAGGCCTTCTTCTGACACAAGAGGCCCTGCTAGATTATGTCCAGGCCCTAGCAGGAGTATTAGTGTTACACACGACCAGGTCAGGGCCACATTGCCACACGCCAATCAGTGCCCATTCATCCATTCCGACCCAGGGACTACATCGTGATAAAATCACTAGAAAAGGATTCTCTCTCCCTTAGATGGAAAGGTCCGTACCTGATCCTGATGACCCAGATAGCTGTGAAACTGAAAGGACAGCCTGAATGACACATGCCACACACTGCAAGAGGGATCCACCACCAATGAATAGAGACCAGACAGAGGAAGATGTCACTGACCACCGATCCAGCTGCTTGCTGCAGCCATCACCATCATCACCCACAGCCTGACCATCACACCTGCGGCTTGCTGGTAAACAGGGACAAGGGGTGAGACATTTGCATGCCTGTGTGCAGTACTACTACCCTCTGTCCCCCCTCACCACTCAGATAGCACAGCTCCACCGGGAGAACACCTGAGATAACCTCTGCTGAGCCAGGCTCAGACACAGAGCTATCTGCGTTGTTCCTCCCTCCCTCCCCCCCCCCCCCCCCCAATCCCCTTGGCTCCAACTACATTGCCCCCTTCTCACCTCTCCCCTAAGCAAAACAAAATAAAAAGGGGGAATTGTGGGAAAAGATCTGCCACCCTGCCAAACGATAATAGGCCCACACTGAACATAGGAAAGCAAACTTGGCCAAAACTATACCAAAAACATCCAGAATGCCTCAGTAGGGACCAAGCAGGCTGACAAGTGAAACCAGACAGCACTCACAGATAAGGGAATACATTTCCCAACACCCACTAACAATGCCAGATCAACACAGCTGTCCCACGGCAGTCTCATAACCCGGCAATACCAAGCCACACAAACAACAGGTCAGACAGAGAGGCACCGTCAACAACATTGTTACCAGGACAAGACAATGGAATTTCCTTTCAGAAGAGACATTAGCACCTACCTGCGAAGAGGACTAGAATCTCCTGACCCATTGATGCTGTCAGGGTGTTGCATTGTAATGAGAATCAGGACATTCATCTGATAACCGTTTTCCAATTAGCATCATTGTAACTAGATTACTCCATATCTTTCTGATGAAGGGCTCTGGCCCGAAACGTCGAATTTCCTGTTCCTTGGATGCTGCCTAACCTGCTGTGCTTTAACCAGCAACACATTTTCAACCACTCCATATCTTTCCCTATTTCTAATTAATCTTATACTATAAGATTATAATAAAACCTGGCTTCTTCCTCAGTTCGAGGAAGAGAACCCTTGATCTACCTGCACAGACCGTCAGTTCTGTGTCAGCTTTGTCAATTTCTCTTCCAGTGATATCACTTGTAATAAACAGCTTGTCAATTTCACCCAATCTGGTTTGCGTGGTCTCTGCTTTATTGGGGTAATTTCTCCGACACCCACCTAGCCAGCACATCCCTAGACACTATGGGCAATTTCCCATGGCCAATCCACCGAACCAGCAGATCTCCAGACTGTGGAAGAAAACCCACGCAGGCTGGGGAGAACGTGCAGACTCCACACAAGACAGTGTCCCAGGCACTGAGAGACGGCAGTGCCAACCGCTAAGCCACTGTGCCGTCTGAATCAGGAACCATCACTGGCAAGGCTGAAGCTGGGGAAGATACTCCCCAAAGCCGAGGAGAGGGGATACTCCCAGTGCCAGTCTCAGCTGGTCTTAACACTTCTCATTCAACCTCGCCACAGGGCATTGGTAAAATAACAGCCTGATGGTATTATTGTTAAACAATTGATCAAAAGAACCAGGTAATGTTCTGGGGAGTCGGGCCAGAATCTTGCCATGCCAGATGGTGGAATTTGAATTCAAGATTTTTTAAATTGAATTAAGAGTCTAATGACCATGACCACAAATCTACTGCTGATAGTCTTAAAATCATATATGGCTCACACACATCCTTCAGGGATGGAAACTGCTGTCCTTACCCAATCTGGGCAACACATAATTCCAACCCCACAGCGGCTGAATCTCAACTGCCCACTGGGTAATTAGGGATGTGCAATGAGTGCTGGCCTGGCCTCCAGCACCCAATATCCTGAAAGAAAAAAAGAAATCCGGCTACTGCACTGAGGAGCTCTCCAATTGGCCACTTCTCCACCCACCCGTGAGACCGATTATGGGATGATATGGGGTAGGAAAGTCAACATTGGCAAGTGCTGTGCTGTGGCATTAACCCTGGCCCCATCTTTCCTTTTAATTTTCAAGGCGCATTGGCACTGTACTCACTGCAGGTGAGCTCCTGGGAGAGTTTCAACATGTTCTGCAGATGGGAGCGGACTGACTCCATCTCCGAGATGTGCCTGGATCCACCCTGCAGAGGAAAAATGGACAGGGTGAGGATGGGGAAGTTAACTATGGCATCACCCCTGGAGAGGTTAAGACATTGGTTCTAGCTATCCTGAAGATGCAAGTACAAGCCCCATCACTGCAGTTCAGCAGCCAGAACTAAACTAAATCAAATTTGACAATAGAAGATGCAAGAACAATGGAAATATCATAAGGCCATTTGGCCCCACAGACCACCAATCTAGATCATGGCTGACCTTTGACCTCAACATCATTTTCCCACACTATATCCCTTTGATGTCTTTAATATTTAGCAACCTACCAGTCTCTGGTTTGAACGTGGCTAGGCAGAATAATGCCAAAAGCATGGGTTCGATTATCACGAAGATATCCCCTCCCCAATACTCTTGACCCACTCCAATTTACCTGTCGGACCAACAAATCCACAACAGATGTCATATCACTTGCCCTTCACTTCTCCCTAGAACATCTCGACACCAAAGAATAGCTACGTAAGAATCCTACTCACTGACCACAGTTCAGCCTTCAATGCTATTATTCCCTCGAGACTGATTACTAAACTGTGAGATCTCGGTCTAAGCCCCACTCTCTGTAATTGGATTCGCAGTTTCCTGACCCATAGAATACAATCAGTGAAGATTGGGGACAATATTTCATCGTCACTAACACTGGAGCCCCCCCAGAGGTGCGTACTCAGCCCCCTACTGTACTCACTGTGTACCCGTGACTGCGTCGCCAAATACCAGACTAATGCCATTTACAAGGTCACTGATGACACCACTATAGTTGGTCAAATCTCAGATGGTGATGAAACAGACTACAGACGGGAGGTGGAAGACCTGGAAAAACGATGCTCTGAGAACAACCTAACTCTCAATGCTGGCAAAACCAAGGAACTCGTTATTGACTTTTGGCAGGATGTTCCTCATGCCCCCCCTACACATTAACAGCACAAAAGTTGAACAAGTAGGGAGTGTCAAGCTCTGGAAGTGGTCCTCCACAACAAGCTTTCTTGGACTCTTCATGTGGACGCACTGGTTACAAAGGCCCAACAACATCTCTTCTTCCTCAGGCAGCTGGGGAAATTTGGCATGATGCCGAATACCCTTACCAACTTTTATAGGTGAACCATTGAGAGCATTCTGTCTGGATGTATCACTACCTGGTATGGCCACTGTACCATTCAAGATCGGAGATGGTTACAGAGAGCGGTGAACTCGGCCCAGACAATCACAAAGGCCAACCTCCCATCAAGAGAATCTATCTACCAGATCCGCAGTCAATGAAAGGCTGACAGCATTCTCAAAGATCCATCCCACCCTGGCAATGTTTTTCTACAACGTCTCCCATCAGGGAGAAGGTACAGAAGCCTGAACACACACACCAGCTGGTTTTGTAACAGTTTCTAATGTTGTTAGAATACTGAATGGATCCACAAACTCTTAATATTTGCTTGTACCTGTGCTTTGTTTTTGCCGCTGTTTACCTATTATTTATTATCTATTCTACTTAACTCTATGATCTGCCTGTATTGTTCACAAGACAGAGCTTTTCACTGTGCCTCAGTACACATGACAACGAATTCAATCTCACCTGAGACGTGGTGACCCTAGGTAAACCACTGGTCATCTCTTGCTAATGACAGACAGTCCTATGGTCTGGTGATAATCTCCTCAGCCCCCTAGGGTAGAGAACTTCAGCAATTCACAGCTCTCCGTCTGAAGACATTTCTCCACATCTCAGTCCCAAAGGGCCTGCTCCCTATTCTGAGACTCTGTCCCCCTGGTTCTATGCATTCCACCCTACCCTAGGCAGGAACTGCAACAAACTTTGTTTAAACTGGCACCTTATGAACCAGCACTCTCGATAAACCTCCAAATTACTTAACCAAAGGGTGTGAGTGAGAAAGTTCTCTGCTGATAAGTTTGACTTAAGGCAAAGTTGCATCCTCATTAAGTGATCTATGCTGTAAATAAAATATAACGGTGATGTATATACCCGCTGTATCACGTTGCTATTACTTAGTGAATGCTTTTATGTTGATTATATGGACCTTTTGATCAATCAGAACATTTGATCAACCTGCATGATAAAAAAGGGGTGGTACGGTGGCTCAGTGGTTAACACTGCTGCCTCGCAGCACCAGGGACCCTGGTTCGATTCCACCCTCGGGTGACTGTCTGTGTGGAGTTTGCACATTCTCCCCGTGTCTGCGTGGGTTTCCTCTGGGTGCTCTGGTTTCCTCTCTCCAAAGATTAGGTTAGGTGAACTGGCCAAACTAAATTGACCATAGTGTCCAGGGATGTGTAGACTAGGTGCATTAGTCATGGGTAAATATAGGGATGGGGAATGGGTTACTCTTCGGAGAGTCAGCGTGGACTTGTTGGGCTGAAGGGCCAGTTCCACACTGTAGGGATTCTAATTCTAATATACTCCTGGTCCCATAGGTAATGGTTAATAAAAACAAATTTACTGTAGTACCCTTCCTGTTGAATCTTGCAAGAAATCTGTATACTCCCATGGGTTCACCCCTCATTCTTCTATACTCTAGCGAGTATAGGCGCAGTCTCCTCAATCTCTCCTCATAGGACAGTGCACCGCTCCAGGAATCAGCAAAGACTGAGCATGGAAGTGTCACGACTGTCAACAAAACTCGCTGATTGTTCCACGGAGGGAAGGACAAATGCTGCTTAACTTGAAATGGACCAATAAATCCAAACCAGCAAGAAGGTGATTCTTAACCAGCCGTGGAGTTGCAAAGGATGGGACACCCTGTATGGACAACAAACAGCAGTCCTGGCAGCAAACTGCTACATTCACTGTGCCCACCTAAACAAGAAATCGATTAAGTAGTACTCTTGACCAGCAATGGGAAAGGGGCTGAGATGCACCCCTCAGCATTTTGTTTATTCTCCTCCTTTCTTGCAAGCGCAGAGTCCAGATGCACAAATCAAAACCAGCCAGACTGAAGATGAAAATAAAAGATCTTTGGGTAGAGGTGTCCTGAATAGAAAAGCACAGAAACAGGCCGCTCAGCCCAACTGCTCTCTGCTGGTTCATGCTCCATGTCAGCCCCCTCCTACACCACCTTATCTCATCCCAGTAACATGTCTTGTTCACTTCCATTTGGGAAATACACAGGTTTGGTATTCATCTCCACATCCCCCCATTACAGTATCTGGAGTGACCGACGGTACAGGTTGCTGTACTATAACATGCGTTTCGTTAATGTGAATTGGTTGTGACGCGATTGACAAATTTGGGACACTGTTTCTAAAGTGCGACCTTTTAAAACATGTGTTGGCCGTACATCACCAGCACTTTAAGTGTCATTTCTAAAACGCAGATTTACCTTTGTCCCGTCGCTGCTTTCTGCCCTTTTGGAGAGTTGCTGGACCGCTTGCATGGCCGGTTCTTCCAGACCAGGGGATGCCATCGGCCTAGGGGCCTCGTCGGAAAACTGGACAGACTTGGGTCGACGGGAGGTGGCGGTTTCGTGGGTGCCCGGCCCTGCCACCTCATGCAGGTGGCCTAGCCCGGTCTGGCTACTGGCAGTCAGCCTGAGCACAGGGTCAGGCTGCCAGGGTAGTCCTGAGCACGCCAAATCAGTCCCACCTCCCCGCTGCAATGTCTCTCTGGAGCGAGAGGAGGGGGCGCCTACGGAGGAAGAAGGGGGAGAGGACGAGCGGGCAGTTCCCAGCGAGGAGTGCAGCCTGGCCGGCATCTCCGAGGAGGTGGAGGTGGTGGCGGCGGCGAAGCTGGCATGGGGGCTGCCGGGCAGGGAGCGGGCCGCGACGGAGGCAGCGGAGAGTCCGATTCGGGACTCGTCGGCGGCCGAGGTGAGGTGCGGGCTGGGCGGGGTAGAGCTGGGGGCGGACGGTGGCAGGAACTCCACGTCGCTCATCAGATCCTCGGCTCGAATCAGAGAGTCCATCCGGCGGCGCTGCCCTCTCGGAGCCAGGCGGGAATCCATCTGCATCGTACAGCGGCCTCAGGATCCCAACCTGTGGCCAGAAGCAGGTTCCAACAGTGACCACGCACATCGAAGTTAAAAAAACTAATCTCTGTACACCAAGAGAACTCAAAGTCACTCCGTATCAGCAACCACTCTTCCCTCCCATCCCCCCCTCCTGTCTCCACAACCACCAGCATTCACCCCTCACCACCATGCTCCCCTTAACTCCGCCTGTTTGCCTGAGCTTCCCCAATTTACCCCTCTATCACCTTCACCCCTCCCTCCACATCCTTGTCTCCCTAATATCACAAATATTTCTCCCTTGTCCCTAGTAATGCTCCACTCCCTTTTAAATACAGTGACTCGCCCCTAACTTTCGCCCCATGTCACCATGCACCCTTCAAATTCTGCACCCACTTTCCCTGACACCCACCACCTTCCTCCTCGTTTTCCAAGCTCAGGTTGCTCTCCAGACCCCTCTCACCATATTCCCTCCACCTTCCCATGCCCCCATATCACCTTCCATCTTTCCTCAGTTGCGTCATGCCAATTCCCTCCCTGAACACATGCTCCTACCACCCCCATCCCCATTCCCTTCCTCCTTCCACCTCTCCCTCCTGGCACAGCTCTTTCTCTCCACTCCTCAGACCTCACCTATTCCCCTCAACTCACCTCTCCCCTTCATCCCTCACTTCACCCCACAACCCCTCCGCCCTCTCACTCTACACCTTCCTCTGTAACCCTTTCCCCATTCATCCTTTTGTCCCCTCATCATCATCATCCTCCCTTACCTTTCATCTCTGTCCTTACCTCTTCTCCCTCCCTCTCTTCCCTCTGATCTCCCTCTACACACTGATCGCACTTACTCCTGTTCTCTGTCCCTTCCCAGCCCCTGGGGTGGTGAGACTGGGCCTTCTCTCTCTTTCCACATCTTGCCCTCACTGACCTGCTTCCCTTCACACCTCCCCCTCACTCACCCTCTTCCCCTCTCCTTCTCCTACCCAGTCACCCTCTCCCCTTCACTCAACCTCCCCCACCCTCGATTCCCCCTCCCTCTTCCCCTCACCCTCAATTCCCCCCTCCCTAACCCTCACCCACCCACCCACCCTCACCCCCTCCCCCAGCCCCCCTTCCTCAGCCCCTCCCTCCCTCACTCCCTCCCTCTCACACCCTCTCCCTCCCTCACCCCCTGCCTATCCCTCACCCCCAACCCCTTCCCTCCCCCCACCCTCTCCCTCCCTCACCCCCAACCCCTTCCCTCCCCCCACCCTCTCCCTCCCTCACCCCCTCCCCCTCCCTCACCCCCTCCCCCTCCCTCCACCCTCTCCCTCCCTCACCCCCTCCCCCTCCCTATCCCTCACCCCCACCCTCCCTCACCCCCTCCCCCCCACCCTCTCCCTCCCTCACCCCCTCCCCCTCCCTCTCCCTCCCTCCCTCTCCCTCCCTCTCCCTCCCTCCCTCTCCCTCCCTCCCTATCCCTCTCCCCCTCCCTCCCTCACCCCCTCCCCCCCCCTCCCTATCCCTCACCCCCTCCCTCCCTCACCCCCTCCCCCCCCTCCCTATCCCTCCCCCCCTCCCTCTCCCTCCCCCCCTCCCTCCCTCACCATCCCTCCCTCCCTATCCCTCACCCCCTCCCTCCCTCACCCCCACCCTCTCCCTCACCCCCTCCCTCCCTCACCCCCTCCCCCTCCCTCCCTCACCCCCACCCTCTCCCTCCCTCACCCCCTCCCCCCACCCTCTCCCTCCCTCACCCCCACCCTCTCCCTCCCTCCCCCCACCCTCTCCCTCCCTCACCCCCACCCTCTCCCTCCCTCCCCCCACCCTCTCCCTCCCTCACCCCCACCCTCTCCCTCCCTCACCCCCACCCTCTCCCTCCCTCACCCCACCCTCTCCCTCCCTCACCCCACCCTCTCCCTCCCTCACCCCACCCTCTCCCTCCCTCACCCCCTCCCCCCACCCTCTCCCTCCCCACCCTCTCCCTCCCCACCCTCTCTCTCCCCACCCTCTCCCTCCCCACCCTCTCCCTCCTTCCCCCCACCCTCTCTCACCCCCTCCCCCCACCCTCTCCCTCCCTCACCCTCTCCCCCCACCCTCTCCCTCCCCCCCTCCCTATCCCTCACCCCCACCCTCTCCCTCCCCCCCTCACCCCCTGCCTACCCCCCTCTCACCTGTCTCCCTCACCCTCCCTGTCTCCGTGTGTGCCCCCCTCGGGGTTTCCCAGGGGGTGTGGGAGGGGGGAGGGGGCGGGGACGCCTCGGCCTTCCCGCGTTCCCAACCGCCATAGCAACCGCGCGCCTGCTCGCCCGCCCGTACGTCATCAGCCCGGCGCCGCGTCCCCTCGGGAGGACCCCAACGGTCAAACCCGACCGCCTGGCCCGCGCAGCGCCTGACTCCCCCTCCAACACTCCGAGTAAAACACATAAACAAACCCCCCGCACCTTCAAAACACTGTTTTTGTAAAAGGAAGCAGGTCTGTGCTCCATTCACCCACCAAAGAGCGACAGATTGCCAGTTGTCTGTACAGGCCTGAGGCCTGAGGGAGGAGTGGCCGGTGGCGGCAGGAAGGACACGGAGCCCGGGAAACGGTGAGGTATTTTCCCGCCGGCGGTGAACGGGAGCCGGTTTGAAGGGAGATCTCCGACACCGATTGGCTGATCAAATTGCCGAGTGGCCGCGACGGGTCTTAAGGAAGGCCCGCGGTCGGTGGGGGCTGCCCAGCGCGTTTGCCTGAGTGTCCAGGCGGAAGGAGGTAAGTGGCTGGGCCATAGAGGGGAGGGGGAGTCTGAGTGGGCAAAGAGCAGCTGCGCCTCCTCCTCCAAGCCTACAGGGGGCGCTCTGCTCGGCTGTGGAAGAATCAAAGAGTGAGAGAGAGATAAAGAGGAAAGATATTGCATTTATATATAGCCTGGCATGTCCCCAGTGTACCTCCTGGCCTCTGCGCTGACTTGGATGGAGAGTGCCTGCTCCGGGTAGAGAAGCAGGTGGCTGGGAGAACACAGCAAGCGTCGGGAGGTGGAGAAGTCGACATTTCGGGTGTAACCCTTCTTCCGGACCGTATATTGCATTTATATATAGCCTGGCACATCCCCAGTGTACCTCCTGGCCTCTGCGCTGACTTGGTGGGAGAGTGCCTGCCCCGGGTAGACAAGCAGGTGGCTGGGAGAACACAGCAAGCGTCGGGAGGTGGAGAAGTCGACATTTCAGGTGTAACCCTTCTTCCGGACCGTATATTGCATTTATATATAGCCTAGCATGTTCCTGGTGTACCTCCTGGCCTCTGCGCTGACTTGGTGGGAGAGTGCCTGCCCCGGGTAGAGAAGCAGGTGGCTGGGAGAACACAGCAAGCGTCGGGAGGTGGAGAAGTCGACATTTCGGGTGTAACCCTTCTTCCGCCCGTATATGGCATTTATATATAGCCTGGCACGTCCCTGGTGCACCTCCTGGCCTCTGCGCTGACTTTGTCGGAGAGTGCCTGCCCTGGGTAGGTGGCTCAAGCTGGCGGGGTAGACAAGCAGGTGGTCGGGAGAACACAGCAAGCGTCGGGAGGTGGAGAAGTCGACATTTCGGGTGTAACCCTTCAGGAGCGGGGATGAGGGGGGGTGGGGAAGCAGCAGATAGAGGGCGAGTACAGAGGAACCTCGATTATCCG
This sequence comes from Hemiscyllium ocellatum, assembly GCF_020745735.1. Lineage (NCBI taxonomy): Eukaryota > Metazoa > Chordata > Chondrichthyes > Orectolobiformes > Hemiscylliidae > Hemiscyllium > Hemiscyllium ocellatum. The sequence goes on along the minus strand of NC_083444.1, from coordinate 5,488,185 downwards.
AATACCAATTATCCAAACATCGGATTATCAGAAGGAGATCTCGAGGTCCCAATTGAAACATTTCATCGAAGACGTGTTTCCAACAGTGATCGTATCTTTTGTTTACAGTGATAAACAGGCAAATGAACTGTCCTCCCGCCCTCTCTCTCCCTTCCCTGGCGTTCGACAGAGGGGGGGTACCTTAAACCCTAATCCCCCCCCCCAAGATAATCTGACCAACATTGTTCTGTACAGGGCAGAGGTGGAACCTATCACAAAGTTGCAGTAAAAAAGTTGTCTGTGACTACGCGTGTCTGTGCGCGCACGTGCTACTTGGAGACTTACCTGACAAAGGCAGCAGCAGTCTTGCTGTTGGTGTCCAGTCTGGCTGCCCCAGAGAGAGGGGGTGCTGATGGGGGTAAGAGGAGCATAGGGGAGGGAGGTAGGGTGGGGCGGGGCAGATGGGAGTCTGATGCGGGGGTGGGGGTGGCGGTGTTGGGTGGGGATGGTGGCGGGGGACGTAGGAACATGTTGGAAGATTGGTTAGGGATGGGAGGGTAGTGTTGGATGGGGTTGTGGGGCGGGGGGGAGCGGCGTTAAGGATGGGGGCTCGCACGGTGTGTGCTGCTGCAGTCTCCTGAACAGGGGAGCAGACTTTTTAAAAACTCCGAGTCCCAGAGGAAAGGCATTTAATCGATTAACTGAATACTCAATTATCCAAACGAAATAGTGCCCACCCATCACGATCGGGTAATCGAGGTTCCCCTGTAGGGGGTACGACCTGGTTGGAATGGCTCTGGCTGGGAGAGGTGGAAGGTGGGGGGGGAGGGGCTGGGAAGGGAGTTGGAGGATGGGGAGGGTGGTTATTTGAAATTGGAAAACTCAGTGTTCAGTCCTCTGGGCTGTAGGCTGCCCAGGCGGAAGATCAGGTGTTGTTCCTCCAATTTGCAGTTTGGTTCGTTGTGGCAATGGAGGAGGCCAAGGATGGTCATGTCAGAAGAGGGAGTGGGACGGGGAATTAAAATGGGTGGTGACAAGGAGGTCAGGTCAGCCCCTGCAGGTCCGGCTGAGATGTTTGGCAAACCCGTTGCCTTCGTTTACGTTCGGTCTCCCTGATGTAGAGAACGCCGCATTGGGAGCACGAGAAACTAGATTGGAGGAGAGAGGTGAACATCTGTCTCACCTGGAAGGACTGTTTGGGGCCCTGGATGGAGGTGAGGATAGGTGCCAGCAGGTTTTGCATCTTTTCCAGTTGGAGGGGAAGGTACCTGGGGTTCAGGAGGGGGTTGGCGGGGAGAGTGAAGCAAACCAAGGATAGTCAAAGGGAACAGTCCTTGTGGGGGGTGGGGAGGGGAAGATGCCCTGGGAATACGACCTCCCTGACGGCCATGCTGCCACTGTCAGCCTAGGCCCCTGCTGTTACCATCACGCCACCTCGGTTAGAGACAAATAAAACCTGCAGATGGTGCTGGAATCCAAAGTGGACAAGCAGGAAGTTGGAAAAACACAAAAGCCAGGCAGCATCAGGAGGTGGAGTAGTCAGTATCCTGAAGAAGGGTTACACCCACCCCTCCCACCTCCTTGTTTTCAGTCGTGGGATCTTTCATGCCCACCTGAGGGATCTTGGACCTGTCTTGTCTTGCCTCATCTAAACAATGCTGGCACCTCCTCAGCAGCAACAGCAGCTCCCTCAGCAGTAAGCCTCTGATACTGTGTTGACTCCCTCCACACCGAGCCATCGCCCACCCGCAGTACTGCGGCACCGACTTACGCTTTCATACTCGAGTCACTAAAGTAGGGCTGGGCCCCAGCATTTCCTGACTCCAGAGGGGAGAGTGGTCCCCTGCTGCTTTGAAAGAGGTGACGTGGTGGTGCCGGTGTTGGACAGGGGTGGACAAGGTCAGAAGTCACATGATAACAGGTGTGATGTCACAAGCTTTCGGAGCGCAGCTGTTACGGCAGGTGAGGTATTCGCATGACCAAGGAGCAGCGCTCCAAGATCTTGTGATTTGATATAAACCTATTGGACCATAAGCTGGTGTCATGTGACTTCAGGTCTGTGTGTGTGTGTGTGTGTGTGTGTGTGTGTGTGTGTGAGAGAGAGAGACAGATAGGAAGGATGTGACAAAGTTGTGTGGAAGGGGAAGGGAGGTTGCTAAACCTAACGGAAATTATTCAGGATGAGAATCTCCAGTCGCAGAAGTCTCCGAACGAAGGGCTTCAAACACTAAAGAGAATGTAATTTTAAACTGACTGTCTGTCTCTTCAGTCTGACCTTGCCCTTTGCCAGCTGTTGGTGTTACCCTGTGCCTTCGCACCCTCCTCATGTCTCGGCTTAAGAATTCCACTTGGGACTTCCTGCTGATCCCGAATTAATTTGCTCAGGAGTAACTTGTTAACTTACTGTCTGGAAGATGAGGTTTGCTCTGATTTTCTTTTTAATGGTAAGATAAGGAGCAAACTGGCAGAGGGACTGGGCAGAAACCAATCCCAGGACGGTTTGGGAGAAATACAAAGGGTGAATCTGAAAGTGGATGTCAGGGAGGAAGTGATGCGACAAGGCCACAGTCGGCCTGCTGCCATCGTTGGATAAAGTACCTTTTAAAAAAACCGGTTTGTTTCTGTCCCCTGACTCTCGTGCTATGTTTCCGTCCAGATGACTGTCCACAATCTGTACATCTTCGACAGGAATGGCGTCTGCCTCCATTACAGCGAGTGGAACCGTAAGAAACATGCTGGAATATCGAGGGACCAGGTGAGTGATCTGCCCAGGATTAGCTGCCCCATTGTCACGCTGATGCCAGTGAGACTGTGCTGTCTGCAGAATTGCTGCTGCCTTGCCCACGGAAATGCGACTCTTCCAATGCGTTCTGGCTGGTGTTCCATGTTCGACGCTCAGTAAGCGAGAGGTCACCCAAACCTCCGGTCCTACCTGGCAGCTAGCCCCATTTCCCAGGCTCACCCACCCTGCCCAAGCTCCGTACATTGTTGGTCAGGCAGCACCTTCCTTTGGGAATTCTCATCCCGATTTTCAAATTAACCCCCTCGCTATCTCTGTCACCTCCTCCAGCCCCTACACCCCCTCCCTATCTCTGTAACCCCCTACATCCCCTCCCTATCTCTGTAACCCCCTACACCCCTCCCTAACTCTGTAACCCTCCTCCAGCCTCTACACCCCCTCCCTATCTCTGTAACCCCCTCCAGCCTCTACACCCCCTCCCTATCTCTGTCACCTCCTCCAGCCTCTACACCCCCTCCCTATCTCTGTAACCCCCTCCAGCCTCTACACCCCCTCCCTATCTCTGTAACCCCCTACACCCCTCCCTATCTCTGTAACCACCTCCAGCCCCTACACCACCTCCCTATCTCTGTACCCCCCTCCAGCCCCTACATCTCCTCCCTATCTCTGTAACCCCCTACACCCCCTCCCTATCTCTGTACCCCCCTCCAGCCCCTACACCACCTCCCTATCTCTGTAACTCCCTCCAGCACCTACGCCTCCTCCCTATCTCTGTAACCCCCTACACCCCCTCCCTATCTCTGTAACTCCCTCCAGCCCCTCCCTATCTCTGTAACCCCCTCCAGCCTCTACACCCCCTCCCTATCTCTGTAACCCCCTACACCCCTCCCTATCTCTGTAACCACCTCCAGCCCCTACACCACCTCCCTATCTCTGTACCCCCCTCCAGCCCCTACATCTCCTCCCTATCTCTGTAACCCCCTACACCCCCTCCCTATCTCTGTACCCCCCTCCAGCCCCTACACCACCTCCCTATCTCTGTAACTCCCTCCAGCACCTACGCCTCCTCCCTATCTCTGTAACCCCCTACACCCCCTCCCTATCTCTGTAACCCCCTACAGCCCCTCCCTATCTCTGTAACCACCTCCAGCCCCTACGCCTCCTCCCTATCTCTGTAACCCCCTCCCTATCTCTGTAACCCCCTCCTCCTGTTGGCTGTAACAGTCAAAAGCTGAAACATTTTCTTTGTTACTTTACTGAGCTGCAGAAGCTCAGAATTAGCTGTTCTGCTGACACTGAAGATGCTCTGGGACTGGGTGAGGGCTATTTTCACCACTCACCGAGAAGCCCCAGGGCTTTCGAAAATGTTTAGTGGATTTGGGGCTTTAGCAATTCATGTTACTCTTCAAATCCCTCCAGTTGTGGATGGGGCCTTAGAAAACAGCCACAGGATTGGGAAGGTGAGTGAAATTAATGGAATGATGCACAGTGTGTGTTTCCTCTAGGAATACCAGCTGATGTACGGAATGTTGTTCTCTATCCGCTCCTTTGTCAACAAGATGTCTCCTGTCGATTTGTATCCTTTGCTGCTGAGTGCCTGAACAAATCCACTGACCCCACCAACAGACAGACTTCACTGCACAGAGTAAAGCTCCCTCTACACCATTTTCCGCCCCCCCCCCCCCCCATCAAACACACCCCAGAACAGGAGCAGCACAGGGTTAGGTACAGAGTAAAGTTCCCTCCACACAGTGGTTAGCACTGCTGCCTCACAGCGCCAGGGACCCAGGTTCAATTCCAGCCTTGGGGCGACAGGTCTGTGTGGAGTTTGCACATTCTCCCGGTGTCTGCGTGGGTTTCCTCCCACAGTCCAAAGATGTGCGGGTCAGGGTGGATTGGCCGTGCTAAATTGCCCGTAGTGTCAGGTGCATTAGTTAGGGATAATTGTAGGGCAATGGGTCTGGGTGGGTTGCTCTTTGGAGAGTCGGTGTGGACTTGTTTCCACACTCTGTAGGGAACCTAACCTAATCTAATCAACACTCACAGGACAGAGACAGCACGGGGTTGGATGCAGACTAAAGCCCCCTCTACACTATCCCCCCCCCCCATCAAACACTCCCCAGGACAGGGACAGCACGGGGTCACATACAGGGTAAAGCTCCCTCTGCACTGTCCCCTTCAAACACTCTCAGGACAGGGACAGAACAGGGTTAGATACAGAGTAAAGCTCCCTCTACACTGTCCCCCTTCAAACACTCACAGGACAGGGTTAGATACAGAGTAAAGCTCCCTCTACACTGTCCCCTTCAAACACTCTCAGGACAGGGACAGAACAGGGTTAGATACAGAGTAAAGCTCCCTCTACACTGTCCCTGTCAAGGAGAAGATGTTCTGTGCAGATGTGGTCATCCATTGGTGCAGTGAGTGCAGGGGAATGATGACCTTACCGGGGGGGGCAGCAGGGACAACTCCCCCCTCCTGTGGTATCCTGCTCCCTCCTGTGCCTGGCTCGGCCGGACAGATCCTCCGAGTGGGTCAGCAGTGACTGTGCCACCTCCGAGCCTGCCGATCCCAGGTTTGGAGGAAGCCCCCAGAGATCTGAGCCAGTTCCCTCAGCTGGTACCCTCGGTACCGCCTCAGGGTTTATTCCACTCCTGGGGGAGCTGCCTCCTTTCCCTAGACCCTGTCTCTGAGATGGGTCAGAAAGATCTGAAGGCACCCTGAGTTCACATCCACCCCTCGAGCAACACCTCCAAGAAATCCATCGCCCCGTTGTCCTTTGTGAGATCTTGCTGTTGGCCATGTTGCAATGTTACTGCAGGATGGCATGAAGTTATTAGCGAAGCTACAGCAAGGAAACCTCCTTAACCTCTTGGTGCAGTCGTGACGGCTTCCTGTCCTTTCAGACCAGTAAATACAAGCTGCATTATTACGAGACTGCGACGGGCATCAAAATCGTTATGAACACGGACCTTGGGGTCGGGAACATCCGAGATGTTCTCAGTCAGATCTACAGCACGGTGAGCTCTTCCACACCGCGCCCCTCTCCGCCACTCTGCCCATCTGGGTAACCCCTATCCCATCGTTCCCAGTCAGATCTACAGCACGGTGAGCTCTTCCACACCGTGCCCCTCTCCGCCACTCTGCCCGTCTGGGTAACCCCTATCCCATCGTTCCCAGTCAGATCTACAGCACGGTGAGCTCTTCCACACCGCGCCCCTCTCCGCCACTCTGCCCGTCTGGGTAACCCCTATCCCATCGTTCCCAGTCAGATCTACAGCACGGTGAGCTCTTCCACACCGCACCCCTCTCCGCCACTCTGCCCATCTGGGTAACCCCTATCCCATCGTTCCCAGTCAGATCTACAGCACGGTGAGCCCTTCCACACCGCGCCCCTCTCTGCCACTCTGCCCGTCCCATCGTTCCATCCCACCTTTCACCTTTAGCACTGCATGGCAGGCACTGGAGTCCCACTCCAGGGCCACAAGCCCATCGTCATACAGCATGAAAACGGACCCTTTGGCCCAACCAGTCCAGGCTGACCTCAATCCCAAACTAAACTAGTCCCACCTGCCTGCTCCTGGCCCATATCCCTCCAAACCTTGCCCATTCATGGACTTATCCAAATGAATTTTAAACATTGGAGCTGTACCCACACCCAACATTCCACCTACAAACCACCCTCTGTGTAAAGAATTTGCCCCTCATGTCTTTTTTCAAATATTTCTCCTCCCACAGTAAAAATATGCCCTTAGTCTTAAAATCCATCTGCCATTCTCATTATCTTGATTTTATAAACCTCTGTAGGATCAGTCTCCTCCACTTCAGTGAAAAACATTCCAACCTCTCCCTATAACTGAAACACTCCTTGGCCAGCAACATCCTGGTAAATCTCTTCTGAACCCTCTCCAACGTAATAATATCCTCCCTATAACCGGACAAACCGAACTGGATGCAGTATTCCAGAAGAGGCCCCGCCAATGTCCTCTGGGCCCACGTTACCACCAGCAGCAGTACTGAGGGAATGCTGCCCTATGGAAGGTGCTGCCTTTCAGCTGAGACCTTGAACCAGGCCTCCCTCTAGTGGCTGTGGTAGGCCTCACAGCCTGACTTGTTATTGACAACTTCTATTCATGGCACCCAGAATACTTTATCCCTCAAGCCATGGTGTTTATTTTCTTTAGAAAAGCAGATTGTCTTGTCATTGCCTAGTGTTATTTGTGGGAACTTGCAGTGCATCATTTCCTATCTTACATCAGTGACTACAGTTCAGAAAGATTACTTCATCAGCTGATGGGTGCTTTGAGATAGGTGGTGGAATATGGAATATCAGATATCCGGGAGTGAGTTACAGACTGGAATCTAATCGAGAGGTTCAGGGTGGTTTATGTACAGAATAACAGATACCTGGGAGTGAGTTACAGACTGGAATCTAATCGAGGGGTTCAGGGTGGTTTATATACAGAATAACAGATACCCGGGAGGGAGTTACAGACTGGAATCTAATCGAGGGGTCCAGGGTGGTTTATATACAGAATAACAGATACTCGGGAGGGAGTTACAGACTGGAATCTAATCTTTTCTTCTCTCTCCCAGATCTTTGTCGAGCTTGTGGTGAAGAACCCCCTGTGCAGTATGAACGAGCCCATCCAGAGCGAACTGTTCCGCACCAAACTGGACAGTTTTATCCGTGGCCTGCCCTTCTTCTCCGCACGGGCAGGCTGATCATTGGCTGATTCATGCTCCAAATGGTTTGACGCTGCACAAATGATCATGAGAAACTGCATTGCTTCAGCACCCAGTTCCTGTGTGGAATTGGTGAGGTGTCCCCCCCCCCCCCCCCCCCCCCCCCCAACCCGTGCTGAATTTTTTTACCCCCTTTCGGATTCAGAGCTCTTTGTTTCTCTCTGTTCCACCCCTTGCCCACCTTGTGTCCTCGGCTTTAATGCCATATTCCAGTTACTGTGACTACAGATGGTAGCAATGGATGGAAGCAATTCGTGGTTCTGTATCATTTGGGGAATTCTTTTTCAGAAGCCTCCTCCTGTTTAATTTATAAAATAAATCTGGCCTCAGGGGCAGTGCATCTGTCCACATTGTTGTGTCTCTTTCTGAAGTGCTAACTCAATCTACCTTCCCAGTATGTAAAAATACTTCACAGAATGTTGTGGTTCTGTTCGCCGAGCTGGGAATTTGTGTTGCAGACATTTCGTCCCCTGTCTAGGTGACACCCTCAGTGCTTGGGAAGCACAGGGGACGAAACGTCTGCAGCACAAATTCCCAGCTCGGCGAACAGAACCACAACAACGAGCACCCGAGCTACAAATCTTCGCACAAACTTTGAGCTTCACAGAATTGTAGGAGGACATTCAGCCTATCGTCTCAGTACTCTCTCTTTTACACGAGCAATGTTACCTCCAGCCATTAATTGTATAATATTTACTTCTGTGGCTGGGTGTCAGATTTTGTCCACAGTCCTATGGAGTGTCTCAAGATGCCTTCCATTTAAGAGTCATCTGGATGGGTACATTTACGGGAAGGGTTTAGAAGGATATAGGCCCAGTGCTATCTAATTGAACTAGATTAATTTAAGATATGTGGTCGGCATGGACGAGTTGGACTGAAGGGGTCTGTTTCCGTGTTGTACATCCCTCTGACATTATATGGATGCTCTGTTAATGTCTTAAAAATATAATGTGTTACAATACGTTTTGCATATCCCTAACTGCCCCTGGGGAAGGTGGTAGTGAGCTGCCTTCTTTAATAGTGCCATTAGGGAGGGAGTTGCAGGATTTTGACCCAGTTACACTGTAGGAACCGTGATATATGTCCAAGTCAGGATGCGGAGTGGCTCGGAGGAAACTTGCAGAGGCTGGCATTCCTAGCCCTTGTCCTTCTAGATGGTAAAAGTCCCAGATTCGGGAGGTATGAACATAAGGGTCCTCGTAGCAGCCAGCAATACTCGTAACAAAGCTGCAAGAAGTTCTTCCCAAAGCAAGGAGTGCTTTAGCACCGAGTTGCCTGACAGCCCTCCCATCACCATGAGGCATTGTGATAATGGGCTGCAATCTCCTCCCAATAGACTGAGGTATCATGTCAAGATTAGAGTGGTGCTGGCAAAGCACAGCAGGTCAGGCATTATCCGAGGAGCAGGAAGACTCTACGTTTGGGCAAAAGCCCTTCTTCAGAAATGGCTTGACTCTAATCTCCAGCATCTGCAGAAGCCACTTCTGCCTGAAGTATTGTGTCACCAAGCTGCAATGAGGTCCTCCCAACAGACTGGGGCACTGTGTCACCAAGCTGCAATGAGGTCCTCCCAACAGACTGGGGCACTGTGTCACCAAGCTGCAATGAGGTCCTCCCAACAGACTGGGGCACTGTGTCACCAAGCTGCAATGAGGTCCTCCCAACACACTGGGGCACTGTGTCACCAAGCTGCAATGAGGTCCTCCCAACACACTGGGGCACTGTGTCACCAAGCTGCAATGAGGTCCTCCCAACACACTGGGGCACTGTGTCACCAAGCTGCAATGAGGTCCTCCCAACACACTGGGGCACTGTGTCACCAAGCTGCAATGAGGTCCTCCCAACACACTGGGGCACTGTGTCACCAAGCTGCAATGAGGTCCTCCCAACACACTGGGGCACTGTGTCACCAAGCTGCAATGAGGTCCTCCCAACACACTGGGGCACTGTGTCACCAAGCTGCAATGAGGTCCTCCCAACACACTGGGGCACTGTGTCACCAAGCTGCAATGAGGTCCTCCCAACACACTGGGGCACTGTGTCACCAAGCTGCAATGAGGTCTTCCCAACACACTGGGGCACTGTGTCACCAAGCTGCAATGAGGTCCTCCCAACACACTGGGGCACTGTGTCACCAAGCTGCAATGAGGTCTTCCCAACACACTGGGGCACTGTGTCACCAAGCTGCAATGAGGTCCTCCCAACACACTGGGGCACTGTGTCACCAAGCTGCAATGAGGTCTTCCCAACACACTGGGGCACTGTGTCACCAAGCTGCAATGAGGTCCTCCCAACACACTGGGGCACTGTGTCACCAAGCTGCAATGAGGTCCTCCCAACATACTGGGGCACTGTGTCACCAAGCTGTACTGATGTCAGAGAGATGTACACCACGGAAACAGACCCTTTGGTCCAACCCGTCCATGCCGACCAGATATCCCAACCCAATCTAGTCCCACCTGCCAGCACCCGGCCCATATCACTCCAAACCCTTCCTATTCATATACCCATCCAATAGCGTCTTAAATGTTGCAATTGTACCAGTCTCCACCACTTCCTCTGGCAGCTCATTCCATACACGTACCACCCTCTGTGTGAAAACGTTGCCCCTTAGGTCTCTTTTATATCATTCCCCTCTCACCCTAAACCTATGCCCCTCTAGTTCTGGACTCCCCCACCCCAGGGAAAAGACTTTCTCTGTTTACCCTATCCATGCCCCTCATAATTTTATAAACCTCTATAAGATCACGCCTCAATCTCCGACGCTCCTGGGAAAACAGACCCAGCCTATTCAGCCTCTCCCAATAGCTCAAATCCTCCAACCCTGGCAACATCTTTGTAAATCTTTTCCGAACCCTTTCAAGTTTCACAACATCTTTCCAATAGGAAGGAGACCAGAATTGCACGCAGTATTCCAACAGTGGCCTAACCAATGTCCTGTACAGCCGCAACATGACCTCCCGACTCCTGTACTCAATACTCTGACCAATAAAGGAAAGCATATCAAACACCTTCTTCACTATCCTATCTACCTGCAACTCCACTTTCAAGGAGCTATGAACCTGCACTCCAAGGTCTCTTTGTTCAGCAGCACACCCTAGGCTCTTACCATTAAGTGTATAAGTCCTGCTAAGAGTTGCTTTCCCAAAATGCAGCACCTCACATTTATCTGAATTAAACTCCATCTGCCACTTCTCAGCCCATTGGCCCATCTGGTCCAGATCCTGTTGTAATCTGAGGTAACCCTCTTCCCTGTCCACTACACCTCCAATTTTGGTGTCATCTGCAAACTTACTAACTGTACCTCTTATGCTCACATCCAAATCATTTATGTAAATGACAAAAAGTAGAGGACCCAGCACCGATCCTTGTGGCACTCCACTGGTCACAGGCCACACAACTCTCCAGCACTACCCCCTTGTCTTCTACCTTTGAGCCAGTTCTATATCCAAATGGCTAGTTCTCCTGTATTCCATGAGATCTAAACTTGTTAATCAGTCTCCCATGGGGAACCTTGTCGAACAAATTACTGAAGTCCATATATATCACATCTACTGCTCTGCCCTCATCAATCTTCTTTGTTACTTCTTCAAAAAACTCAATCAAGTTTGTGAGACATGATTTCCCACGCACAAAGCCATGTTGACTATCCCTAATCAGTCTTTGCCTTTCCAAATACATGTACATTCTGTCCCTCAGGATTTCCTCCAACAACTTGCCCACCACCGAGGTCAGGCTCACCGGTCTATAGTTCCCTGGCTTGTCCTTACCGCCCTTCTTAAACAGTGGCACCACGTTTGCCAACCTCCAGTCTTCCGGCCCCTCACCTGTGACTATCGATGATACAAATATCTCAGCAAGAGGCCCAGCAATCACTTCTCTGGCTTCACACAGAGTTCTCAGGTATACCTGATCAGGTCCTGGGGATTTATCCACCTTTAACCATTTCAAGACATCCAGCACTTCCTCCTCTGTAATCTGGACATTTTGCAAGATGTCACCATCTATTTCCCTACAGTCTATATCTTCCATATCCTTTTCCACAGTAAATACTGATGCAAAATATTCATTTAGTATCTCCCCCATTTTCTGCAGCTCCACACAAAGGCTGCCTTGCTGAACTTTGAGGGGCCCTATTCTCTTCCTAGTTACCCTTTTGTCCTTAATGTATTTGTAAAAAGCCATTGGATTCTCCTTAATTTTATTTGCCAACGTTATCTCATGTCCCCGTTTTGCCCTCCTGATTTCCCTCTTAAGTATACTCCTACTGCCTTTATATTCTTCTAAGGATTCACTCGATCTCTCCTGTCTATCCCTGACATATGCTTCCTTCTTTTTCTTAACCAAACCCTCAATTTCTTTAGTTATCCAGCATTCCCTATATCTACCAACCTTCCCTTTCACCCTGACAGGAATATACTTTCTCTGGATTCTTGTTATCTCAATTCTGAAGGCTTCCCATTTTCCAGCTGCCCCTTTACCTGCGACCATCTGCCTCCAATCAGCTTTCAAAAGTTCTTGCCTAATACCGTCAAAATTGGCCTTTCTCCAATTTAGAACTTCAACTTTTAGATCTGGTCTATCCTTTTCCATCACGATTTTAAAACGCATGGAGTCCTCCCAACACATCTAGGCATTGTGAATAAAGATGCAACGTGGTTCTCCCAGTAGTGAGGTGCTCTTAAATGGCTGCAATGTGGCCTCCCAACACATTGAGGCGCTGTGACAATTAGCTACAATGTCCTCCCAATAGAGTGAAAAATCACACAATACTCGGTTAGAGTCCAACAGGTTTATCTGGAAGTACTAGCTTTCGGAGCACTGCACCTTCATCTGGTGATCATAAGACAGAATTTTCACACAAGATTGTAGTGTCACGCAACTCATATGGTATATTGAACAAACCTAGATTGCTATTAAGTCTTTCATCTTTTAGAGTCATAGAATCCCTAGAGTGTGGAAACAGGCCATTTGGCCCAACAAGTCCATGCTAACACTCCAAAGAGTAACCCACCCAGACTCATTCCCCTAACCTATTACTGTACATTTACCCCTGACTAATGCACTTAACATACACATCCCAGAACACAGTGAGCAATTTAGCATAGCCAATTCACCTACTCTGCACATCTTTGGATTGTGAATCCAGAACTTCTTTCCAATCACATTCCCAAGATAACTTAAGGTTTTATTTTAAAAAAAGGGGGCATCTCAGCTCAGACAATGAATTAAAGGTGTGAAGTTAGAGTATGTCGATATTCCAAACTTGAGTCAGACTGGTTCTATTTTCAAAGTAGGAATTTATCGCAGGTGCTTTGACAATGCCTGCAATCTGGTCCTCTGAACACACTGAGGCACCAATAAAGAGTCATCCAAACATTAGATTGTTCTCTCATCATGAATTCTGCCTGATCCACTGTGACCTGCAGCATTTATTGTTTTTAGGAACAGTGACACAAAGGTGCAATGCCTTCCCTCACCAGTGAGGCACTGTGACACCAAGCAGCACTGTGGTCCTCCCAACACAGTGAGGCGCTGTGACACCAAGCAGCAATGTGGTCCTCCCAACACAGTGAGGCGCTGTGACACCAAGCAGCACTGTGGTCCTCCCAACACAGTGAGGCGCTGTGACACCAAGCAGCAATGTGGTCCACCCAACACAGTGAGGCGCTGTGACACCAAGCAGCAATGTGGTCCTCCCCAACACAGTGAGGCGCTGTGACACCAAGCAGCAAAGTGGTCCTCCCCAACACAGTGAGGCGCTGTGACACCAAGCAGCAATGTGGTCCTCCCAACACAGTGAGGCGCTGTGACACCAAGCAGCAATGTGGTCCACCCAACACAGTGAGGCGCTGTGACACCAAGCAGCAATGTGGTCCTCCCCAACACAGTGAGGCGCTGTGACACCAAGCAGCAATGTGGTCCTCCCAACACAGTGAGGCGCTGTGACACCAAGCAGCAATGTGGTCCTCCCAACACAGTGAGGTGCTGTGACACCAAGCAGCAATGTGGTCCTCCCAACACAGTGAGGCACTATGATACCAAGCAGCAATGTGGTACTCCCAACACAGTGAGGCGCTGTGATAACAAGCAGCAATGTGGTCCTCCCAACACAGTGAGGCGCTGTGACACCAAGCAGCAATGTGGTCCTCCCAACACAGTGAGGCGCTGTGACACCAAGCAGCAATGTGGTCCTCCCAACACAGTGAGGCGCTGTGACACCAAGCAGCAATGTGGTCCTCCCAACACAGTGAGGCGCTGTGACACCAAACAGCAATGTGGTCCTCCCAACACAGTGAGGCGCTGCGACACCAGACAGCAATGCGGTCCTCCCAACACAGTGAGGCGCTGTGACACCAAACAGCAATGTGGTCTTCCCAACACAGTGAGGCGCTGTGACACCAAGCAGCAATGTGGTCTTCCCAACATAGTGAGGCGCTGTGACACCAAGCAGCAATGTGGTCCTCCCAACACAGCGAGGCGCTGTGATACCAAGCATCAATGTGATCCTCCCAACACAGTGAGGCGCTGTGACACCAAGCAGCAATGTGGTCCTCCCAACACAGTGAGGCACTGTGATAACAAGCAGCAATGTGGTCCTCCCAACACAGTGAGGCGCTGTGACACCAAGCAGCAATGTGGTCCTCCCAACACAGTGAGGCGCTGTGATAACAAGCAGCAATGTGGTCCTCCCAACACAGTGAGGCGCTGTGACACCAAGCAGCACTGTGGTCCTCCCAACACAGTGAGGCGCTGTGACACCAAGCAGCAATGTGGTCCTCCCAACACAGTGAGGCGCTGTGATAACAAGCAGCAATGTGGTCCTCCCAACACAGTGAGGCGCTGTGACACCAAGCAGCAGTGTGGTCCTCCCAACACAGTGAGGCGCTGTGACACCAAGCAGCAAGGTGGTCCTCCCAACACAGTGAGGCGCTGTGACACCAAGCAGCAGTGTGGTCCTCCCAACACAGTGAGGCGCTGTGACACCAAGCAGCAATGTGGTCCTCCCAACACAGTGAGGCGCTGTGACACCAAGCAGCAGTGTGGTCCTCCCAACACAGTGAGGCGCTGTGACACCAAGCAGCAATGTGGTCCTCCCAACACAGTGAGGCGCTGTGACACCAAGCAGCAGTGTGGTCCTCCCAACACAGTGAGGCGCTGTGACACCAAGCAGCAATGTGGTCCTCCCCAACACAGTGAGGCGCTGTGACACCAAACAGCAATGTGGTCCTCCCCAACACAGTGAGGCGCTGTGACACCAAGTAGCAATGTGGTCCTCCCAACACAGTGAGGCGCTGTGACACCAAGCAGCAATGTGGTCCTCCCAACACAGTGAGGCGCTGTGATAACAAGCAGCAATGTGGTCCTCCCAACACAGTGAGGCGCTGTGACACCAAGCAGCAGTGTGGTCCTCCCAACACAGTGAGGCGCTGTGATAACAAGCAGCAATGTGGTCCTCCCAACACAGTGAGGCGCTGTGACACCAAGCAGCAATGTGGTCTTCCCAACATAGTGAGGCGCTGTGACACCAAGCAGCAATGTGGTCCTCCCAACACAGCGAGGCGCTGTGATACCAAGCATCAATGTGATCCTCCCAACACAGTGAGGCGCTGTGACACCAAGCAGCAATGTGGTCCTCCCCAACACAGTGAGGCGCTGTGACACCAAGCAGCAATGTGGTCCTCCCAACACAGTGAGGCGCTGTGATAACAAGCAGCAATGTGGTCCTCCCAACACAGTGAGGCGCTGTGACACCAAGCAGCACTGTGGTCCTCCCAACACAGTGAGGCGCTGTGACACCAAGCAGCAATGTGGTCCTCCCAACACAGTGAGGCGCTGTGATAACAAGCAGCAGTGTGGTCCTCCCAACACAGTGAGGCGCTGTGACACCAAGCAGCAGTGTGGTCCTCCCAACACAGTGAGGCGCTGTGACACCAAGCAGCAATGTGGTCCTCCCAACACAGTGAGGCGCTGTGACACCAAGCAGCAGTGTGGTCCTCCCAACACAGAGAGGCGCTGTGACACCAAGCAGCAATGTGGTCCTCCCAACACAGTGAGGCGCTGTGACACCAAGCAGCAGTGTGGTCCTCCCAACACAGTGAGGCGCTGTGACACCAAGCAGCAATGTGGTCCTCCCCAACACAGTGAGGCGCTGTGACACCAAACAGCAATGTGGTCCTCCCCAACACAGTGAGGCGCTGTGACACCAAGTAGCAATGTGGTCCTCCCAACACAGTGAGGCGCTGTGACACCAAGCAGCAATGTGGTCCTCCCCAACACAGTGAGGCGCTGTGACACCAAGCAGCAATGTGGTCCTCCCAACACAGTGAGGCGCTGTGATAACAAGCAGCAATGTGGTCCTCCCAACACAGTGAGGCGCTGTGACACCAAGCAGCACTGTGGTCCTCCCAACACAGTGAGGCGCTGTGACACCAAGCAGCAATGTGGTCCTCCCAACACAGTGAGGCGCTGTGACACCAAGCAGCAATGTGGTCCTCCCAACACAGTGAGGCGCTGTGACACCAAGCAGCAGTGTGGTCCTCCCAACACAGTGAGGCGCTGTGACACCAAGCAGCAATGTGGTCCTCCCAACACAGTGAGGCGCTGTGACACCAAGCAGCAGTGTGGTCCTCCCCAACACAGTGAGGCGCTGTGACACCAAGCAGCAATGTGGTCCTCCCAACACAGTGAGGCGCTGTGACACCAAGCAGCAATGTGGTCCTCCCAACACAGTGAGGCGCTGTGATAACAAGCAGCAATGTGGTCCTCCCAACACAGTGAGGCGCTGTGATAATAAGCAGCAATGTGGTCCTCCCAACACAGTGAGGCGCTGTGACACCAAGCAGCAATGTGGTCCTCCCAACACAGTGAGGCGCTGTGATAACAAGCAGCAATGTGGTCCTCCCAACACAGTGAGGCGCTGTGACACCAAGCAGCAGTGTGGTCCTCCCAACACAGTGAGGCGCTGTGACACCAAGCAGCAATGTGGTCCTCCCAACACAGTGAGGCGCTGTGACACCAAGCAGCAGTGTGGTCCTCCCAACACAGTGAGGCGCTGTGACACCAAGCAGCAGTGTGGTCCTCCCAACACAGTGAGGCGCTGTGACACCAAGCAGCAGTGTGGTCCTCCCAACACAGTGAGGTGCTGTGACACCAAGCAGCAGTGTGGTCCTCCCAACACAGTGAGGCGCTGTGACACCAAACAGCAATGTGGTCCTCCCCAACACAGTGAGGCGCTGTGACACCAAGTAGCAATGTGGTCCTCCCAACACAGTGAGGCGCTGTGACACCAAGCAGCAATGTGGTCCTCCCCAACACAGTGAGGCGCTGTGACACCAAGTAGCAATGTGGTCCTCCCAACACAGTGAGGCGCTGTGACACCAAGCAGCAATGTGGTCCTCCCCAACACAGTGAGGCGCTGTGACACCAAGCAGCAATGTGGTCCTCCCAACACAGTGAGGCGCTGTGATAACAAGCAGCAATGTGGTCCTCCCAACACAGTGAGGCGCTGTGACACCAAGCAGCACTGTGGTCCTCCCAACACAGTGAGGCGCTGTGACACCAAGCAGCAATGTGGTCCTCCCAACACAGTGAGACGCTGTGACACCAAGCAGCAATGTGGTCCTCCCAACACAGTGAGGTGCTGTGACACCAAGCAGCAGTGTGGTCCTCCCAACACAGTGAGGTGCTGTGACACCAAGCAGCAATGTGGTCCTCCCAACACAGTGAGGCGCTGTGACACCAAGCAGCAGTGTGGTCCTCCCAACACAGTGAGGCGCTGTGACACCAAGCAGCAATGTGGTCCTCCCAACACAGTGAGGCGCTGTGACACCAAGCAGCAGTGTGGTCCACCCAACACAGTGAGGCGCTGTGACACCAAGCAGCAATGTGGTCCTCCCCAACACAGTGAGGCGCTGTGACACCAAGCAGCAGTGTGGTCCTCCCAACACAGTGAGGCGCTGTGACACCAAGCAGCAATGTGGTCCTCCCCAACACAGTGAGGCGCTGTGACACCAAGCAGCAATGTGGTTCTCCCAACACAGTGAGGCGCTGTGATAACAAGCAGCAATGTGGTCCTCCCAACACAGTGAGGCGCTGTGACACCAAGCAGCAGTGTGGTCCTCCCAACACAGTGAGGCGCTGTGACACCAAGTAGCAATGTGGTCCTCCCAACACAGTGAGGCGCTGTGACACCAAGCAGCAATGTGGTCCTCCCCAACACAGTGAGGCGCTGTGACACCAAGCAGCAATGTGGTCCTCCCAACACAGTGAGGCGCTGTGATAACAAGCAGCAATGTGGTCCTCCCAACACAGTGAGGCGCTGTGACACCAAGCAGCAGTGTGGTCCTCCCAACACAGTGAGGCGCTGTGACACCAAGCAGCAATGTGGTCCTCCCAACACAGTGAGGCGCTGTGACACCAAGCAGCAGTGTGGTCCTCCCAACACAGTGAGGCGCTGTGACACCAAGCAGCAATGTGGTCCTCCCAACACAGTGAGGCGCTGTGACACCAAGCAGCAGTGTGGTCCTCCTAACACAGTGAGGCGCTGTGACACCAAGCAGCAATGTGGTCCTCCCCAACACAGTGAGGCGCTGTGACACCAAACAGCAATGTGGTCCTCCCCAACACAGTGAGGCGCTGTGACACCAAACAGCAATGTGGTCCTCCCCAACACAGTGTGGCGCTGTGACACCAAGTAGCAATGTGGTCCTCCCAACACAGTGAGGCGCTGTGACACCAAGCAGCAATGTGGTCCTCCCAACACAGTGAGGCGCTGTGACACCAAGCAGCAATGTGGTCCTCTCAACACAGTGAGGCGCTGTGATAACAAGCAGCAATGTGGTCCTCCCAACACAGTGAGGCGCTGTGATAATAAGCAGCAATGTGGTCCTCCCAACACAGTGAGGCGCTGTGACACCAAGCAGCAATGTGGTCCTCCCAACACAGTGAGGCGCTGTGATAACAAGCAGCAATGTGGTCCTCCCAACACAGTGAGGCGCTGTGACACCAAGCAGCAGTGTGGTCCTCCCAACACAGTGAGGCGCTGTGACACCAAGCAGCAATGTGGTCCTCCCAACACAGTGAGGCGCTGTGACACCAAGCAGCAGTGTGGTCCTCCCAACACAGTGAGGCGCTGTGACACCAAGCAGCAGTGTGGTCCTCCCAACACAGTGAGGCGCTGTGACACCAAGCAGCAATGTGGTCCTCCCAACACAGTGAGGTGCTGTGACACCAAGCAGCAGTGTGGTCCTCCCAACACAGTGAGGCGCTGTGACACCAAACAGCAATGTGGTCCTCCCCAACACAGTGAGGCGCTGTGACACCAAGTAGCAATGTGGTCCTCCCAACACAGTGAGGCGCTGTGACACCAAGCAGCAATGTGGTCCTCCCCAACACAGTGAGGCGCTGTGACACCAAGTAGCAATGTGGTCCTCCCAACACAGTGAGGCGCTGTGACACCAAGCAGCAATGTGGTCCTCCCCAACACAGTGAGGCGCTGTGACACCAAGCAGCAATGTGGTCCTCCCAACACAGTGAGGCGCTGTGATAACAAGCAGCAATGTGGTCCTCCCAACACAGTGAGGCGCTGTGACACCAAGCAGCACTGTGGTCCTCCCAACACAGTGAGGCGCTGTGACACCAAGCAGCAATGTGGTCCTCCCAACACAGTGAGACGCTGTGACACCAAGCAGCAATGTGGTCCTCCCAACACAGTGAGGTGCTGTGACACCAAGCAGCAGTGTGGTCCTCCCAACACAGTGAGGCGCTGTGACACCAAGCAGCAATGTGGTCCTCCCAACACAGTGAGGCGCTGTGACACCAAGCAGCAGTGTGGTCCTCCCAACACAGTGAGGCGCTGTGACACCAAGCAGCAATGTGGTCCTCCCAACACAGTGAGGCGCTGTGACACCAAGCAGCAGTGTGGTCCACCCAACACAGTGAGGCGCTGTGACACCAAGTAGCAATGTGGTCCTCCCCAACACAGTGAGGCGCTGTGACACCAAACAGCAATGTGGTCCTCCCCAACACAGTGAGGCGCTGTGACACCAAGTAGCAATGTGGTCCTCCCAACACAGTGAGGCGCTGTGACACCAAGCAGCAATGTGGTCCTCCCCAACACTGTGAGGCGCTGTGACACCAAGCAGCAATGTGGTCCTCCCAACACAGTGAGGCGCTGTGACACCAAGCAGCAATGTGGTCCTCCCAACACAGTGAGGCGCTGTGACACCAAGCAGCAATGTGGTCCTCCGAACAAAGTGAGGCGCTGTGACACCAAGCAACAATGTGGTCCTCCCAACACAGTGAGGCGCTGTGACACCAAGCAGCAATGTGGTCCTCCCCAACAGAGTGAGGCGCTGTGACACCAAGTAGCAATGTGGTCCTCCCAACACAGTGAGGCGCTGTGACACCAAGCAGCAATGTGGTCCTCCCCAACACAGTGAGGCGCTGTGACACCAAGCAGCAATGTGGTCCTCCCAACACAGTGAGGCGCTGTGATAACAAGCAGCAATGTGGTCCTCCCAACACAGTGAGGCGCTGTGACACCAAGCAGCAGTGTGGTCCTCCCAACACAGTGAGGCGCTGTGACACCAAGCAGCAATGTGGTCCTCCCAACACAGTGAGGCGCTGTGACACCAAGCAGCAATGTGGTCCTCCCAACACAGTGAGGTGCTGTGACACCAAGCAGCAGTGTGTTCCTCCCAACACAGTGAGGCGCTGTGACACCAAGCAGCAATGTGGTCCTCCCAACACAGTGAGGCGCTGTGACACCAAGCAGCAGTGTGGTCCTCCCAACACAGTGAGGCGCTGTGAGAACAAGCAGCAATGTGGTCCTCCCCAACACAGTGAGGCGCTGTGACACCAAACAGCAATGTGGTCCTCCCCAACACAGTGAGGCGCTGTGACACCAAGCAGCAATGTGGTCCTCCCAACACAGTGAGGCGCTGTGACACCAAGCAGCAATGTGGTCCTCCCAACACAGTGAGGCGCTGTGATAACAAGCAGCAATGTGGTCCTCCCAACACAGTGAGGCGCTGTGACACCAAGCAGCAGTGTGGTCCTCCCAACACAGTGAGGCGCTGTGACACCAAGCAGCAATGTGGTCCTCCCAACACAGTGAGGCGCTGTGACACCAAGCAGCAATGTTGTCCTCCCAACACAGTGAGGCGCTGTGACACCAAGCAGCAGTGTGGTCCTCCCAACACAGTGAGGCGCTGTGACACCAAGCAGCAATGTGGTCCTCCCAACACAGTGAGGCGCTGTGACACCAAGCAGCAGTGTGGTCCTCCCAACACAGTGCGGCACTGTGACACCAAGCAGCAATGTGGTCCTCCCCAACACAGTGAGGCGCTGTGACACCAAGCAGCAATGTGGTCCTCCCAACACAGTGAGGCGCTGTGATAACAAGCAGCAATGTGGTCCTCCCCAACACAGTGAGGCACTGTGACACCAAACAGCAATGTGGTCCTCCCCAACACAGTGAGGCGCTGTGACACCAAGTAGCAATGTGGTCCTCCCAACACAGTGAGGCGCTGTGACACCAAGCAGCAATGTGGTCCTCCCAACACAGTGAGGCACTGTGACACCAAGCAGCAATGTGGTCCTCCCAACACAGTGAGGCGCTGTGACACCAAGCAGCAATGTGGTCCTCCCCAACACAGTGAGGCGCTGTGACACCAAGCAGCAATGTGGTCCTCCCAACACAGTGAGGCGCTGTGACACCAAGCAGCAATGTGGTCCTCCCAACACAGTGAGGCGCTGTGATAACAAGCAGCAATGTGGTCCTCCCAACACAGTGAGGCGCTGTGACACCAAACAGCAATGTGGTCCTCCCAACACAGTGAGGCGCTGTGATAACAAGCAGCAATGTGGTCCTCCCAACACAGTGAGGCGCTGTGACACCAAGCAGCAATGTGGTCCTCCCAACACAGTGAGGCGCTGTGACACCAAGCAGCAATGTGGTCCTCCCAACACAGTGAGGCGCTGTGACACCAAGCAGCAATGTGGTCCTCCCAACACAGTGAGGCGCTGTGACACCAAGCAGCAGTGTGGTCCTCCCAACACAGTGAGGCGCTGTGATAACAAGCAGCAATGTGGTCCTCCCCAACACAGTGAGGCGCTGTGACACCAAGCAGCAATGTGGTCCTCCCAACACAGTGAGGCGCTGTGATACGATGACACAGTTCAAGATTTATGAAAGAAGAGTAAACACGAAAAAAACAAGAAAAATGATGGAGGTACAAGGGTCGAGATAAACTCTCCCATGTGGTAATGAAGATGCTGTGCTCGTTAGCGTGGTCCTCCCCACCTGGATATAGTTACTAGGGGAGGCGGGGCCTGTTACTAGGGGAGGCGGGGCCTCTTACTAGGGGAGGCGGGGCCTGTTACTATGTGAGGCGTGGTCCTGTTACTAGGGGAGGTGGGGCCTGTTACTAGGGGAGGCGGGGCCCTGTTACTAGGGGAGGCGGGCCCTGTTGCAAGGGAGGCGGGGCCTTTTACTAGGGGAGGCTGGGCCATGTTGCTAGGGGAGGCTGGGCCCTGTTGCTGGGGAGGCGGGCCCTGTTGCTAGGGGAGGCGGGGCCTGTTACTAGGGGAGGCTGGGCCCTGTTTCTAGGGGAGACTGGGCCCTGTTGCTAGGGGAGGCGGGCCCTGTTGCAAGGGAGGCGGGGCCTGTTACTAGGGGAGGCTGGGCCCTGTTGCTGGGGAGGCGGGCCCTGTTGCTAGGGGAGGCGGGGCCTGTTACTAGGGGAGGCTGGGCCCTGTTGCTAGGGGAGGCTGGGCCCTGTTGCTAGGGGAGGCGGGCCCTGTTGCAAGGGAGGCGGGGCCTGTTACTAGGGGAGGCTGGGCCCTGTTGCTAGGGGAGGCGGGCCCTGTTGCTAGGGGAGGCGGGGCCTGTTACTAGGGGAGGCTGGGCCCTGTTACTAGGGGAGGCTGGGCCCTGTTGCTAGGGGAGGCGGGCCCTGTTGCTAGGGGAGGCGGGGCCCTGTTACTAGGGGAGGCTGGGCCCTGTTGCTAGGGGAGGCTGGGCCCCGTTGCTAGGGGAGGCGGGGCCTGTTACTAGGGGAGGCTGGGCCCTGTTGCTAGGGGAGGCGGGCCCTGTTGCTAGGGGAGGCGGGCCCTGTTACTAGGGGAGGCGGGCCCTGTTGCTAGGGGAGGCGGGGCCTGTTACTAGGGGAGGCCTACCCTGTTACTAGGGGAGGCTGGGCCCTGTTGCTAGGGGAGGCGGGCCCTGTTGCTAGGGGAGGCGGGGCCCTGTTGCTAGGGGAGGCGGGGCCTGTTACTAGGGCATCCTCTCTCCATCCTTTCCTTGTTCTGAAGAGCAGGTCCAAGCCCAGTTAATGCACTCACCATATTTTTATTTAAAATCAGGCTTTATCCTCCTTTTGCACCGACCTCCATCTGAGACAGTCATTTCCCTGTTGCAATTGAAAGCAAACAGGGGTTCACACCAAAATAATTATTAATTTTGGGCCATCTGCTTCAGGTAAATAAGTGAAACCCACCTTGTGAAGGTACTGGCATGTTATAAACTCTAAGGAAATGTGTTTGGGTGTGTGATTCTGCTACCCTCAATTTAAAATATTTTACTTTTCCTCCTGCAGTGTAATTTTCCTCCCTCTCCCTTTAGGCTGGAGTGATCAGTATGTGTTCATCCACAAAGGTAGGTCATGCTTTTATTGATATTGTTAAACGCTGGTCGTTCTCTTTTCCTTCCAACTGCATTCGAATAGTTGCCTTTCCCAGTCTCGGGCAGGGCCACCTTGTATTCAGTGAGCAAAGTGGGTTCAAGGTCATAATATCCTAAACGTTGGACCAACAAGAAGGCTGATGGCCTAGCGGCAATGTTGCTGGGCTGGGACTCTAAAGTTTGGGGCAGTGATATGGATGGTGACATTTAAATTCAGTAAAAATCTGAAATTAAAAGCCAGCACATTGGCAACCGTGTAACCGCAGCCTGTTGTCATTAAAAACCCATTTGTTGCGGTAATGTCCTTCAGGGAAGCAAACCCTCCATCCTGACCTGGTCTGGCCTACATGTGACTCCAGACTCTCAGCGGTTTAGGTTGACTCTAGCTGCTAGCCTGATGAAGGGCTCTAAACATTGACTCTCCTGCTCCTTGGATGCTGCCTGACTGGCTGTCCTTTTCCAGCACCATGCTCTCGACTCTGATCTCCAGTATCTGCAGGCCCTCACCTTTTTTCTCGCTGCTCTCTGAAGTGTCTTACCAAGGCACTCAGTTGAAGGGCAATTCAGGGTGAGCAATAATCGCTCACTGCCAGACACTCACAGCACAGGAACTAATTTAGAGGAGTATATGGACAGATGGGTAAGGTAAGGGACACATTGGCGTGAGGAACCTCTTGTGGTGAACGGGTCATGTTAACAAGTCCTTCAGAGTACGGGAGAGGCTGGAGTGGTATCCCCAGCATGGGGCTAAGGATTCCTGCCTACACTCTGGGTGATTGGTGGGAGTGTACGGAGGGTTGGGCGTTCTTCATTGTGCATGTGGTGGAGACACAGGGTGCCACCAGGAACGGAGAGCACTGCATAAGTGTGTATGTGAAAACACCACAGATCTCTGGAAGAGAGAGAGAGAGTTTGTAATCTCCAGTGCAGCAGTTCAAAAAATACAGAATCCCGACTTTATCAGCCTCTGACGTGAGGCAGTGCCCCAACTGCAGGACAGTACTGGAAAATGTGGAACTGTTGGTCACCAACGCTCTTTGTAATTCTTGTTTCAGTGTGAGAAGATCTCAAATCTGATGGGTGGCAGTGACTTCCAAAACTGGATATCCCTGCGTCGGTACTCTCTACTGGTGCATATCTCGGAGTGGCTGGCTGCGCAGCTCAGAGGGAATATTGGCGGTCACAGATTAAGGTGTCTCAGATTGTGACAGGTTCAGATAAGCAAGCTGTCGAAGTAGTGTTTCTGTAGACTAATAATATGAGGACTGAGGGACACCAATTTGAGGTAGTAGGTAAGAGATACGGGGTGGATGTGGGGAAGGACATTTTTCGACAGCGAGTGGTCTTCTTGCTCAAGAGGGTGGTGGAAGTGAATGATGTCAAAAATAAATCAAATCTTGAGGGAAATAAACTTTCAGGACTTATACCCTTAATGGTAAGGTCCTGGGGAGTGTTGCTGAACAAAGAGACCTTGGAGTGCAGGCTCATGGTTCCTTGAAGGCAGAGTTGCAGGTAGAAAGGGTGGTGAAGGAGGCGTTTGGTATGCTTGCCTTTGTTGGTCAGTGCATTGAATATAGGAGTTGTGAGACCATGTTGTGGCTGTACAGAACATTGGTTAGGCCTCTTCTGGAATACTGCATTTAATTCTGGTCTCCCTGCTATAGGAAAGATGTCGTGAAAATTGAAAGGATGCAGAAAAGATTTACAAGGACCTTGCCAGGATTGGAGGGTTTGAGCTACAGGGAGAGGCTGAACAGGCTGGGGCTGTTTTCCCTGGAGCGTCGGAGGCTGAGGGGTGACCTTATAAAGGTTTATGAAATCATGAGGGGCATGGATAGAGGAAACAGACAAGGTCTTTGTAGGGGAGTCCAAAACTAGAGGGCAGAGGTTTAAGGTGAGAGAGGAGAGATTTAGAAGGGACCTTTTTCATGCAGAGGGTGGTGCGTGTATGGAAAGAGCTGCCAGAGGAAGAGGTGGAGGATGGTACAATGACAACATTTAAAATGCACCTGGATGGGTCTATGAATGGGAGTGAGTGTATGAATGGGAAGAATGGGAGTGGGTATATGAATGGGAGTGGGTATATGAATGGGAGTGGGTATATGAATGGGAGTGGGTATATGAATGGGAATGAATGGGCCAAATGCTGGCAAATGGGACTAGATTGATTTAAGTGGGTTGCTGGAAAAGTACAGCAGGTTCGGCAGCATCCAAGAAGCAGGAGAGTTGACATTTCAGGCAGAAGCCCTTCATCGGGATTGTAACCATTCCTGATGAATGGCTTATGGTTGTAAGTTTGCTCATTGAGCTGGTGGGTTTGTTCTCGGATGTTTCCTCACCGTTCTAGGTAACATCATCAGCGAGCTTCCGTTAACGCGCTGGTGTTCTGTCCAGCTTGCTGTTTCTGTGTCTTTGCCTGTTAAGGCGGGTGATATAATTCCTGGTTCCTTTCCTCACAGGTTGGTAAATGGGGTCCAAATCGAAGTGTTTATTGATGGAGTTCTGGTTTGATTGCCAGGCTGCTAGGAATTCCTGTGTGTGTCTTTGTTTAGCCTGTCCTAGGATGGATGTGTTGTCCCAGTCGAAGTGGTGTCCCTCTTCGTCTGTGTGTAAGGATAGTTGGTCATGTCTTTTGGTGGCTAATTGTTGCTCGTGTATCCTGGTGGCTAGTTTCCTGCCCGTCTGTCTGATGTGGTGGTTCTTGCAATCCTTGCAGGATATTTTGTAAATGACATTCAATTTGGTACAGGGTCCTTTAGATTCATCAGTAGCTATTTCCGTGTGTTGGTAGGTTTGTGGGCTCCCATGATGCCACGGGGCCAGAGTAGTCTAGTATTCATCTCCGAGATGTCTGTGGTGTATGGTACTGTGGCTAGAGTCTCTGGGCATGCTGTGTCTTCTTGTTTGGGTTTGTTGTTTAAGAGTCAGCAGACTGTGTATATCAGGTACCCGTTGTTCTTGAATATGCTGTATTTTTCTTTTGCTACTCGTAGTTCCTGGGTGCTGCAGTGTGTTGCGGCCTGTTCAACTAGTGTCCTGATGCAGCTCCATTTGTGGGTATTGGGAGTAGTTGAGTATCTGGGCTGAGTGTATTGGCAGATGGTGGAATCTGAATTCAGTAGTCATTTGGAAATAAGAATCTAATGAATCCATTGTCAATTGTCAGAAAGAACCCATCTGGTTCACTAATGGCCTTTAGGGAAGGAAATCTGCCATCCTTATTTGGTCTGGCCTACATGTGACTCCAATCATGTGATTGTCTCTTAACTGCCCTCTGGGCAGTTAGGGATGGGCAGTGATGGTTAAGCCAGTGATGACCACATCCCGTGAATGAATAAAAAAATGGGATCCTTTACATCCACCTGAGAGGGAACTCGGATCTCACATTTAATGTTTCATCTGAAGGAAGACAGGCACCAAAGCATCCCCTTTGAAGCTGCATTGCTGCTTACACACCATAAATGCAGCCATGAATCGAGCTCCACATGCAAGAGGAGGATTGGAAACTAGAATGTTCTTGCACACTAATCCAGGGGCCATCCCACAACAGCCATTAACAGGAACAAATGGTGAATGGAACCTATTGTGACACCTGTGGGTGCTGTCTTTCTAGGACCAGACCAGGGGAGGGAAGAGGATTCAAGAATTCCTCGCTGACTTGGTGGTACTGGGCTCGCTGCAGGTAAGGGGAGGCAGACCGAGGACTCTGTCCGTCCAGAAACCATCAGACCATAAGACATAGGAGTGGAAGTAAGGCCATTCGGCCCATCGAGTCCACTCCGCCATTCAATCATGGCTGATGGGCATTTCAGCTCCACTTACCCACATTCTCCCCGTAGCCCTTAATTCCTCGTGACATCAAGAATTTATCAATCTCTGCCTTGAAGACATTTAGCGTCCCAGCCTCCACTGCACTCTGCGGCAATGAATTCCACAGGCCCACCACTCTCTGGCTGAAGAAATGTCTCCGCATTTCTGTTCTGAATTTACCCCCTCTAATTCTAAGGCTGTGTCCACGGATCCTAGTCTCCTCGCCTAATGGAAACAACTTCCTAGCGTCCACCATTTCCAAGCCATGTATTATCTTGTAAGTTTCTATTAGATCTCCCCTTAATCTTCTAAACTCCAATGAATACAATCCCAGGATCCTCAGCCGTTCCTCGTATGTTAGACCAACCATTCCAGGGATCATCCGTGTGAATCTCCACTGGACACGTTCCAGTGCCAGTATGTCCTTCCTGAGGTGTGGGGACCAAAACTGGACACAATACTCCAAATGGGGCCTAACCAGAGCTTTATAAAGTCTCAGTAGCACAACGGTGCTTTTATATTCCAACCCTCTTGAGATAAATGACAACATTGCATTCGCTTTCTTAATCACGGACTCAACCTGCATGTTTACCTTTAGAGAATCCTCGATTAGCACTCCCAGATCCCTCCCAGAACACTGTGAAGGGAGCACTGTGCTGCCAGAATCGTAGTCCCTGTTGTCAAGTCAAACGGGAGCACATGGGAAGTCAGATTTGGAGCAGCTGCATTGTACTCACTGCAGCATCTCCAACATTCAGTGAGGTCCCAGCTGATCTGCTCAGGAACATACAGAGTAAGATCCCATAAATAATCATAGGGGGATAACGTTATTATCTGTATCTTTTTAGTCATTGAGGGTTTAAATATTGGTCCAGGACATCAGAGACAGCACCCCCTCTCCCTGTCTGAAGTAATTGCAGTGGGACCGTTTGCGTGCACTGTGAGAGGTGGCTGGGGCCTCAGTTTAATATTTGCAGAACATTCCCTTTGACCGTGCAGCACTCCCTCAGTGATTGTGATGTGGAGTGCAGGCTTACACTTGGTCCTCAGCTCTCTGGAGCGGATACTAGACCCTCTCAGACACCAGCTCTTCCAAGGTGAGCCTGCTGTGGCTCAGTGGTTAGCGCTGCTGCCTCAAAACATCAGTATCCTGGGTTCAATTCCTACCTCGGGCGACTGTCTGGGTGGAGTTTGCACATTCTCCCCATATCTGCATGGGTTTCCTCCGGGTGCTCCAGTTTCCTCCCACAATCCAAAAATGTGCAGGTTAGGGTGGATTGGCCGTGCTAAATTGTCCCATAGTGCCCCAGGATGTGCAGGCTAGGGTGGATTGGCCGTGCTAAATTGTCCCATAGTGCCCAGGGATGTGCAGGTTAGGGTGGGTTGGCCGTGCTAAATTGTCCCATTGTGGGCAGCACGGTGGCACAGTGGTTAGCACTGCTGCCTCACAGCGCCTGAGACCCGGGTTCAATTCCCGACTCAGGCGACTGACTGTGTGGAGTTTGCACGTTCTCCCCGTGTCTGCGTGGGTTTCCTCTGGGTGCTCCGGTTTCCTCCCACAGTCCAAAGATGTGCGGGTCAGGTGAATTGGCCATGCTACATTGCCCGTAGTGTTAGGTAAGGGGTAAATGTAGGGGTATGGGTGGGTTTCGCT
Organism: Hemiscyllium ocellatum; assembly: GCF_020745735.1. Classification (NCBI taxonomy): domain Eukaryota; kingdom Metazoa; phylum Chordata; class Chondrichthyes; order Orectolobiformes; family Hemiscylliidae; genus Hemiscyllium; species Hemiscyllium ocellatum. The sequence continues at coordinate 5,459,568 of NC_083444.1, read as the reverse complement.
TCGGTGGGTCGGTGTGGACTTGTTGGGCCGAAGGGCCTGTTTCCACACTGTAAGTCTAATCTAATCTAATCTAAAAAAAAGTGCCCAGGGATGTGCAGGTTAGGGTGGATTGGCCGTGCTAAATTGTCCCATAGTGCCCAGGGATGTGCAGGTTAGGGTGGATTGGCCGTGCTAAATTGTCCCATAGTACCCAGGGATGTGCAGGTTAGGGTGGATTGGCCGTGCTAAATTGTCCCATAGTGCCCAGGGATGTGCAGGTTAGGGTGGATTGGCCGTGCTAAATTGTCCCATAGTGCCCAGGGATGTGCAGGTTAGGGTGGATTGGCCGTGCTAAATTGTCCCATAGTACCCAAGGATGTGCAGGTTAGGGTGGATTGGCCGTGCTAAATTGTCCCATAGTGCCCAGGGATGTGCAGGTTAGGGTGGGTTGGCCGTGCTAAATTGTCCCATAGTGCCCAGGGATGTGCAGGTTAGGGTGGATTGACCATGCTAAATTGTCCCATAGTGCCCAGGGATGTGCAGGTTAGGGTGGATTGGCCGTGCTAAATTGTCCCATAGTACCCAGGGATGTGCAGGTTAGGGTGGATTGGCCGTGCTAAATTGTCCCATAGTGCCCAGGGATGTGCAGGTTAGGGTGGATTGGCCGTGCTAAATTGTCCCATAGTGCCCAGGGATGTGCAGGTTAGGGTGGATTGGCCGTGCTAAATTGTCCCATAGTGCCCAGGGATGTGCAGGTTAGGGTGGATTGGCCGTGCTAAATTGTCCCATAGTGCCCAGGGATGTGCAGGTTAGGGTGGATTGGCCGTGCTAAATTGTCCCATAGTGCCCAGGGATGTGCAGGTTAAGGTGGGTTGGCCGTGCTAAATTGTCCCATAGTGCCCAGGGATGTGCAGGTTAGGGTGGATTGGCCGTGCTAAATTGTCCCGTAGTGCCCAGGGATGTGCAGGTTAGGGTGGATTGGCCGTGCTAAATTGTCCCATAGTGCTCAGGGATGTGCAGGTTAGGGTGGATTGGCCGAGCTAAATTGTCCCATAGTGCCCAGGGATGTGCAGGTTAGGGTGGGTTGGCCGTGCTAAATTGTCCCATTGTGGGCAGCACGGTGGCACAGTGGTTAGCACTGCTGCCTCACAGCGCCTGAGACCCGGGTTCAATTCCCGACTCAGGCGACTGACTGTGTGGAGTTTGCACGTTCTCCCCGTGTCTGCGTGGGTTTCCTCTGGGTGCTCCGGTTTCCTCCCACAGTCCAAAGATGTGCGGGTCAGGTGAATTGGCCATGCTACATTGCCCGTAGTGTTAGGTAAGGGGTAAATGTAGGGGTATGGGTGGGTTTCGCTTCGGTGGGTCGGTGTGGACTTGTTGGGCCGAAGGGCCTGTTTCCACACTGTAAGTCTAATCTAATCTAATCTAAAAAAAAGTGCCCAGGGATGTGCAGGTTAGGGTGGATTGGCCGTGCTAAATTGTCCCATAATGCCCAGGGATGTGCAGGTTAGGGTGGATTGGCCGTGCTAAATTGTCCCATAGTGCCCAGGGATGTGCAGGTTAGGGTGGATTGGCCGTGCTAAATTGTCCCATAGTGCCCAGGGATGTGCAGGTTAGGGTGGATTGGCTGTGCTAAATTGTCCCATAGTACCCAGGGATGTGCAGGTTAGGGTGGATTGGCCGTGCTAAATTGTCCCATAGTGCCCAGGGATGTGCAGGTTAGGGTGGATTGGCCGTGCTAAATTGTCCCATAGTACCCAGGGATGTGCAGGTTAGGGTGGATTGGCCGTGCTAAATTGTCCCATAGTGCCCAGGGATGTGCAGGTTAGGGTGGATTGGCCGTGCTAAATTGTCCCATAGTGCCCAGGGATGTGCAGGTTAGGGTGGGTTGGCCGTGCTAAATTGTCCCATAGTGCTCAGGGATGTGCAGGTTAGGGTGGATTGGCCGTGCTAAATTGTCCCATAGTGCTCAGGGATGTGCAGGTTAGGGTGGATTGGCCGAGCTAAATTGTCCCATAGTGCCCAGGGATGTGCAGGTTAGGGTTGGGTTAGCCATGGGAAATGCAGGGTTGTGGGGATAGGGGGGGATGCTGTTTCAAGGATCAGTGCAGACCCGAATGGCCTTCCTGCATCATTTTATGAAACCACCTGTTGTATGGATGGAGGATGGAATGTCACAGGAGCTCAGACATCTGGGTGGCTCTTCCTGTTTTCCTCTGCTCTCCTCTCCTTCCTTGCTCAGGGTTTCCGATACTTCCAGCCATGGCTGCGGGGACGTGAGGAGTTGCTGCTGACTGTGGTGAATGAGGATTCGGTAAGTATCTCCTGAACCTCCTTGGCACCTCCGTGTAAATCCTGGACATGTGTGAGCTTTAGGGACCCATCCTGGTGGGAACAGTGCAGTCGGAGATCGAGAGGTGACCTAACAGAGGTCTATAAAATAACAAGGGGTATAAATGGGGATAGTGACAGCCTTCTCTTCCCTCGGAGGCATACTTTTTAAGATGAGAGGAGAGAGATTTTAAAAAGAAACGAGGGGCAAATCTTTTGACACCGAGGGTGTTTCACATGTGGAATGCACTTCCTGAGGAAGTGTTGGATGTGGGTACAGTTACAACATTTAACTGACATTTAGATAAGTCCAGGAATGGGAAAGGTTTGGAGGGATATGGGCCAGGAGCAGGCAGGTGGGACTAGATTGGTTTGGGATTATGGTTGGATAGACTGGTTGGGTCCTTTTCCATGCTGGATGACTCTAGACTCAATAACAAGACCCCACAGCGGTTCACATGCTGGTCTGTTCTAGCGTCAGTAGCATTTGTGGGATGTGGACGTCGCTGGCTGGGCCCAGTATTTATTGCCCGTCCCTAGTAGCCCCTTGAGAAGGTCAGGTGAGCTGCCATCTTGAATCACAGCAGTCCATGTGTTGTGGGTTGACCCATAATGCCCTTCAGTAGGGGGGGAGGGAGAAAATTCAAAGATTTTGACCCAACGGCACTAAAGAAACAGTGATATATTTCCAAGTCAGGGTGGCGAGTGACTTGTAGGGGGGTCGTGTTCCCATGTATCTGCTGCCCTTGATCTTCTAGATGGGAGTGGCCGTGGGTTTAGAAGGTGCTGCCTAAGGATCTTTGGTGAATTGCTGCAGTTCCCTAGAGCACCCTCTATGGCAATGCCTCACTTCTCAAACCGCACAAATTGTTGTTCCCTTTAGAATTTGGCATTCTTGCATGTATCCTGAAGAGTGCAAGACAGAAAGCTTTGAAAGCAGAGCTCTCTGTCTCTCTGCAGTACGCTGTATGTACAAAGGACAAAACAACAAGAATCAGGTCATCTGTCTCTTCCTTTTCTCGTCTCCCAAGAGCTGGCGATCGGCGAGTTTTCCTGGGAGTCTGGTCAGTCCTCCTGACGAGAGGTTTGGAGTCGCCGAGTTACCCTACGCTGACCAATCTCTGCTGACATCACTGCGATCACAGAAGAGGTAAAGCCATCCTCATTTACCAGCGTGTTGCTGGGTACAGAGAAGGGATTCGAGTGGTGCTGGAAAAGCACAGCAGTTCAGACAGCATCCGAGGAGCAGGAAAATTGACGTTTCGGGTAAAAGCTATATCAGGAATATAGCTAATTTGAGTTATAAGGACACTCTGGGACATTTTAACACTGGAACGCTGAGGGGTGAAGTCGGAGGTCGAGAGGTGACCTTACAGAGGTTTATAAAATCATGAAGGGTATAGATAATAGACAATAGGTGCAGGACTAGGCCATTCAGCCCTTCAAGCCTGCACCGCCATTCAATATGATCATTGCTGATCATTCCTAAGGTGAATGGCAGGTTTCTTTTCCCTAGGGTGGGGGATTTCAAGACTAGGGGTCACAATTTTAAGGTGAGAGGAGAGAGATTTAAATAAGACACCAGAGACAACGTTTTTACACAGAGGGTGGTTTGTGTGCAGGATGAACTCCCAGAGGGAGTGGTGGGTGTGGGGACAGTGACAATGTGTGAAAGACATTTGGATAAGTACGTGAACAGGAAATGTTAGGAGGGAGATGGGCCAGGAGCAGGCAGGTGGGCCTAGTTTAGTTCGGGATAATGTTGGGCATGTGCTGGTTGGGCCGAAGCGTCTATGACTCTGTAACTCATCCCAATCCACCCAGCACATGCCGGTGGCCAGATTCGCTGGCAGGCAACAGGGGAGCTCCAGATTAGTGGGAGCAGTTGGCAAAGGTGCTGGGAAAAATTCCAAAATAGCTTGGAATGTGCAGCATCGGAAGGAGCAGTCGCCGTTTTCTTTATCAGAATCAACTGGTGCTCAGCTTTTTAACCTTCTGAAATATTGCTGGGCCTGTCCTGTCAATATCACAAAGTGCTGGACTTCCATATGACAATTCCTGATTCACCTGCAGGGTGGACAAGGAAAAAGTGCCACTCCAGGGCATTCCTACCGGAATTCTGGGTCTGGAGTCAGCATCCCCACCCCCTTGCAGGATCATCCAAATGCAGAGCTGAAAATGTGTTGCTGGAAAAGCGCAGCAGGTCAGGCAGCATCCAAGGAAGAGGAGGATCGACGTTTCAGGCATAAGCCCTTCTTCAGGAATCTTCAGGGCTTATGTCCGAAACGTCGATTCTCCTGCTCCTTGGATGCTGCCTGACCTGCTGCGCTTTTCCAGCAACACATTTTCAGCTCTGATCTCCAGCATCTGCAGTCCTCACTTTCACCCAAATACAGAAACAAGCCCGTTTTTCCCAGGGCCTCAGAGCCCAGCTCCAATTACCTCTAGAAGGAGCTGCACTTTACCCAATCTTATCCACACTCCTTCCCTTTTCACTCGCTTGGTTTCGGGTAGGATGCTGGGTTGAGGTAGACAGAGGACTTCCCCATGTGAAATGGGGGAGGTCGTGGGAATGTCACTGACCTCATAACAGAGTTATTGAGATGTATCGCGTGGAAACAGATCCATAAGACGTGGGAGCAGAAATTAGGCCATTCAGCCCATTGAGTCGATTCTGCTCTCCAATCATGGTTGATAAGTTTCTCAACTGAAAACGTGTTGCCGGAAAAGCGCAGCAGAAGAATTCCTGAAGAAGGGCTCATGCCCGAAACGTCGATTCTCCTGCTTCTTGGATGCTGCCTGACCTGCTGCGCTTTTCCACCAACACATTTTCAGCTCTGATCTCTAGCATCTGCAGTCCTCACTTTCTCCTGATAAGTTTCTCAACCCTATTCTCCCACTTTCTCCCCATAACCCTCAATCCCTTTGATCCTCAGGAACCTATCTATCTCCGTCTGAAATACACTCAATCCCATCGATTCCCAATTCTCTGGCTGGAGACGTTTCTCCTTCTCTCTGTTCTAAAACGTTTTCCCTTTTCTCGAAGGCTGTGCCCTCGGGTCCGAGTCTCTCCTACTAACGGAAACATATTCCCAACATTCGCTCTGTCCAGGACACTCTGTCCTTGCCAACCAGATATCCAAATTAATTTGGTCCCATTTGGCCCATATCCCTCTAAATCTTTCCGATAAATGTACCTAGCCAGATGCCTTTTAAATGTTGTCATTGTACCAGCCTCCACCACTTCCTCTGGCAGCTCGTTCCATACACGTACCACCCTCTGCATGAAAAAGTGGCCCCTTAGGTCCCTTTTAAATCATTCCCCTCTCACCTTAAACCAATACCCTCTAGTTTTGGATTCCCCTATCCTGAGAAGAAAGACCTTGGCTGTTCACCCTATCCATGCCCCTCATGATTTTACAAACTTCTATAAGGTCACCCCTCAGCCTCTGACGCTCCAGGGAAAACAGCCCCAGCCTGTTCAACCTCTCCCTGTAGCTCAAACCCTCCAACCCTGGCAACATCCTTGTAAATCTTTTCTGAACCCTTTCAAGTTTCACAACATCCTTCCTAAAACGGGGAGACCAGAATTGAACGCAGTATTCCGAAAGTGGCCTAACCAATGTCCTGTACAGCCGCAACATGACCTCCCAACTCCAGTACTCAATGCACTGACCAATAAAGGCGTGCGTACCAAACACCGTCTTCACTGCCCTGTGACTCCACTTTCAAGGAACTATGAACCTGCACCCCAAGGTCGCTTTGTTCAGTACCATTAGAAAAGAAAACCATGGAGGCTGGAAAGCAGAAACCAAAAACGGAATTGTCAGGAAAACTCAGCATATCTGGCAGCATCTGTGGCGAGAAGGTAGACTTAATGTTTCTGGTCCAGTGACCCTTCCTCAGAATCCTTCATTCTCTCAACATTGAGGGAAAAACATTTCAAATCGAGTGACCCTATATCGAAACTCAAAATATCTGGGAAGGGTTGACATTTCTGCAGATGAGGAGGATGAATTGGTGAACAGACTACATGGTGATAGTGCCCAGAGAGAGAGAGAGGAAAAGGGGATATGCAATCAAACAGGCTGCTGATGGGAAGCCAAGAGAGTGATAAATACTGGGAGGAGTGCTGATGAGCAAGGGTAGGACAGGTTAGGGAGATTGTTTCCGCTGGTTAGGGGGTCTAAAAACTTGAGTGTTAACAAGGGGTCAATCATTTAGCGCTGGCATGTCTTGTGTTTTAAATTTTAGAAATTCCCAGCCCAGGAAGTTAGGGATATCCCATCAGGCTGAGATAAACAGACATGTGGTGGCTCATGGAAGCAAGAGAAAGCTGGCAAGTTGAAACCCAAGATCAAATTGAATGACAGAGCAGGCTCGATGGACGGATTATTACACTCCAGCTCGTTCATATGTTCTTCCTTCACTCCTTCCACGTGCCCTATCAATAATTTGTTTCCCTTTCTTCCTCAGAATGAGCGGCTGTGGGCACGCTGATGTGGGATTGCCTCCAGCATCTCCCTGTGATCGGGAAATTGCGCTCCCAGTGAGTAACTGCAGACTGTGTGTGTGAGTCCCTGAGTCTGTGTGAGTGTGTTTGTGTGTGTGGGTCCGTGTGTATGAGTGAGTCTGTGTGAGCGTGTTTGTGTGTGTGGGTCCGTGTGTATGAGTGAGTCTGTGTGAGTGTGTTTGTGTGTGTGAGTCTGTGTGTATGAGTGAGTCTGTGTGAGCGTGTTTGTGTGTGTGAGTCTGTGTGTATGAGTGAGTCTGTGTGAGTGTGTTTGTGTGTGTGAGTCTGTGTGTATGAGTGAGTCTGTGTGAGCGTGTTTGTGTGTGTGAGTCTGTGTGTATGAGTGAGTTTGTGTGTGTGAGTCCGTGTGTATGAGTGAGTCTGTGTGAGCGTGTTTGTGTGTGTGAGTCCGTGTGTATGAGTGAGTCTGTGTGAGCGTGTTTGTGTGTGTGAGAGTCTGTGTGAACATATATGTGTGAGTCTGTGTGTGCACATGTGTGATTAGATTAGATTAGATTCCCCTATAGAGTGGAAACAGGCCCTTCAGCCCAACAAATCCACACCAGCCCTCCGAAGAGTAACCCACCCCCCTTCTGATTAATGCACCTGACAACTATGGGACAATTTAGCATGGCCAATTCACCTGACTTGCACATCTTTGGACTGTGGGAGGAAACCGGAGCACCCGGAGGAAACTCACGCAGACACGGGGAGAATGTGCAGACTCCACACAGACAGTCACCCAAGGCTGGAATCGAACCTGGGACGCTGGTGCTGTGAGGCAGCAGTGCTAACTACTGAGTCACCGTGTGAGTCCGTGTTTGCACGTGAATGTGTGTGAATCTGTGTGCACATGTATGTGTGAGTGAATCTGTGTGTGCATGCACATGTGTGTGTCTGTGCCTGCACGTTCATGTGTGTGTGTATGTGTCTGTGTTTGCATGTGTGAGTCTGTGTGTCAGTATGTTTGTGTGAGAGTCTGTGCACGCGTGTGTGTTTGTATGAGTCTGTGCATGTGTTTGTGTGAGAGTCTGTGTGCACATGCGTATGAGAGTGAGTCTATGCACACGCATGTGTGTGTGTGCACGCGCTCATGTGTGAATCTGTGTGCATGCACATGTGTGAGTAAATCTGTGTGTGCACACGTATGTGAGTGAGTCTGTGCATTTGTATGTATGAATGAGTCTTATTGTGTGCATATTTGAGTGTGTGTGAAGAAGAGAGTGTGTGTGTGTGCATGTGTGTGTATCTGTCTATGAAATAGTGTGTGTGTCTGTGAGATAGAGTGTGTGAGAGAGAGATTATGTCTGTGAGGTAGTGCGTGTCTGTGAGGGAGTGTGTGTCTGTGTCTGTGAGGGAGTGTGTGTGCGTGCGCATGCCTGTGAGGGAGTGAATGTGTATGTGTGTGTATGTATGTGTGCGCGTGTGCCTGTGAGGGAGTGTGTGTGTCTGTGAGTGAGAGTGCATGCATCAGTGAGAGTGTGTGTCTGTGAGAGAGTGTGCGTGTGTATGTCTGTGAGAGAGGGTCAGTCTGTGAGAGAGTGTGTCTGTATGTCTGTGAGAGTGTGTGTCTGTGAGTGAGAGTGTGTGTCTGTGTTTATGAGAGAGTGTGTGTGTGTCTGTGAGAGAGTGTGTATGTCTGTGAGTGACAGTGTGCGTGTGTATGTCTGTGAGAGTGTATGTGTCTGTGAGAGAGTGTGTATGTATGTCTGTGTGAGAGTGTGTGTGTCTGTATCTGCGAGTGTGTGCCTGTGTCTGTGTCTGTGAGAGAATGTGCGTGCATGTCATTCTGTGAGAGGGTGTGTGTGTCTGTGAGAGAGGGGCAGTCTGTGAGAGAGTGTGTGTGTCTGAGAGAGAGGGGCGGTCTGTGAGAGGGTGTGTGTGTCTGTGAGAGAGGGGCGGTCTGTGAGAGGGTGTGTGTGTCTGTGAGAGAGGGGCGGTCTGTGAGAGAGTGTGTGTGTCTGAGAGAGAGTGAGTGAGTGTGTGTGTGTGTGTGTGTGTGTCTATGGGAGAGTATGTGTGTCTGTGAGAGAGAGTGTATGAATGTGTGCGCGTTTATGAGAGAGTGAATTTGTGTGTGTGAGAGAGATAGTGTGTTTGTGTCTGTGAGACAGTGTGTTTGTGTCTGAGAGAGTGTGTGTGTATCTGTGAGAGTGTGTGTGTGTGCGCGTGTGTGTCTGTCTGTATGCCTGTGTGTGTGTCTTTGAGAGAGTCGGTGTCTCTGTGTGTGTGTGTGTGTGTGTGTCTGTGTCTGTCTGTATGTCTGTGTGTGTCTTTGAGAGAGTCGGTGTCTGTGTGTGTGTGTGTCTGTGTCTGTGTCTGAGTCTGTCTGTGTATGTGTATGTGTGTGTGAGAGTGCATGTGTGCAGGTCTGTGAGTGTGAGAGTTTGTGTGAGTGTGTGCGTCTGTATGTGAGTGTGTGGGGTGCAGAGGCCTAATGACCTTCTTGTCTCTGTTAGGGACTGAACTGTACCCTCTTTCTGTTGGCTTGCTATGCCAAGTACCAGTGCCCGTACGTGTGGATCCGATCCAATCACGAGCGTCTCATTAAAGCAGCCGGTGGGGACTGGGCATGTAAGGACAGCCCTCTGAAGCTAAACTCCACTCGGGATTGGCGCCAGAACGGTAACCCTTTTGAACGCGTGCTTGCCCGTGAATCTTCTTAAACTGGGTTTTCCTCCGGCCCTGCTCCTTCGCCCGGCTTGTCAGCCTCAGGAAACAGACCACCCACCTGCCCCCAAACATGACCTGGGCACTGGAGAGGTATCAGGAAATGACCCATGACTACCATGCCTTGGAGCACCCAGACCTTGGCTCCGTTGAGAAAGCAGTATTGGTGGTAGTGGTAATGTCTTTAGCCCTAGTAACCCTGAAGTCTGTGGAAATGACACAGTGGCAGGCAGAGGTGTTTAAATTCACACAAATAAAATCTTGCCTCTGATTGTAAAAAGCCCAAGTCAATCGCCCAGATTCTTTAGGAAGGAAAATTTGCCGTCTCATTTGGATTCCAGACTAACAGACAAATAGCTGATTAACAATGATTGGGTTCGGGGGCAGCTAGGAACATTGGAACAGTAGTTGGCCATTCAGCTCCCCCCACCCCCCCACCCCTGTTTCACCGTTCAATGCGATCATAGCCAATCCATACCCTTTAATATCTTTACTGAGCAAAAACTTACTGATCTCCCAGTTAAAACTGATGCAGCATCCACTGCTATTTGTGGAAGAGAGTTCCAAACCTCTCTCTCTCCTTTGTGTGTCGAAGTGCTGCCTAACATCTCTCCTGAAGGGTCTGCCGCGAATTCTCAGGCTCTGCTTCCCAGTTCTAGAAGCCCCCAACCAGTGGAAGTCGTTTACCCACCCACCCACCCACCCGATCTCTTCTTGTTAAATGTCTTGAACACTTTGATCAGAGCAGCCCCTGACCTTCTACGTTATAGGCCTAATTGGTGTCATCTGTCCTCATCACGTGGCCCAGGAAGCCTGGGTATCACTCTTGTAGATCTACATTGTACTCTCTCCAAGGCCTCGATATTCTTCCAAAAGTCCGGTACCCCGATCTGCGCACATTATGGGCAGCAAATGCTGGCCTAGCCAGGAAGGCTTAACCCATGAAAGAATAGATTTTTAAAAAGTGCCCAATAGTCGACCTTTTGATTTTCCTGATCCATGTGGACCCCTCTAGGCCGAGAGTAGATCGATATGCCTCTCAGTTTCACCGTTGCTCTGTGCGGTTCCTGCTCCTGATCGTTTCCTGGTCCTGTCAAACGGAGGACTTGCAGATGCTGGAGACCAGAGTCAAGATTAGAGTGGTGCTGGAAAAGCACAGCAGGTCAGGCAGCATCTGAGGGGCAGGGAAATGGACGATGAAGGACTTTTGCCCGAAACGTCGATTCTCCTGCTCCACGGATGCTGCCTGACCTGCTGCGCTTTTCCAGCACCCCTCTAATCTTGACCCTTCAAGCTGCTTGCATCCTCCTGAGCAGCATCCCTCCCTCTCACTGTCTGTCTGTCTGTCTGTCTCGCTGCAGGTGGACAGATTTGGGAGATTGTGGCTGAGCTAGTGGAACTCTGCACCTGGCCGCCACCATCGAACCCGTTCAGCCTGGACATCCAGTACTTTGAGTCACTCCCTCTCATCGAGAGGTTCCTGGCCACGGGGGCTGTGGCTGACTTCCTCCAGACGATTGTGATCCACGGAAACCGAGAAAAGCTCTATTACACTAAAGGTAACGTGTTGAGATAAATGCTCTTCGCTTACGCCTCGGCTCTTGATAGTCACTGTTCTGTTACCTTCAACACGATCTCTCCATTTCCAGAGTGTGAAATATCAGATTCTCACATATTAATCCTGCAGGGGAAACCCTTCCTCCCCAGAGAATGGGGATCTCGCTGACATAGGCAGGAATCGGGATGAATGGACCCATTTAAAGGGACAGGAGATAGTGAGGTCTGCAGATGCTGGAGATCAGAGCTGAAAATGTGTTGCTGGAAAAGCGCAGCAGGTCAGGCAGCATCCAAGGAACAGGAGAATCGACCCAAACCCAACCCCCTATCCCATTACTCTATATTCCTGATGAAGGGCTTATGCCCGAAACGTCGAATTTCCTGTTCCTTAGATGCTGCCTGACCTGCTGCGCTTTTCCAGCAACACATTTTCAGCCCATTTAAAGGGGGAGCACAGGAGGGAGAAAGGAGTAGAAAAATAGGCTGATACAGTGACGGGGGTTGGGAGGACATTCCTGTGACACAGAGTGGATGATTAGAGTGGTGCTGGAAAAGCACAGCAGGTCAAGCAGCATCTGTGGAGTAGGAAAGTCTCAGGCAAAAGCCCTTCACCTGATCTGCAGTCCTCCCTCCCACCACAGAGTGGATGGGCTGTTCCTGTGCTATAACATTCTAATTGCAGAAAATCAGCACATTCTTGTCTGTGTGCTATGTGCATAATTCCTACTGGGATTCTCACCACAACAGTGATACACTTCAGGAAGGACCCACTTATTTCAACGTACGTTGGGAGGTTGTGAAGTGCAAGTTTTTTTTTGTTTAATATGTGCTGCATTTCGAAGTGTCCACACCTCTCGACGATGCAGAGCTCTGGCGATAGGTGGGATTTTAAATTGAACACAACCCCACTCTCTCACAACCTGCAGAAGGTGGTTCTTTCCAGATTGGGGTGGATAGATTTCCATCGGGTAACAATGCCAAGGGACATGAAGTAAAGGTGCAGTTGAGACGCAGATCGGTTGTGATCCAGTTGAGCACCAGAGCGGACTGAACAACCCAACCCTGTGTAAATATTAACAATAGGAATCATTACATTAACCAATGCCTGTAATCCTGCTGTTTCAACCTTTGGCCAGTGGGTGGCTCTCTACACCAAGGTTTGGAAGATGCCTCTATTATCGTCACCAAAACTGACATTTCATAGAATCCCAACAGTGTGCAAACAGGCCCTTCAGCCCAACAGATCCAAACCACCCCTCTGAAGAGTATCCAACCCAAACCCAACCCCCTATCCCATTACTCTATATTTACCCCGTGACTAATGCATCTAACCTGCACATCCCTGAACACTCTGGGGCAATTTAGCACGGCGAATCCACCCTAACCTGCACATCCCTGGGCACTATGGGACAATTTAGCATGGCCAATCCACCCTAACCTGCACATCCCTGGGCACTATTGGACAATTTAGCACGGCCAATCCACCCTAACCTGCACATCCCTGGGCACTATTGGACAATTTAGCACGGCCAATCCACCCTAACCTGCACATCCCTGGGCACTATGGGACAATTTAGCATGGCCAATCCACCCTAACCTGCACATCCCTGGGCACTATGGGACAATTTAGCTCGGCCAATCCACCCTAACCTACACATTCCTGGGCACTATGGGACAATTTAGCATGGCCAATCCACCCTAACCTGCACATCCCTGGGCACTATGGGACAATTTAGCACGGCCAATCTACCCTAACCTGCACACCCCTGGGCACTATGGGACAATTTAGCTCGGCCAATCCACCCTAACCTACACATTCCTGGGCACTGTGGGACAATTTAGCACGGCCAATCCACACTAACCTGCACATTTTTGGACTGTAGGAACAAACCCAGGCAGACACGGGGAGAATGTGCAAACTCCACACAGACAGTCACCCGAGGCTGGAATCGAACCCGGGTCCCTGGTGCTGGGAGGCAGCAGTGCTAAGCAGTAAGCCATGATGCCACCCTGAAAGATGGAGACCAATCCACATTTTGGAGAGGGGGTGGTGGTGGAGAACTGCCTCCCAATTAAATCCCTGGCGCCGTGCAAATGCTCTCATTTTGTCTTTCAGTTTTGGATGAGCTGGAAACCCTGAACCGACTCCATGTTAAAGCCCTCCACGAGATGCAAAAACAGAAACTGAGAGCGGTGGAGGCCGAAGCAGACAACGAAGAGGCAATGGACAGCAATGGCGTGTGACTGGGCCACTGTCACCTCTCGTTCCAAAACCCGGCAACAAATCCAGCCAAGAGTAGCGTAGGCAAGTAGACTAACTGGATGAAGGGAGGGTCAGTGGGGTCACGGAGCTGGGAGTGGAAGATGATTTGTATTTAATACCCTGGGGTTTGGGTGCAGCTGAAATGGTGGCAAGATTCCCAACGCGATCTCTGCCCTCACGTTAGGGAAGGGCTGTTTTTGGGGGGGGGGGGTGCGGAAACGGCAGCAATACTGATCATTCAATCTCAACATCTTGGAGAAGGGGGAGATATCAGAGGAGAGGAGATGGAGGGACACGAGGTGGAGAGAGTGACTGATGGAGTGATGTAAGATGGAGGGGGCGGATGACGGAGAGGCTGGAGATGGAGGGAGCGACAAAGGGATGGGAGATTGCAGACCTGAGTGAGTGATGGAGGGAGCGACTGCCCGAGAGATGGGAGATGGAGAGACTGACAGACCAAGGCATGGGAGACTTGAGGGATGAGCAGAGGGATGGAGAGCCTTTGTCTTAAACCATGAAAAATAATCGCCTAGCTTCTAAATCACAAGTGTCCTTTCTGCCCAGGAATTCAGTCTTCCAGTGGCTCCAATGGACACATGGTCTGAGCCGAAGGTCCCAAGCCAGCTGGTCACAGTTGAGTTCAGCACCAGGTTCCAGTGCTCTTGAGAGAAGCAGGGGGAGATAGGGAATGAGACCTGGTGATTCTGACTGGAATCATGGGCATTCAATGGGCTATAAAAGAGCGAATGTATACTGCAGTCACTCACTTCTCACAGGAAGAGGGGCAATTGGATGAGATATGTTGCCGTGGGATCTATAGCAAACAAGAATCCGAGCTATCAGGAGTGCAAGGTGAAAATGAGCGCAGCTCTCCCACTGCCTCCTCGATTTCATGGTTCCCCAGTTCTGCATTCTGTGTACGTTTTCAGTAATTGGCATCGATTCAGTCTCTGTGGATTTATTCTAATAAAGATCTTCACTGTACCCAGCTGAAGAGTGCGGCTTGTAGTTTCTTCTCTATCTGGTCAGAGCCTGATCGAAGATATTTCCCAGGCCCCAAACTGAGGAGGGATTGCCCCACCCGAAACATTAACTCTGATTTCTCTCCACAGATGTTACCAGACCTGCTGAGCCCCTAAACCTTTCTTATTCATATCCCCATCCAGATGCCTTTTAAATGTTGCAATTGTACCAGCCTCCACCACTTCCTCTGGCAGCTCATTTCACACATGCACCACCCTCTGTGTGAAAAATCGTGTCCCTTAGGTCCCTTTTAAATTTTTCCCCTCTCACCCTAAACCTATGCCCCTCTAGTTCTGGACTCCCCCACCCCAGGGAAAAGATCTTGTCTATTTATCCTATCCATTACCCTCATGATTTTTCAACCTCTATAAGGTCACCCCTCAGCCTCTGATGCTCCAGGGAAAACAGCCCCAGCCTGTTCAGCCTCTCCCTGTAGTTCCAATCCTCCAACCCCGGCAACATCCTTGTAAATCTTTTCTGAACCCTTTCAAGTTTCACAACATCCTTACGAGAGGAGGGAGACCAGAATTGAACACAATATTCCAACAGTGGTCTAACCATGACCTCCCAACTCCTGTACTCAATATTCTGACCAATAAAGGAAAGCATACCAAACACCTTCTTCATTATTCTATCTACCTGCGACTCCACTTTCAAGGAGCTATGCACCTGCACTCCAAGGTCTCTTTGTTCAGCAACACTCCCTAGGACCTTACCATTAAATGTATATGTCCTGCTAAGATTTGCTTTCCCAAAATGCAGCACCTCGCATTTATCTAAATTAAACTCCATCTGCCACTTCTCAGCCCATTGACCCATCTGGTCCAGATCCTGTGGCACTCTGAGGTAACCTTCTTCACTGTCCACCACACTTCCAAATTTGCTGTCATCTGCACTAACTATACCTCCTATGTTCACATCCAAATCATTTATATAAGAGATGAAAAGTAGTGGACTCAGCAACAATCCTTGTGGCACTCCACTGGTCACAGGCCTCCAGTCTGAAAAACAACCCTCCACCAACACCCTCTGTCTTCTATCTTTGAGCCCGTTCTGTATCCAAATGCCTAGAACTCCCTGTATTCCATGAGATCTAACCTAGTTAATCAGTCTCCCATGGGAAACCTTGTCAAACACCTTATTGAAGTCCATGTAGATCACATCCACCGTTCTGGCCCCATCAATCCTCTTTGTTACTTTTTCAAAAAACTCAATCAAGTTAGTGAGATATGATTTCCCACACACAAAGCCATGTTGACTATTCCTAATCAGTCCTTGCCTTTCCAAATGCATGTAAACCCTGTCCCTCAGGATTCCCTCCAACAACTTGCCCACCACCGAGGTCAGGCTCACCAGTCTATAGTTCCCTGGCTTGTCTTTACCACCCTTCTTAAACAGTGGCACCACGTTTGCCAACCTCCAGTCTTCCGGCCCCTCACCTTTGACTATTGATGATACAAATATCTCAGCGAGAAGCCAGCAGTCACTTCTCTAGCTTCCCATGGAGTTATAGAGTACACCTGATAACTAACTTGGAGATTTAACCACTTTTATGCATTTTCAGACATCCAGCACTTCCTCCTCTGTAATATGGACATTTTTCAAGATGTCACCATCTATTTCCCTACAGTCTATATCTTCCATATCCTTTTCCACAGTAAATACTGATGCAAAATTTGCGTTTAGTATCTCTCCCATCTCTTGCTGCTGCCTTGCTGATCTTTGAGGGGCCCTATTCTCTCCCTAGTTACCCTTTTGTCCTTAATGTATTTATAAAAACCCTCTGGATTCTCCTTAATTCTATTTGCCAACGCTATCTCATGTCCCCTTTTTGCCCTCCTGATTTCCCTCTTAAGTATTCTCCTACTGCCTTTATACTCTTCTAAGGATTTTATCATTCATGGGATGGGAGTGTCACAGCATTTATTCCATCCCTAGTTGCACTGGAGAAGGTGTCTTCTTGAACTACTGCCATCCATTTGCTGTCGGTCAAACTGCACTGGTGTCCACGAATCTACCATTGGAGAGGGTTCAGATGAGATTTACCAGGATGTTGCCGGGCATGGAGGTTCGAGTTATAAGGAAAGGCTGGATCAGTTGGGACGTTTTTCACTGGAGCCGTAGTAGGTGACCTGATAGAAGTTTTTTTTAGATTAGATTACTTACAGTGTGGAAACAGGCCCTTCGGCCCAACAAGTCCACACCGACCCGCCGAAGCGCAACCCACCCATACCCCTTACCTAACACTACGGGCAATTTAGCCTGGCCAATTCACCTGACCCGCACATCTTTGGACTGTGGGAGGAAACCGGAGCACCCGGAGGAAACCCACGCAGACACGGGGAGAATGTGCAAACTCCACACAGTCAGTCGCCTGAGGCGGGAATTGAACCCGGGTCTCAGGCGCTGTGAGGCAGCAGTGCTAACCACTGTGCCACCGTGCCGCCCATAAATTATAAAATAATGAAAGGCATAGATAGAGTTTATGATAGTTAATGATGATGGTTGGTGCAACATCGAGGGGCCGAAGGGCCTGTGCTGTACTGTTCTCTGTTCTATGTTGTCTTTTCCCGATGATGGGGGATTTCAAGACTTGGGGGCACGATGAGAGGAGGCAGATTTAAAAAAAGACATGAGGGGTAACTTTTTTTACATAGAGCGTGGTTAGTATGTGGAATGAACTTCCTGAGGAAGCGGTGAATGTGGGGACAGTTATAATGTTTAAAAGAGACTTCGATAAGTACATGAATAAGAAAGGTTTGGAGGGGGATGGGCCAGGAGCAGGCAGGTGGGAGATGTTTAGTTTGGGATGATGTTGGGCATGGACTGGTTGGACCGAAGGGTCTGCTTCCATCTTGTATGAGTCAATGATTGCTGTAAAAAAACCCAATCCAGTTCGATAATATCAGTTGAGGGGTTGAATTCTGCTACCCTCATCCATTCTGGCTTAACATGTCAATCTACACCTACAGCAACATATAGAAAGAGTTAGACGTTAGTTACATCACAGCTTGAGCTCTGGGAAAAACATTATCGCACGAGAGAGGGTGTAGACTCATGCACAACGCTGCGCGGGCTAGAACAGTTCAGCTGTGAAGAGAGATCAGAGAGGCTGGGATGGTTTTCCTTCGAGCACAGGAAGCTGAGGACGGGACTTGATTGCAATGTAAAATTGAGGAGCAAACGATGGGGATAAACCTTTCCCTTAGTAACAAAGGGACGTTGTTTGATGGAGCAGGAAGTTTAGAGGAGACTTGTTTCACTCAGAAGGTAGAAGGGTATCTCAAACCCACTGCCTAATAGGCTGATCGAGTTAGGAACCATCACAATGTTTAAGAAGTTTAAAATCACACAACACCAGGTTATAGTCCAACAGGTTTAATTGGAAACACACTAGCTTTCGGAGTGACGCTCCTTCATCACCTGATGAAGGAGCGTCACTCCGAAAGCTAGTGTGCTTCCAATTAAACCTGTTGGACTATAACCTGGTGTTGTGTGATTTTTAATTTTGTACACCCCAGTCCAACGCCGGCCTCTTCCAATTTAAGAAGTTTATCGGTCAATGCATTAAGTAGTTGGGAGGTCATGCTGCAGTTCTGCAAGACATTGTTTTAGGCCACTTTTAGATTTCCATTCTGGTCTCCCTGCTGTAGGAAGGATGTTGTTAAACTTGAAGGAGTTCAGAAAAGATTTACAAGGATATTGCCAGGATTGGAGGGTTTGAGCTACAAGGAGAGGCTGACTAAGTTTTCCCTGGAGGGGTGACTTTATAGAAGTTTGTAAAATCACGAGAGGCATGCATAGGACAAGGTCTTCTTCCCAGGGTAGGGAAGGCCAAAACTAGAGGGCATAGGTTAAAGGTGAGAGGGCAAAGATTTAAAAGGGACCACTTTTTCACACAGAGGGTGGTGCGTGTATAGAATGAGCTGCCAGAGGAAGTGGTGGAGGCTGGTACAACGGCAATATTTAAAAAGCATTTGGATGGGTATATGAATAGGAAAGGTTTAGAAAGGTATAGGCCAAATGCTGGTACATGGGACTAGATTAGGTTAGCATATCGGCTCAGTGTGGACAAGTTTGACCGAAGCGTCTGTTTCTTTGCTGTATAACTCTAGGACTCTTAAGTAATTCTGTGATCACTTGACTCACCATTACACATAAGGCCACGTACTGGAAAATGGGACGAGAATGAATTGGTGACTGGCTTTGAAAAGACGGGCCGAAGAGCGTGCTTTAGAATTCTCTGACTAACATGGTTCATATTTAACTGATCTCAAGGGCAACTGGAGATATAGAACAAACTGGCTTTGCCTGTTATGTCCACATCCCGTGAATGAATGTAAAAAAAATACACTGCGCAGATAAAAATTCCGTCACTGTGACCTTCTGTAAACACAAGATAAACTGGTCAGTCACCTCATCTCTGCATCGGAATATCTGCCCTTATTTTGCCTGTAGGCAGCCCTGAACATTTCCAAAGCAAATCGTTGTCATAAGCATTTTGATAGGAAAAAGATGCATCAGGCGTCCAGTCCTAAAGTGTGACGTCTTCCCATTCCCCTCAGTAATCACCGTCAAGAGCTGAACAAGCATTCGGCTTTGCCAAACAAGACAGTTACAGATAAGGAACGGACTATTAATGTCCTGGAAACCTTCCTGGCAAAATTGCAATGCTTTCTTGTCAAGTGTGCCTGAACAATTGCAAACTGGCAGAGAGTGTCAACAAACAGGGGCAGTCAGTGCTGCAGGAGAGGAGGGCAGCTACAGAAGAAAGGCAGGAAACAAAGTAAGACGTCTACTTATCTCTGATACAACAACCATAAATTTATATAACACCTTCCGCGAGACAAAACGTCCCACAAAAGGTTGACAAAGTTGACACCGAGCTACATATTAGGAAATGAGAAAACGGGTGACTCAGAGTTTTGGTCAGAGAGCGAGGTTTGAAAGGACATCATAATATACGAGAGAGAGAGATGGAGAGGGATTTCCAGATTTCAGGGCACAGCCACCAATGCTGGAGTGATTTAAATTGAAGGAGAGTCAGGAGGCGGGTCTTGGAGGAGCACAGAGATCTCAGAGGGTTGTGGAGTTTAAAGGGAGAGAGAGAGAGAGAGAGAGAGAGAGAGGGAAGGGAAGGTGGAGGGTCAGGGGGGTCAGACTGGTCTGTGAGGAGGCCATGGGTGGATATGACAATAAAGTTGGGAGTTTGAACATTGAGGACTAGGTGCCAGTGTAGGGTAGTGAGCAGGAATGGGAGGGCTGGGGTCATGGGGGGAATGGGACATGGTGCACACTCAGACTGGTTTCGCAGAGGGGTGCTGGAAAAGCGCAGCTGGTCCGAGGAGCAGGAGAATCGACACTTCGGGCAAAAAGCCCTTCATTTTTGGATGAACACACGAGGAGGCTGCAAGGTGGGAGTTTGTCCAAAAGTGTGACAGAACAGACAGCCGGAGATGTTGACAAGGGTATTGCTGAGGTGAGGATGGACAATGTCACAGGAAATGGGAAAAGGCGAACTAGCCGATGAGAGTGAGTTGGGGAGGGGGGGGGGGGGGGAGTGAGGGGAACAGTAGTAAGTGAGAATTAGATGAACACTTTGTACAATTCCACATGACGCAAATAACTCCATTTTCAACTTTTACTGGAATTGTTTGTAAAACAATCCCGCTTTTAAATGAAAAAGTCCACAAAACTGCCGTGTGGCTACGCTGCTAACACCCACATGGCAGATGAGAAAGCAGTTAGTGAGCCTTTGATCTGGAAAGTCTCCTTCCAACAGACACCATGAAAGATAAAACTGGGTCTGAACTTCCCTCCCTGACTGATGGTGGCATCATTCAGAACAAAGTGAACATCTCTTTTCCTTCAGGGTAATTTTCAAATCCATTTTCAACGGGGTTCCAGTTGCTGCTAGAAGTTAATGACTGTGGGCTGTTCTGTCTTAGCCCTAGCCAGAACTTTGAGTCCAAGAGTGACACAGAGCAACTGGAGGCTCCTGGTCTGGGGAGCGTTAATCAAATGGAGTTAGTGTTCTGGAGGCAGACTTATTAAGGCCCCTCATAGTTTCACAGTATAATGCACAGACTGGGCACCAGGTAATGTCTTAATTAGGAGCAGGAGGAGACCATTCGGCCCCGTTGAGCTCTATCTCTCCCCAGCAAAGCCACCAGATGGCCCATCTTCCAACCCTTAGTGTCAAAACAAAACTGAACCGTCTGCGTTGGTAACTTCCTTCCACGCTCAACTCTTTGAGTGGAGAAATTTCCTCTCATCTCATTTCAAAACCAGCGACCCCTCCCACTCCCCCCACTCGCCACTCCCCAGTCCAGGGAAAACAGTCCCTCTGTCTCTAGCACTCCAAAGGATCGTCTACGGTTTCAATGAGATCAACTCATTGCCGAAGCACAATATACTCTTCGTTCAGGCAAGGCAAGCTCATGGAGACACTCAGCCTGGTCTTAAACATAAAAAGGTCTGGAAAATAAAGG
The DNA here is from genome assembly GCF_020745735.1 of Hemiscyllium ocellatum. Taxonomy (NCBI): domain Eukaryota; kingdom Metazoa; phylum Chordata; class Chondrichthyes; order Orectolobiformes; family Hemiscylliidae; genus Hemiscyllium; species Hemiscyllium ocellatum. Next base: position 5,438,741 of record NC_083444.1, on the reverse strand, counting down.
CCACGGGTCATTAAAGAGAAGAAAGTATCTTCTCTGAGCATTACTGCTGGTGTTGCTGGCACATTCTCAGAGCATGACCTATCATTACGAAGCTGTCGTATTGATTAAAACCTTGGGGGAGAAATTGCAATCATCGCGCTCTTGTATTTCAAAAAAGGGATCACCAAGAGCCTCCGGTTTGAAGATCTGCCGTCCCATGTTGGCAGTTAGTTTGTTTGTTTTGTCTCCCCCTGGTTAAGGATTAGTCAACGTAAAACACGCCGGTGGGGGAGCGGGCGGGCGGTCAGTCTCCTTCCTGCTCGCCCTGAGCCAGCTCCTGGATTGAGGAATCCCTGGTCAGATCCTCCACATCGTGGTACCCTGTGTCCAGGCGGTGAGGGGTTCGGAATGACGTTGCCCGCTGGAGAAACTCCCGGTGCATTCTGACCTCCGCCTCCTCGTCGCTCTCCAGTGGAAGGTTCATTTCCGATTCCTCGTTCAAGGAGCTGCCTGTGGAGACAGAGCATTTCCACATGAGTCTGGCACAGCCTCACCGAGTGGGGCAAACTCATTGGCACCAGCCGTCGTCAAAAGTGGATAAAATCCCAGTCAGGACGCCAAGAGGTGGCCCAGTGATATTATCGAGGAGAAAGTGAGGTCTGCAGATGCTGCAGATTAGAGCTGAAAATGTGTTGCTGGAAAAGCGCAGCAGGTCAGGCAGCATCCAAGGAACAGGAGAATCGACGTTTCGGGCCTAAGCCCTTCTTCAGGAAAGTGGGGTTTCTTCAGGAAACTGAAGAAGGGCTTATGCCCGAAATGTCGAATCTCCTGCTCCTTGGATGCTGCCTGACCTGCTGCGCTTTTCCAGCAACACAGTGATATTATCACCAGACTGTTAACCCGGAGACCCAGGTAATGTTCTGGGCTCCTGGGTTCAAATCCTCTCCCCACCCCCCCAATGGATGGTGGAACTTGAATTCCACAAAAATCTGGAATTGGTAGTCCAGATTTATTACTAATTGTTGGGGAAAACCCATCTGGTTCACAAATGTCCTTAAGGGAAGGAAACTGCCATTGTTACCTGGTCGGGCCTACACGTGACTCCAGACCCACAGCAATGTGGACGACTCTTAACTGATCTCTGGGCAATTAGGGAGGGCAACAAATGCTGGGCTACCGTGAACAAATTAAAAAATGATCAATTTGCCTCCAATGAAACTAAGATCGCAGGGAGTGGAGTGCATCATTTCCCCCTCCAACCCTATTTTGATTTAGTCCCTGCCCTCCCCTTCACTGTTTTGATCACACAGCATTGCCCTTTGATGTGAAGGGCACTGCTTGTCACCTACCACTCGGGTGTTTTCCTATTTTTCTGGTGGTAGAAATTAAATAAAGATTTGTGCACTTTGTGTCTCTAACTGCGTCTCACACCTGCATACATACACTATGGGTGCTGGGGGTAAAAAAAAGCACTACCGCAGTTAGGCAGTAGTGCGGGAGTTAATTTAAAAATTTTTTAAAATGAAACTAAGGTCCGCGGATGCTGGAGATCTGAAGCAGAAACACCGTCAGACAAATTAGTTACAAAAACAGAACAGAAGGTGAACACCCTGCATTTCCCACGGCCAATCCACCCAGCCTCCACGGTCTTGACAGCGGGAGGAAACTATAGCATCCAGAGGAAACCCAAACAAACGCAGGGAGAATGTGCACACAGAAGTCACCCAAAGGTGGAATCGAACCCAAGTCCCTGGTGCTGTAAGGCAGCAGTGCTAACCACTGAGCGACCCGCTGTACCATACTTATCTTGGAACGTTAACTCTACTGAAGGAGGTGGCTCGGGAAATCGTGGATGCCTTGGTGATTATTTTCCAAAGTTCGATAGATTCGGGGTCAGTTCCTGCGGATTGGAGGGTGGCTAATTTTATACCACTTTTTAAGAAAGGTGGGAGAGAGAAAGCAGGAAATTATAGACCAGTTAGTCTGACCTCAGTGGTGGGAAAGAGGCTGGAGTCTATTATAAAGGATGGAATTACGACACATCTGGATAGCAGTAACAGGATAGGACAGAGTCAGCATGGATTTATGAAGGGGAAATCATGCTTGACTAATCTTCTGGAATTTTTTGAGGATGTAACTCTGAAGATGGATGAGGGAGATCCAGTAGATGTAGTGTACCTGGTCTTTCAGAAAGCTTTTGATAAATTTCCACACAGGAGGTTAGTGAGCAAAATTAGGGTGCATGGTATTGGGGGCAAAGTACTGACTTGTATTGAAAGTTGGTTGGCTGATAGGAAACAAAGATTAGTGATAAACGGCTCCATTTCGGAATGGCAGGCAGTGACCAGTGGGGTATCGCAGGGATCCGTGCTGGGACCACAGCTTTTTACAATATATATTAATGATATAGAAGATGGTATTAGTAATAACATTAGCAAATTTGCTGATGATACAAAGCTGGGCGGTAGGGTGAAATGTGAGGAGGATGTTAGGAGATTACAGGGTGACCTGGACAAGTTAGGTGAGTGGTCAGATGCATGGCAGATGCAGTTTAATGTGGATAAATGTATGGTTATCCACTTTTGGTGGCAAGAACAAGAAGGCAGATTACTACCTAAATGGAATCAATTTAGGTAAAGGGGTAGTACAGAGAGATCTGGGTGTTCTTGTACACCAGTCAATGAAGGTAAGCATGCAGGTACAGCAGGTAGTGAAGAAGGCTAATAGCATGCTGGCCTTCATAACAAGAGGAATTGAGTATAGAAGCAAAGAGGTGCTTCTGCAGCTGTACAGGGCCCTGGTGAGACCACACCTGGAATATTGTGTACAGTTCTGGCCTCTAAATTTGAGGAAAGACATTCTGGCTATTGAGGGAGTGCAGCGTAGGTTCACGAGGTCAATTCCTGGAATGGAGGGATTACCTTACACTGAAAGACTGGAGCGACTGGGCTTGTATATCCTTGAGTTTTGAAGACTGAGAGGGGATCTGATTGAGACATATAAGATTATTAAAGGATTGGACACTCTGGAGGCAGGAAACATGTTTCCACTGATGGGTGAGTGCCGAACCAGAGGACACAGCTTAAAAATACGGGGTAGACCATTTAGGACAGAGATGGGGAGAAACTTCTTCACCCGGAGAGTGGTGGCTGTGTGGAATGCTCTGCCCCAGAGGGCAGTGGAGGCCCAGTCTCGAGATTCATTTAAGAAAGAGTTGGATAGAGCTCTGAAGGATTGTGGAATCAAGGGTTATGGAGATAAGGCAGGAACAGGATACTGATTAAGGATGATCAGCCATGATCATATTGAATAGTGGTGCAGGTTCGAAGGGCAGAATGGCCTACTCCTGCACCTATTGTCTGTTTATCTCTCCCCACAGATGTTGTCAAACCTGCTACGTTTCTCCAGCAATTGCTATTTTTGCAACTCATTTGCTTATCTTAGTGCTACTCAGGCCAACAGTAATTCATACCAAGTTTTGACATTAATGAAAATACTTGGCAGTGACTAACAAAACAGCAGAGAAATGAAAGAATTGCTAAATCTACTGTTATGCAACTTAAGTTATATCCCTTTTATGGCATGCACGCTGGGTCACAATTAAGGCAGACAGTCAGACTATGGATAATAAAACAATATAGACAGGGTAAACAAAAGATCAAAAGTGCAGATCTCTGGGTGCCTGTCTCATACAGTCCTTTTATTTATTTTTTGGAGGTACTGGTGTTGGACTGGGATGGACAACGTTAAAAATCAGCCAACCCCAGGTTATAGTCCAACACTATAGCTTTCAGACCGCTGCTCTGAAAATAACATGGTCATTCTAAAAGATGAGAGATTTAACAAGCAATCAATATATTGATTTGACAATATCTAATTTCAGTTGCGTCACACTGTAAACTCTTGTTATAAATTCTGTGTCTTACGACCTTATTCTCCACATCCACCTGATGGAGTAGCGCTCCGAAAACTAGTGCTCCCACATAAACCTGTTAGACTATAACCTGGCATTGGGTGGTTTTTATAACTATTTATTTTGGCTGGCTTGTGAGACCGCAAAACCTCAAGATACAGGAGCAGAATGAGGCCATTCGGCCCTTCGAGTCTGCCATTCGACCACGGCTGATGTGTTTAGAACATGGAACATAGAAAAAATACAGCGCAGTACAGGCCCTTCGGCCCTCAATGTTGCGCCGACCCAAGCCCACCTAACCTACACTAGCCCACTATCCTCCATATGCCTATCCAATGCCCGTTTAAATACCCATTAAGAGGGAGAGTCCACCACTGCTACTGGCAGGGCATTCCATGAACTCACAACTCACTGAGTAAAGAATCTACCCCTAACATCTATCCTATACCTACCACCCATTAATTTAAAGCTATGCCCCCTCGTAATATCTGACTCCATACGTGGAAAAAGGTTCTCATGGTCAACCCTATCTAAACCCCTAATCATCTTGTACACCTCGATCAAGTCACCCCATAACCTTCTTTTCTCCAATGAAAACAGCCCCAAGTGCCTCAGCCTTTCCTCATACGATCTTCCTACCATCCAGGCAACATCCTGGTAAACCTCCTCTGCACCCGTTCCAGTGCCTCCACATTCTTCCTATAGTATGGCGACCAACACTGCACACAATACTCCAGATGCGGCCGCACCAGAGTCTTATACAACTGCAACATGACCTCAGGACTCCGGAACTCAATTCCTCCACCAATAAAATGGGCGGCACGGTGGCACAGTGGTTAGCACTGCTGCCTCACAGCGCCAGGGACCTGGGTTCAATTCCCGCCTCAGGCGACTGACTGTGTGGAGTTTGCACGTTCTCCCCGTGTCTGCGTGGGTTTCCTCCGGGTGCTCCGGTTTCCTCCCACAGTCCAAAGATGTGCGGGTCAGGTCAATTGGCCATGCTAAATTGCCCCTAGTGTTAGGTAAGGGGTATATGTAGGGGTATGGGTGGGTTGCGCTTCGGCGGGTCGGTGTGGACTAGTTGGGCTGAAGGGCCTGTTTCCACACTGTAAGTAATCTAAGTAATCTAATCTAATCTAATCTAAAAAAAAAAGCCAGTACGCCATATGCCTTCCTCACAGCACTATTTACCTGGGTGGCAACTTTCAGAGAACTTTCTCAACCCCATTCTCCTGCCTTCTCCCCGTAACCCTTGGCACCTTTAACTAATCCAGAACCTGGAAGAAGGTGAAATGCCTGACCTGCTGTGCGCTTCCAGCACCACTCTAATCTCCAGCATCTGCAGGTCAGCTGGATTGGCCGTGCTAAATTGCCTAGAGTGCAATTTAGAGGGAAATGGGCTAAAAATGTGTTGCTGGAAAAGCACAGCATGTCAGGCAGCATCCAAGGAACAGGAGATTCGACGTTTCGGGCATAAGTCCTTCTTCAGGAATCTTATGCCCGAAACGTCGAATTTCCTGCTCCTTGGATGCTGCCTGACCTGCTGCGCTTTTCCAGTGACACATTTTCAGCTCTGATCTCCAGCATCTGCAGATCTCACTTTCTCCTCAGAGGGAAATGGGTCTAGGTGGGTTACTCTGCGGAGGGTCAGTGTGGACTGGTTGGGCCGAAGGGCCTGTTTGCACACTGTCGGCGATCTAATCTTCTGCCTACCTGGTCTATATCGGATGTGCATCCTCTCTCTGCCTACCCATCCAGGCCTCCACCCTCCTTAACACCATTGGTCAGAGAAAGCCAATAGATCTCAGACTTCAACATGAGCAATTACACCAGAAATCTACTGCTGTTTGCGAAGGGGCGAGGGGGTCCACATTCCAATCGTCCCCTGTAACCAAGCAACATTTTCAAAACTCACCCCTGGACAATTCAGTTCCAATATTAAGGTTACGTCCTCTGAACCCAATCTCCTACCCCAGACCCTACTAGCGTAAATGTTTCTGTCTACCGACCCTGCTCTGTTACTTTTAAATCCAAAATGAAAATAAGGCCTACTGCATTCACTGCTTACACTGCCCTACATGGGGGAAACCAAGCGTAGACTGGGTGACTGCTTTGCAGAACACACGTGTTCTGTCTGCAAAAAAGACCCTGAGCTCCCAGTTGCCTGCCACCTCAACACACCCAGTGTTCCCCGGCTTCATTATGGACAGCACAGTGGTCGGCACTACAGCCTCACAGCATCAGGGACCCAGGTTCGACTCCAGCCTCAGGCGACTGTCTGCACGTTCTCCCCGTGTCTGCGTGGGTTTCCTCCGGGTGCTCCGGTTTCCTCTCACAGTCCAAAGGTATGCAGGTCAGGTGAATTGACCATGCTAAATTGCCTGTAGTGTTAGATGGAGAAAGTGAGGACTGCAGATGCTGGAGTGTTGCTGGAAAATGTGTTGCTGGAAAAGCACAGCGGGTCAGGCAGCATCCAAAGAGCAGGAGAATCGACGTTTAGGGCATGAGCCCTTCTTCAGGAATCCTGCCCGAAATGTCGATTCTCCTGCTCTTTGGATGCTGCCTGACCTGCTGCGCTTTTCCAGCAACACATTTTCAGCTATAGTGTTAGGTGCATCAGTCAGGGGTAAGTAGGTCCAGGTGCTCTTTGGAGGGTCGGTGTGGACTTGTTGGGCCGAAGGTCCTGTTTCCACACTGTAGGGAATCTAGTCAGATCTAATTTTCCACTTGGGAAATCTCCAGCTTTCTGGATTCACTTTCGAGATTAACAGCTTTAGGATTAGAGCTCTCCCATGTTTTTTACCCCAACCCCCACATACCAGGCCTTGTTATCACATAGTCTGCGATTACACACAACCTATAGTTCGACACTAACGGTCCCCATTAATAGCTATTTGCCATCCCAGCCAGATTGTTATCCACTCCTTTGTCTCTCCAACTGTTTTTCTCTCTTCGGGCTCCTATTCTTTACTTCTTAACCCCTCCCCCGACCCCACCTTCTGTATAAAACCAATATATCCTAAGCTACCACCAGTTCTGAGGAAGGGTCACTTCTTGGTCAGAGTATTGAGTACAGGAGTTGCGGCTGTACAGGACATTGGTTAGGCCACTGTTGGAATATTGCGTGCAATTCCGGTTTTCTTCCTATCGGAAAGATGTTGTGAAACTTGAAAGGGTTCAGAAAAGATTTACAAGGATGTTGCCAGGGTTGGAGGGTTTGAGCTACAGGGAGAGGCTGAACAGGCTGGGGCTGTTTTCCCTGGAGCGTCAGAGGTTGAGGGGTGACCTTATAGAGGTTTATAAAATCATGAGGGGCATGGATAGGGTAAATAGGCAAAGTCTTTTCCCTGGGGTGGGGGAGTCCAGAACTAGAGGGCATAGGTTTAGGGTGAGAGGGGAAAGATATAAAAGAGACCTAAGGGGCAACTTTTTCACACAGAGGGTGGTACATGTGTGGAATGAGCTGCCAGAGGAAGTGGTGGAGGCTGGTACAATTATAACATTGAAAAGGCATTTGGATGGATATATGAATAGGAAGGGTTTGGAGGGATATGGACCGGGTGCTGGCAGGTGGGACTAGATTGGGTTGGGATATCTGGTCAGCATGGACGGGTTGGGCCGAAGGGTCTGTTTTCATGCTGTACATCTCTATGACTCTATGACCCGAAACATTAACTCTGATTTCTCTCCACAGATGCTGCCTGACCTGCTGAGCTTTTGCAGCAATTTCTGTTTCTGATTTCCAGCATCCGCAGTTATTTTGTTTATTATTTTTCCCTCTTCAAATCACCCCCCCTCAGCTTTAACCTTCTATGCTGCAGGAAAAAAACATGACCGATCTGTAACCTGAACCACTAGACGAACACTTGTTTTCCCAGATAATATCTCTGTAAAATTGGCAGGAAAATAATTTTTTAAAAGAGAGATTAAACAATTCCATTTCATTTCCTGAAAAGCCTAATTAGCTCTCCTTTTACTGACTTAGTATTTGATACCCTTACCATCAAGCACTAAAACTTCAATGTGAATTGCTAAAATGAATAATCTACATATTTAATTTCTTCCTTCATTAATGCGAAAGAATTTATATCTCCACCATTTCTCTTGCCTTTTATAAAAGGGTGATTATAATGCATGAAGATGCTTATCAGATTCATCCTAACCTGTTTCACAACGTTGGAGTGAGGCAGCTCAGCGACATGGTGGAACTCACATACAAAGAAGAACAAAGAAAATTTACAGCCCAGGAACAGGCCCTTCGGCCCTCTAAGCCTGAGCCAATCCAAATCCTCTGTCTAAACCTGTCGGCCAATTCCTGAGCATCTGTATCCCTCTGCTCCCCACCTACTCATGTATCTGTCCAGATGCATCTCAAATGAATCTACCGTTCCTGCCTCTCCCACCTCTGCTGGCAACGCGTTCCAAATGCCCACCACCCTCTGTGTGAAGTACTTGCCGCATGTATCCCTCCTTAAACCTTCCACCTCTCACCTTGAAAGCGTGGCCTCTCGTTATTGAATCCTTCACCCTGGGGAAAAAGCTTGTCTCTATCCACCCTGTCTATACCCTTCATGATTTTATAAACCTCAATAAGGTCCCCCCTCAATCTCCTTTTTTCTAATGAAAATAAACCTAACCTATTCAACCTTTCTTCATAGCTAGCACCATCCATACCAGGCAACATCCTCGTAAACCTTCCCTGCACCCTCTCCAAAGTGTCCACATCCTTTTGGTAATGTGGCGACCAGAATTGTACACTGCATATAGGTAAGGGAGCGTGTCTACATCACACACTGAAAATTACCCTGATCTGAAACGTACTGGGTGAAGGAGAGGAATGTTCATAAGTGCTCGTTCTACCCAACATCCCTGAAGTCTCCTGCGATTGATGGGTCAGATGCCAACTGGACTACTGCAGGTAGCTGAGGTAAAACTAATGACTGCAGATGCTGGAAACCAGATTCTGGATTAGTGGTGCTGGAAGAGCACAGCAGTTCAGACAGCATCCAACGAGCAGCGAAATCGACGTTTCGGACAAAAGCCCTTCACTGCCTTTATTCCTGATGAAGGTGGCATGGCACGGTGGCACAGTGGTTAGCCCTGCTGCCTCACAGCGCCAGAGACCCGGGTTCAATTCCTGCCTCAGGCGACTGACTGTGTGGAGTTTGTACGTTCTCCCCGTGTCTGCGTGGGTTTCCTCCGGGTGCTCCGGTTTCCTCCCACAGTCCAAAGATGTGCGGGTCAGGTGAATTGGCCATGCTAAATTGCCCGTAGTGTTAGGTAAGGGGTAAATGTAGGGGTATGGGTGGGTTGCGCTTCGGCTGGTCGGTGTGGACTTGTTGGGCCGAAGGGCCTGTTTCCACACTGTAAGTAATCTAATCTAATCTAATCCAGAATATTGCATGTAGCTGAGCCTACTGCCTTAGATATTGGCTTTCATAGACTCGTGCAGCGCAAAACAGTCCTTTCCGGCCATCGAGTCTATACCAACATAAAGCTGCGCAGATCTCAATTTCCTGCATTTGCTCCATACCCTTGAATGTTATGATATTTGAAGGGCTTGTCCAAATTTATTTTTGAAAGAGTTTAGAAGGTTTCTGACCTTCCCAGGCAGTGCATTCCAGATTTCTGCCACCTGCTGAGTGAAAAGGCTTTTTTTGTCCCCAAATCTCTGAATCCCCCTTACTGTAAAACTATACCCCTCTCCTGATTGACCCTTCAGGCAAGGGGAACAGTTAGCTGCTCTCTGTTCACCCTGTCCATAAGCCCCATAATCTTGTACGCCTCAATCATGTCACCTGCCCCCGCCCTCCCCCAGCCTTCTCTGCTCTGAAGAAAACACACAGTCTCCACACTCAACATGGCTGACCTTCTGGCCCTCCTTCACCGCCAAATCCTAGCCACCCGATGCCTGGAGGAAGAACGCCTCATCTTCTCCAACCACAAGGGATCAATGTGGATTTCACCAGTTTCCTCTCACCTTATCCAACCCTCCAACTCGGCACCGCCATCTTGAACTGTCCCACCTGTCCATCTTCCTTCCACTTATCCTCTCCACCCTCCTCTCCAACCTACCATCTTCACCCCCCCACCTTCATCAACCTGCCGCATTCCCAGTAACCTTTCCCCCAGCCCCACCCCATTCCCATTTATCTCTCAGCCCCTTTGGGCCACCCCTTCATTCCTGATGAAGGGCTAATGCCCGAAACGTTGACTCTCCTGCTCCTCAGATGCTGCCTGACTAGCCGTGCTTTTCCAGCACCACTCTTGTTGACTGAGAGCTGGACTTGCTGGGACTTGCTTCCTTTGCTCTGAGGCGGGAGTAAGACGGATCGGGCTGCTGAAGTGCTCCTACTTTCCTGAGAAGATCGCTCGCCCCTTGTGGGCGAGACTACAAGTGGGCACTGTGCCACGGTGCTGCCTTGTTGAGCCAGTATGGGCACACCCACACAGTCCCATCCAGAGGAGGGAACTCTGGCGACGGTGAAGGAATGGCCGATATCCGTCCAGGTCAGGACCGCGCGGAACCGGGGACTGTCTGCTCACCTTTATCAGTGCCATGGTGAGGATGGTCCTGATGGTCAGAGATGGGGTCAGTGCCCGACGAGGGAACCAGCTGTGTCTGGCTGTTGTAGGTCTCATTCCATTGGCTGAAAGCGGTCTCAAAGGACTTGGCCAAGCAGACAGTGATGGCCTTGGCTTTCTCTGCATTGCTACAGAGGAACACGCGACACTGGAGCTGCCCTTTGCTCTTGCAGATGTAGAGGAAGACGTTGGTGTGCCCGATGTCCGCCGTGCAGTAGGCGATGTCGTGGAGGTAGGTCTTGGTGATCTGCCGTCCGCTCGAGATCTCCTTCACCTCCAGATAGCGTGGCCTCACCACCAAGGCGTGGTCCTTACAGGTCTTACAGGCGTCCTTACCCACCAGGCGGTTAACCACCTCCCGGGTCTGGTCCACCTGCAGCGAGTAGATTTTCTCCATGCCCATGTAGTGCACCTTGAACAGCGGATCACCGTGGGACAGACTCTTCGTCTTGTCCTTCTTGAACCTTCGGAAGACAGCCGGAGAGTTTTTAATGCTGTGGATGAAGTGGAAATTGTTGAGCGACATGAGCTCGAATGCCTCGGCTGGGAGGGGTCCTCCTCCCAGGATTTCTCTTCAGCTAAATCAGTCGGACCTGAATGGGGAGAGACGGAGAATTTCAGACAGGACAATACTTTTTCCCTTGGCCCACCCCTAATGGAGAGGCTAGTTCGGAGGGTAGATCAAAGTTAACCGTGCTGCTGTGACCCTGGACAAGGACTGGGTAAGTCCCCTTCCCGGAAGGACACTAGTTAGCCAGATGGGTTTCGCAAACAGTCCCCGTCAGATCTGACCATTCCCTGACACCATATGCTAGATCCAGTTGGAATTCTGCCAGCTGGTGAGATTTGAGCTCCATGTTTCTTTCCCCGTCCCTGCCCCCAGAGGGCAGGACTTGACTTTGAGTACCCACGACATTACCGCTGTCTCTGTGGGTGGGTCTCGTTGCATACCCTGCCCCCTCTACCCCCCCACCCCGGTCTGACCCCAGCAGGGTCGCGAACACAGCCCAGTCCATCGGCCAGACCAGCCCTCCATCCATTGACACAATTGTTGGAGAAGCTTAGCAGGTCTGGCAGCATCTGTGGAAAGAAACGTTTCGGGTCCAGTGACCCTTCCTCAGAACCTCCCCGTCTATCCTTCCTCAGGAAAGCAACCAACGTAATCAAAGACCCCTCCCACCCTGGTTAGAACATAGAACATAGAACAGTACAGCACAGAACAGGCCCTTCGGCCCACGATGTTGTGCACCTATCCATGTACCTATCCAATTGCCGCTTAAAGGTCACCAATAATTCTGACTCTGCCACTCCCACAGGCAGCGCATTCCATGCCCTTAATCATACTCTCTTCCATCCACCTCTAACGGGTAGGAGATATTAAAATTATCAGTCTTTTGAACAGACCTCTCAAATGTCAATTCCGAGCTCTCTCTCTCTCTCTCTCTCTGCAGCTTCCGTGCAGCTGTAACACTGTATTCTACACCCTGTTCTGCTATTCTGATGTACTTTCTATGGTATCAGTGGCCTGCAGAGTGTACAAAACAACACTTTTCATCTTATCTCGGTTCATGTGACAGCAATAAATCAATCACTGAGGTACCCATGCAGGCCAGAACAGAGATCAAATGCTGTGTTGTTGCTCACACCCACTTTCCAGTTAACTTTACCAACAGTTCCCCCACCCCACCCTCCGGGTCTCTCAGTCATAGAGATGTACAGCACGGAAACAGACCCTTTGGTCCAACCCGTCCATGCCAACCAGATATCCCAACCCAATCTAGTCCCACCTGCCAGCACCCGGCCCATATCCCTCCAAACCCTTCCTATTCATATACCCATCCAAATTCCTTTTAAATGTTGCAATTGTACCAGCCTCCACCACTTTGTCTGGCAGCTCATTCCATACACGTACCCCCCCTGTGTGAAAAAGTTGCCCCTTAGGTCTCTTTAATATCTTTCCCCTCTCACCTTAAACCTATGCCCTCTAGTTCTGGACTCCCCCACCCCAGGGAAGAGACTTTGTCTATTTACCCTAGCCATGCCCTTCATGATTTTATAAACCTCTATAAGGTCACCCCTCAGCCTCTGACGCTCCAGGGAAAACAACCCCAGCCTGTTCAGCCTCTCCCTGTAGCTCAAACCCTCCAACCCTGGCAACATCCTTGTAAATCTTTTCTGGACCCTTTCAAGTTTCACAACATCTTTCCGATAGGAAGGAGACCGGAATTCCATGGATCTGAGTTGGTGTAGCAGCTTACACTTTTCCTTCATGTTGTAACTTGGAAGCAATGACCCAGACTCCAAATCCTTCCCGTCACAGGCTAAACAGGAATCTCACCCATTCTTAACCAGCCTTGGAGGGATTTGCAGATCGACACTCAAACCGATTTGGACCTGCAGTGGGTCTCGAACCCAGTACTTCTAGCCAGAGGCAGGGAGACTAACACTGCGCCACAAGAGCACCAGGATATCGCTTACTCGAGGGTATAAAGGGATGAGGTCAACCAGAGAATGGCGAGAGAGAGAGAGAGAGAGAGAGAGAGAGAGAGAGAGGGAGAGGAAGAGAGAGAGGAACTTTCCTCTTTCTGTAACACCTTTCACAGCCCCAGGATAACCCAGCAAGCCTTGTCAGCAACAAAGTAATTTCTGGAGAGCAGTCACATTTTCCAAACGCAAACGCAGCAACTAATCTGGGCACAGCAGACTCCCGAAAACAGTTGGTGATCTGACCATCCGTTTCTTTTTTCTCTCGTTGAATGACCTTGTCCACAGAGGTGACACGCCCGTCACTCACCTTTGAGACAGGAGGCCAGCGGGTTCCCTTTTGCGCCCACTGGAGAGGGCAGGACGGGGTGGTGCCTTCAGTCAATGTCGCGGTCCTTTGGCACTGCACCAGGGAACGTCAGTCTGGATTTTGGTTCTCGTGTTCCTCGGCCTGGGACAAAGAGTCAAAAGGGAACTGTGCTAGAGTTAACGTACTCCCGAAACACGTGGAACACTTTGAGGAGCAAAGTGTCTCTCTCTACCCTTTCGTGACTTCCCCTCCACAGTACCAAGTGGGATTTGGTAACCCACTCACACAAGCAATTGCCACAATGACCCTAAGCTGACCAGTCAACCCATTTTACCTGGACTAGTACTTTGGACCTGCACCGTTTTAATTTAGACAGACATGGAATGGCAAGATCCCATCACTGGCGGATGCTCAGGTGGAACACACACACACACACACACACACACACACACACACAAAAAGCTGGATACTCTATAAGACATTGAGTATAGCAGTTGAGAGGTCAGCTGCACAGGACATTGGTTTGGAACACCGCATTCAATTCTGGTCTCCCTGCTATAGGAAGGACGTTATAGAGCCATCGAGTCAGATAGCATGGAAACAGACCCTTCGGTCCAACCAATCCACGCCGTACGTGAGCCCAAATCAAACTAGTCACACCTGCCTGATGTTGTTAACCTTGAAAGGGTGCAGAAAAGATCTACAAGGATCATGCCAGGGTTAGAGGGTTTGAGCTACAGGGAGAGGTTGAATAGGCTGAGGCTGTTTTCCCTGGGGCATCAGAGGCTGATGGTTATAAATCCATGAGGGGCATGGATAGGGTGAATAGGCAAGATTTTTTTTCTCCCCCCAATGTAGGGAGTCCAAAACTCGAGGGCTTAGGTATAAGGTGAGAGGGGCAAGAAGGGATCTAAGGGGCGACATTTTCATGCAGAGGGTGGCGAATGAGGTGCCAGAGGAAGTGGTGGGGGCTGATACAATGACAGCATTTAAAAGGCATCTGGATGGGTACATGGATAGGAAGGGGTTTGGAGGGATATGGGCCAAGTGCTGGCAAATGGGACTGGATTAGGTCGGGATATCTGATCAGCATGGATGAGTTGGACCGAAAGGTCCGTTTCTGTGCTGTGCATCTCTATATCACAGGCTGCCTCACCATGACGTGCCCATAAACTCGCTTGTTCCTAAAATCACGGCGAATGCAGATTTGTTTCAGTCACGGCCATTTTTACGCCATGACCCGTATGGAGAAAGGATCAGGGGGGCTCGTAACTTGCAGCAGAATGTACATACCTGTGCCCAGCGAGGCTGCAGCTTGTATTGTTCAGTAACCGTCCAGCCCTGTCGTTACTGACTGAGCTCTTCCTAATCCTCCTGCAGTCACAGCAGCTCGCCCACTAATTAAGTTCTAAATAATTAACTCACCTTTTCCCTCGACGGAGCAGAGGGAATTAAATCTTTCCCTGGCAACCACTTGCCAATGAAACGGCCGAGCGCAAATCGAGACAAGCACTGGAGTCACCGCCATAGCAACCACAATACCCACAGCTTTTTACACAAGAAGGTATCATACCCTTCTCTAATATCATCGTATGTGGCACACTAAGTCCCCGCCCCCCCCCCCCCCCCCCCTTGTTTATCGACCCAGAGCAAACTTACAGACAGAAACCCAACAGCCAAACTTGTGCATGGGCACTCTCCCACAAGCTACACTGCAAGGAGTGAGCAGATAAAGGAGGCCGCTGCGGCATTTTGATCAGGGAAGGACTTACACGATTAAAGGTGGAGGTCCTGGGGAGAGTCGTCAAACCGGGACCTTGGGGTGCAGGTACATAGCTCCCTGAAAGTGGCCTGACAGGTGTACTGGGTGTTGATGAAGGCGCTTGGCTCATTTCTCATTCAGAGCATCATCCCTGATGGAGGGCTTTTACCCGAAACGTCGGTTCTCCTGCTCCTCGGATGCTGCCTGACCTGCTGTGCTTTTCCAGCATGACTCTGGGATCTCCAGCATCTGCACTCCTCACTTTCGCCTAATCAGAGCATTAAGTCTAGCAGCTGAAAGAAGTGTGGATGCTGTCAATCAGAAATGAACAAAAATGAGATCGGGGGAAGGGTAACCAGACCCTCTCGAAACGATAACTCTGATTTCTCTGCACAGATGCTGCCAGACCTGCTGAGCTTTTCCAGCAATTTCTGTTTTTGTCATGAAGTAAAGGACTTGGGACATCATGTTATGGCTGTTCAACACACCACCTTTGGTGTGCAGTGTACAATTCTGGTCGCCCTGCTATTGGAAGGATGTGACTAAACCGGAATGGGTGCCAAAAGGATTTACAAGGATGTTACCGAGACTGGAAGGTTTGAGTTAGAGGGAGAGGCTGGAACTTTTTTTCTCCTGGAGCCTTGGAGGCTGAGGGGTGACCTTATGGAGGTCATGAGGAACATGGATAGGGTAAATAGCCAAGGGGTGGGGGAGTCCAAAGCTAGGGGTATAGGTTTAAGGTGAGAGGGGAAAGATATAAAAAGGACTTGAGGGGCAACTTTTTCACACAGGGGGTGGTGAGTGAATGGAAGGTGGTGATAGATGTAGGTACAGTGACAATATTGAAAAGACATTTGGATGGGGAGATGGATAGGAAAAGTTTAGAGGCATATCGGCCAAATGTAGGCAAATGGGACTAGTCAGTATAGGAAACCCAGTCAGCATGGATGTGATGGGCTGAAGGGTCTGTTTCCCTGCTGAATGGCTCAATCGTGTTGGGCAGTAAGGGATAAATGTTGGCCCCAGGACCGTTGGGTAAATCCTCCCCAATCCTCGACTCTTCATCAAAATAATAACCGCCCGAGAAGCTAGACAGAATCTCCGAAATGCCTCCTCCTCCGAAGCACAGAATTCCTGACAGTTCACACCCCCCAACACGCTCAGCCGTTAATACCACACTGTCGGTGTCAGCCTTAACCTGGAGTGGCTAAGGAGCTAACTTACAAGGAGCTAATTCAGAGGAGAGAGTGCCCGAGTCAAATATATGGAGGCGTATAGCACAGAGAAAGGCCCTTCAGCCTATCGAATCATAAACAGCCACCTAATGCCTGCGGTGGCTCAGTGGTTAGCACTGCTGCCTCATGGCACCAGGGACCCGGGTTCGATTCTACCCTCAGGCGACTGTCCGTGTGGAGTTTGCACAAATTTCCCTGCGTCTGTGTGGGTTTCCTCTGGGTGCTCTGGTTTCCTTCCAAAGATGTGAGGGTTAGGGTGAATTGGCCTTGTTAAATTGTCCCATTGTGCCCAGGGATGTGCAGGTTAGGGTGGATTGGCCGTGCTAAATTGTCCCATTGTGCCCAGGGATGTGCAGGTTAGGGTGGATTGGCTGTGCCCTATAGTGCCCAGGGATGTGCAGGTTAGGGTGGATTGGCCGTGCTAAATCGTCCCACAGTGTCCAGGGATGTGCAGGTTAGGGTGGATTGGCCGTGCTAAATTGTCCCACAGTGTCCAGGGATGTGCGGGTTAGGGTGGATTGGCTGTGCCCTATAGTGCCCAGGGATGTGCAGGTTAGGGTGGATTGGCCGTGCTAAATTGTCCCATAGTGCCCAGGGATGTGCAGGTTAGGGTGGATTGGCCGTGCTAAATTGTCCCACAGTGCCCAGGGATGTGCAGGTTAGGGTGGATTGGCCGTGCTAAATTGTCCCATAGTGCCCAGGGATGTGCAGGTTAGGGTGGATTGACCGTGCTAAATTGTCCCATAGTGCCCAGGGATGTGCGGGTTAGGGTGGATTGGCCGTGCTAAATTGTCCCATAGTGCCCAGGGATGTGCAGGTTAGGGTGGATTGACCGTGCCCTATAGTGCCCAGGGATGTGCAGGTTAGGGTGGATTGGCCGTGCTAAATTGTCCCATAGTGCCCAGGGATGTGCAGGTTAGGGTGGATTGGCCGTACCCCATAGCACCCAGGGATGTGCAGGTTAGGGGCATTAGTCGGAGTAAATGTAGGGGAATGGGTCTGGGTCAGACACTCATCAGTGTGGACTTGTTGGGCCCAATGGCCCGTTTCCACACGGGAGGCATTCTATGAACACTTCTCGTCCCATTTCCCAGCATGTAGCCCAGAGCCTTATAGACCTCAGCATAGCAAGTGGACACACAATTCTTCAATGTGATGAGAATTTTCTGCCTCTCCCACCCTTACAGGCAGGGTGTTTCAGATTCCCACCATCCACCGACTGAAAACATTTTACCTCACATCCTCTGTAAACCTTATTCCCCTTATCTGCGCTCCCCACCCCCTCCCCAGTCACTGATTCCTCCACTGAGAGGAAAGGTTTCCTTCTGTCTACCCTGCACAACAACGCCTCTGCTTCCTCAGGAGGCTAACGAAATTCGGCACGTCCATAAAGACTCTCACCAGTTTTTATCGCTGCATCACAGAAAGCCCTCTGTCCGGATCCATCACGGTTTGATACAGCAACTTCCCTGCCCAGGACCTTAAGAATTGCTTCTTCCCTGCTTTTATTAGACTTCTGACTGGGCCTCTCAACTTTCATATTTAACGTTGACCTCCACCCTTTGTGAATCTTCTCTGCAGCCGTCACACTGTATTTCCTTGCTCTGTTCTATTCCCTGATACACTTTGTACAGTATGATTGGTGGCACAGTGGTTAGCACTGCTGCCTCACAGCGCCAGGGACCCAGGTGCGACTGACTGTGTGGAGTTTGCACATTCTCCACCGTGTCTGCGTGGGTTTCCCCCGGGTGCTCCGGTTTACTCCCACAGTCCAAAGATGTGCAGGTTAGGGTGGATTGGCCGTGCTAAATTGTCCCATAGTGCCCAGGGATATGCAGGTTAGGGTGGATTGACCGTGCTAAATTGTCCCATAGTGCCCAGGGATGTGCAGGTTAGGGTGGATTGGCCGTGCTAAATTGCCCCATAGTGCCCAGGGATGTGCAGGTTAGGGTGGATTGGCCGTGCTAAATTGCCCCATAGTGCCCAGGGATGTGCAGGTGAGGGTGGATTGGCCGTGCTAAATTGCCCCATAGTGCCCAGGGATGTGCAGGTTAGGGTGGATTGGCCGTGCTAAATTGCCCCATAGTGCCCAGGGATGTGCAGGTGAGGGTGGATTGGCCGTGCTAAATTGCCCGTAGTCAGGGGTGAATATGGGAAATGGGTCTGGGTGGGTTACTCTTCGGAGGGTCGGTATGGACTTGTTGGGCCGAAGGGCCTGTTTCCATACTGTAGGGAATCTAATCTAAATTTGCCTATACTGCACACACAACAAAACTTTTCACTCTACCTGGGTAGATGTGACAATAACAAATAAATATTGATACTCCTCAATTTTATCCATCCTTATCATGTCCCCAGTCTCCTTTGCCCCAAGGGAAACAAATCCAATCAGTCCGATCTCTTTTCGTCTCTCCAGACTGGGCAACATCCTGGTAATTCTGTCCAAGCCATCGACGTCCTGGTAAATCTCCTCTGCACCTTCTCTAGTGCATCCCTCCTATAATGTGAATTCCAGAACTACATACAATACTCTAGTGACAGCCTAACCAACTCTTTTATACCTCCCTATCCATCAACACTGTGCTTTGGCTAATAAGTATCTTATCATTTCTCTCTCTGTCCTTCTACCTTGCAGGATGGACGGACATGCACACCAGGGTGGTTCTTGGCAACAGTAAATGCTCACTCAGTGTGAAGACCCTCACCGCTGAGATGAGATATTGACTGTTTATTGATGATCACACCAATGGCACTGTAACGGTTTCAAACTGCATGTGAGGGCGCAGCACCAGTATTTCCAGGTGCTGTCTTCCTAATTGAATTTTCAGATCCAAACGAGAGCTGGATTTCTGTTTGAAAGTGATGAATTTACAGGGCTACTGAGGTAATGCTGGTGGGTGGGACCAACTAGGGGGCTCTTTCAGGAGCCAGTACAAACACAATGGGTCCAATGGCCTCCTTCTGCACTGTAAAAGGCTGTGACTCGTCCCTCTCTCCATCTCCTCCAACCCACGACGAATACCTCTGCGGTCCTCCAATTCTGACCTCCCATCTATAATCGCAGCATCATCGAAGGCCATGCCTTTGGCTGACTGGGGAGCCGCTCTCTGGAATTCTCCCCCCTCCCCCTATCCCCCTCAAAGCCTCTCCACCCTCTCCCTCCTCCTTGAAGATGCTTCTCTTTCACCAAGCGCCCACCATTACCTTACGTGACTCAATGTCAAGGTTTTTGGAAACACCTCAGGATGTTTCATTGCATAGGAGGCACCATACGAATGCAAGCTGTTGTTGTCGTCTTACAAGCACGCTCGCAGTAAGTTACATAGTGAGAGATACTCCCCAGTCTTAGAGGAGAAAGTGAGGTCTGCAGATGCTGGAGATCAGAGCTGAAAATGTGTTGCTGGAAAAGCGCAGCAGGTCAGGCAGCATCCAAGGAACAGGAGATTCAAGAAGGGCTTGTGCCCGAAACGTCAAATCTCCTGTTCCTTGGATGCTGCCTGACCTGCTGCGCTTTTCCAGCAACACATTTTCAGCTCCAGTCTTACCAAGGCATAGGGTCATGCAGCACAGGAAAAGACCCTTCGGTCCAACTTGTCCATGCTGACCAGATATCCTAATTTAGTCCCATTTACCAGCACTTGGCCTCTATCCCTCTAAACTCTTCCTATTCATATACCCATCCAGATGCCTTTAAATGCTACAATTGTACCGGCCTCCACCACTTCCTCTGGCAGCTCATTCCATACACGCACCACCCTCTGAGTGAAAAGTTACCCTTTAGGTCTCTTTTATATCTTTCCCCTCTCAATCTAAACCTATGCCCCTCTAGTTCTGGACTCCCCCACCCAAGGAAAAGACCTTGCCTATTTATCCTATCCATGCTCTTATAAACCTCTATAAGGTCATCCCTCAGCCTCCGACGCTCCAGGGAAAACAGCACCAGCCTGTTCAGCCTCTCCCTATAGCTCAATCCTCCAACATCCTTGTAAATCTTTTCTGAATTCTTCCAAGTTTCACAACATGATCTTCATGTCTTTGTAATGGGTGTTTAAAACAATCAAAAGTAAGGGTTTCACAGCAGAACAATGGATCCGTTCTCCCCCTGGGATCGTGCTGTGCACAAATTGGCCATCCCGTTTCCTGCTTTACCACAGTAACTGTAGGCCATTGGCCATACAGCGCTCTAGGACCTTTTTAATTACTTTTTAAACTTCCAAATGGACAACATGGGTTGTGCAGAAAGGGGGAAGAGTAAAGCCAGAAGCACCTCAGATTCCAGCAGTTGTATGGTTAAAGGTTGATAACTTTTTAAAAAAAACACGTATGGAACCATTGGAAATGCCTAATTTAAACAAAAACAACACTGCATCCCACTGGGCATAGTGTTTGTAATGAACTAAATTTAAACGTTACCTCATCTGGGTCCCAGGCCTATGGCTTTTACTTCAGTTGCTAAGCAACCAAATCCAAAACTTTGCCTCAGAGACAGAAACCCAGCAAAAATCTCAGCCCCCGAACTTAGACAGAGTTGGGAGAAGCAAACAGAGTTAGAAACACGGAGAGTTTTAAATTCAATGCTCACAGTTATAATCCTGGTTGGAATACCAAGGTGAAGATGCAGTTGTTACTAAGAGGAAACACAAGAGGCAGTTTAACCCTTTAAACATAATCGTTCCCTTGAGGGAAGAGGGTGGGGCAGTACTAAATTCACTGGACTGGGAATTGAGAGACCCAAGGTCACATGATGGGGAGATGGGTCCAAATTTTACCACTTTAGTGAGGCTGAGGGAACCAGGTTAGGGAGACCGTAAGAAATAGGAACAGGAGTAGGCTGTTCGGCCCCTCAATTCTACTCCCCTATTCAATAGGATCGTGGCCGATTCCAACATTCCTCATGTCCACTTTCCTGCCCTTTCGTTCCCCGGCGGATTAAGAATCTCTCACAAGCTTCAATATACACCCACAGCTCTCTGTGACAAGTAGTTCCAAAGACTCTCAATCATCTCAGAGAAGAAATTCCTCCTCATCTCAGTCTTAAATTGGGGTCCCTTTATACGGAGACAGTGCCGTCTGGTTCGAGACCCTCCCATGGGGGGGAACATCCTGTTAGCATTGACCCTGTCAAGCTCCTTAAGAATCCAATACGTTTCAATGAGACCACCTCTCATTGTTCTAAACTCCACTGTGTAGAGTCCAAATGTGTTTAGCCTTTACTCACAAGACTGTGAGCTGGAGTCAACGTACCATTTATCCATTTATCTCTCCACCCCTGAGGCTCCCAGCCTCATTCCTAATGAAGGGCTTTTGCCTGAAACGTCGATTTTCCTGCTCCTCGGATGCTGCCTGACCTGCTGTGCTTTTCCAGCACCACTCTAACCTTGACTGGAATTAACACACAGATCAGCTAAGTCTATAGAATCATGACGGGTATAGGTCAGGTGAATGGCAGGTCTGTTTCCCCTCGGTTGGGGTACTTCAAGACAAGAGGGCATACTTTTAAGGTGAGAGGAGACAGATTTAAAAAAAGACACGAGAGGCAATTTTTCTTTACAGAGTGGTTTGTATGTGGAATGAACTTCTAGAGGAAGTGGTGGATGTGTATACAGTTACATCATCTAAAAGGCATTCGGATAAGTGGCTCACTGGTCAGCACTGCTGCCTCACAGTGCCAGGGATCCGGGTTCGATTCCAGCCTCGAGCAACTGTCTGTGGGGACTTTGCACATTCTCCCCGTGTCTGCGTGGGTTTCCTTCAGGTGTTCCAGTGTCCTCCCACAGTCCAAAGATGTGTCTGATTTGGCTGTGCTAAATTGACCATAGTGTCCAGGGGTGTGTAGGTTAGGTGCATTAGTCAGGGGTAAATATAGGTCAATAGGGTTGGGGAATGACTCTTCAGAGGGTCGGTGCAGACTAGTTGGGCCGAAGGGTCTGTTTACGTGCTCTATGACTCTGTGATCTCATTGAATAGCAGAACAGGATAGAGGGGCTGAATGGTCAGCTCCTCCCTTCTGCTCAGGCAGTCTCTCAGGATCGAGGGTTACTTGCTTCCACTCAGGACTGATGGTTTCTAAGCCCTACACACGATCAGCAGATCGACTGTAGTGGCACGGGCTGGGCCTGCAGAATTTGGAGGTTTGAGCGCCTCTTTTGGACTCTGACCCTGCACATTCCCGACAAAGCCTCTCAACACATGTGGGTCACTCTCCTGAACAAATAGCCATAGAGTCATAGAGATGTACAGCATGGAAACAGACCCTTCGGCCCAACCCGTCCATGCGGACCAGATATCCCAACCCAATCTAGTCCCACCTGCCAGCACCCGGCCCATATCCCTCCAAACTCTTCCTATTCATATACCCATCCAAATGCCTCTTAAATGTTGTAATTGTACCAGCCTCCACCACATCCTCTGGCAGCTCATTCCATACACACAACACCCTCTGCGTGAAAAAGTTGCCTCTTAGGTCTCTTTTATATCTTTCCCCCCTCACCTTAAACCTACGCCCTCTAGTTCTGGACTCCCCCACCCCAGGGAAAAGACTTTGCCTATTTATCCTATGCATGCCCCTCATAATTTTGTAAACCTCTATAAGGTCACCCCTCAGCCTGTGACGCTCCAGGGAAAACAGCCCCAGCCTGTTCAGCCTCTCCCTGTAGCTCAACCCTGGCAACATCCTTGTAAATCTTTTCTGAACCCTTTTCTCCATTCTCAGTGCAAGTTGGAAAAACAGCACCTCATTTTCCGCTTGGCAACCCCACGGCCTTCTGGACTCAAGATGGAGTTCAATAACTTGAGGGCACCTTCTTCCATGTCCTCACCCCAAGCCCCATACACCAGGCCTAGTCGTCATTGTTAGCAACGCATTGTTAGCCACTTACGGCCCACATCAGGAGTTAGTCACCCTCCCAGACTGATCATTAGCCATTCCTTCATCTGTCCAACTGTTCTTCTCTCTCTTTGGGCTCTATCCCCACTGACCGTTTACACCTTACCCCCCTTTCCCCACCCTATCTTCTGTAATTCCCAGCTACCGTCAGTCCTGAGGAAGGGTCACTGGACCCAATACGTTAACACTGATTGCTCTTCACAGATGCTGCCAGACCTGATGAGCTTTTCCAGCAATTTCTGTTTATGTTTTTCCAGTCTTGTTTAGTCAGGATTCATGACAAGGTGGGGGGAAATCTGCCCGTTCAGAGAGTTTCTAAAGAACACTCCCCTCTCCCTGCTTCCCCCCACAATTCCCCACACCTTCTTGGGATGCTGACCACCCTCCTCTACCTATCTGAAGTGGGAACCCACTGTGTGGGCAACGAGGCATAAATACGGACCTCTGACAGAAAAAGACCAGAGTAGAAGTTCATAAGATAGAGGGACAGAATTAGGCCATTTGGCCCATCAATTGGTTCCGCCATTCCATCATGGCTGATTCACTCCTCACTCCCAATTTCCTGCCTTCAACCCATCACCGATTAAATATCGGTCTAACTCCTCCTTAAAATTGACTCACTGTCCCAGCACCCACCGCACTTTGGGGAAGTGAATTCCACAGATTCACAATCCTTTTGGACAGTCCGTGTCTGCGTGGGTTTCCTCCGGGTGCTCCGGTTTCCTCCCGCAGTCCAAAGATGTGCGGGTCAGGTGAATCGGCCATGCTAAATTGCCCGTAGTGTTAGATAAAGGGGTAAACGTAGGGGTATGGGTGGGTTACGTTTCGGCGGGTCGGTGTGGACGTGGTGGGCCGAAGGGCCTGTTTCCACACTGTAATGTAATCTAAAATGTAGCTTCTTCCCAACTTGGTTTTAAATTTGGCTCCTTATCCAAAGGCCGTGACCTACAAGGAGGAAGAGTCTGTTCCATGTCCATTTTATCCACGCCGTTTATCGCCTGATTACCTCAATTTGATCTCCTCTCATTCTCCTAAATTCAGCGTGGGCCTAAACTGTTCAGCCTCACTTCATC
Source organism: Hemiscyllium ocellatum (assembly GCF_020745735.1). NCBI lineage: Eukaryota > Metazoa > Chordata > Chondrichthyes > Orectolobiformes > Hemiscylliidae > Hemiscyllium > Hemiscyllium ocellatum. The sequence continues at coordinate 5,414,514 of NC_083444.1, read as the reverse complement.
TGACAAACCTCCTCATCTCCAGCGATCCGGAGCAGCCAAACTCAGGCAGGGTTTTCAGAGAGAGAGAAAAAAAAGCTTCTTTTAAAAGTCACTGTACCTTCCTCTCGCCAATTCCCCAGATCTCTCAAGCCTCGGGCATTTCTCCTTATTTACAAAATGACATTGCTTCTCTCGCTGCCGGCTTGGGCAGGTTGGATCCAGATGCTGAGCTGAATCTACCAGAACCACCCACAGCTTTCCAGTCTCTCAGAAGGGGCAAGGTGGCTGTGTCAGAGGTAGGTTCTTACCCTCTGAGACCTGCCTCAGTCAATTCCTTCCCCCCCCTACCTCCCACCTTCTCTCATAGTTTCCTGAAGCAAAACAGAAAGCACATCAAGGGTTACCTCAAGCTTCGATAGCCTTTACTGCTCCCAAAGTCAAATATATCACAGTCTTTTCCTTCCGCTCTTTGGGAGAGTCTGGGATAACTCCGCCCCACATTCCACACACAAACATTAAACAATACTGAAACCGTGAGGGGGTTTCACTTTACCTGCTTCTGCCAGGCAGAAAACAGTTCACCTGTTGTGCTTCTCTCTCTCTCTCTGGCATTCCTCCAAGGCTAGTACTGCTCCTAGCCAGTGAGGTTGAGAGTCATGTCAAACATCAGTCAACACGCAAAATGACAAGCCAGACCCCTCAACGTGAACTCTCTGCCTCTTGAGTTTCCACAAATGTACAACTGCGCTTGCATGTCGAAAGATATCTCCAGTCACAGAAAGGAAACGCGGGCTGGAGGTTACCTGAAGGCTGGTGAACATTGTGTTTTTTTCTTTGGCCAGCTTGCTCAGCAATCCCTTATCTACAACAAACACACACATCTGACCACGATCAGACTGTGTGGAAAACGAAAACCCCTCCTCCCACTTCAAGCAGCAGTTTCCAAATAAAAGACTTTTTTTCCCCCAAAAGAAAACCTTCTGTTCACTCCACAGCAGGCGAATTTATAAACCCCTTCCTGTTTCCCGAAAACCCCACTCCCCAGGATGAACTCAGTTTAATACAATCCCTTAGACATCCACGTGGACTCACAAGTCGATCCCACGGACCTCCCTCCACCCCACCCTGATAAGCCCTTCTGTCACATGTTTCCTTGTGCCAAGACCCCAGACAAATCCCGCATTAAATGTTACCTCATTAGCCCCTTAACACCAAGACCCCCCCCCAGATAAACCCCAGCATTAAATGTTACCTCATTAGCCCTTTAACACCAAGACCCCCAGACAAACCCCGCATTAAATGTTACCTCATTAGCCCTTTAACACCAAGACCCCCAGACAAACCCGCATTAAATGTTACCTCATTAGCCCCTTAACACCAAGACCCCCCCCCAGATAAACCCCAGCATTAAATGTTACCTCATTAGCCCTTTAACACCAAGACCCCCAGACAAACCCCACATTAAATGTTACCTCATTAGCCCCTTAACACCAAGACCCCCCCCAGATAAACCCCAGCATTAAATGTTACCTCATTAGCCACTTAAGACCAAGACCCCCAGACAAACCCCGCATTAAATGTTACCTCATTAGCCCCTTAACACCAAGACCCCCAGACAAACCCCAGCATTAAATGTTACCTCATTAGCCCCTTAACACCAAGACCCCCAGACAAACCCCAGCATTAAATGTTACCTCATTAGCCCCTTAACACCAAGACCCCCAGACAAACCCCAGCATTAAATGTTACCTCATTAGCCCCTTAACACCAAGACCCCCCCCAGATAAACCCCAGCATTAAATGTGACCCTATTAGCCATACAGTCATACAGCGTGGAAACAGACCCTTTGGTATAACCAGTCCGTGCTGACCATAATCCCAAACTAAACTGGTTCCACCTGCCCGCCCTTGGCTGGTATCCCTCCAATTTCCTATTCATTAACGTCTCCAAATTCCTTCTAAATGCTGTAACTGCACCCACCACTGCCCTCTGGCAGTTCATTCCACACACGACCCACTCTCCACTTTAGAAAGTTAGCCCTCGCGTCCTTGTTAAATCTTCCACCTTAAAAATATGCCCCATAGTTTTACATCCACCCCTCCCACCCCCCACCTTAGGGAAAAGACCCTTCACTCCAAACCCCAGCTTGAAGTGTTACCCCATTAGCATGGCCTTAAATAAGCCCCTGATAACCTCCCCCACCCCCCAGATAACCCCCTGCACTACCCCACACGTACCGTATCCCTGGAGAAATGCTGAGGATCACTCACTGACACACACACACATACGCTGCTGTTTCTGTCAGAGCATCCGTTCCATGAAATGATGCTTAGCCAGGATATTTCTGAACCAACTCCTACACCTCCTTAACCCTTTGTTGACTCAATTACTCTCGCTCCCTCTATCTCCCTCTAAGGTTCAACTAAGCTCCTCCCTCCAGTCAGAGCCCATGTTACTTAAAGGGGACCTGCAAGCTAAAATTACGGTGTATGTTGTCAAAAATATAACACGCACCCCCACAACCCCCTCCCCCAGCTCCACGCTCAAAACCCACACAGTCACTTGCCTGTCACAACCCCCTTTTTGTCCCCCTCCCCGCTCCAGGATTTTGTTGACCCCAGACTCCCTGCAGGAGGTTTGGGCAAGGAGGGGGAGGGGGGGGGAAATGGCCAAGCAGCTCAACTGCAGGAGGCATCGCGGCCACACCCCACAAATCCCAGTCTCGAGCTGAAATCTTTTCCCCTTTCACAGGAGGTTGGTGGCAAGGGCAGCTCTATCCCTTGCCCAAGCCACCGGGGGTGGGCAGGAGTCACATGGGAGCTAGATTTACCGGATTTCCTTCCTTAAGTGAATCCGATAGGTTTTAATAGTAATCGACAGCAGTGGGAATGGCTGGCTTCCCTGAGACCAGCTTTCAATCCCCAGTTTAGCAATGGGATTGAATTGAAAGGATCTATCCGGTGCATTAGCCCGGCCCTCTGGATTCCTGAGGCAGGGACATTACCACTTCAGCCCCATCCCCTCTGTCATTAACATGCAACCCTTCCAACTGAAGGGAGGGCTACTTGGCAGAGATTCCTTGTCAGACCATGAGGACATAAATGCAGGAGTAGGCCATTCAGCCCATCGGGCTGACTCAGTGATTAGATTAGATTAGATTCCGTACAGTGTGGAAACAGGCCCTTCGGCCCGACAAGTCCATACCGACCCTCCGAAGAGCAACCCACCCAGACCCATTCCTCTACACCTAACACTATGGGGCAATTTAGCACGGCCAATTCACCTAACTTGCACATCTTTGGACTATGGGAGGAAACCAGAACACCCGGAGAAAACCCACACAGACACGGGGAAGAACGTGCAAACTCCACACAGACAGTTGCCCGAGACGGGAATCGAACCCGGGTCCCTAGCGCTGTGAGGCAGCAGTGCTAACCACTGAGCCACCATGCTGCACAAGAAAATTGCTTCACCACCCTTTGGCAACTTGGGTGAGACTTACCATCAATTCGCCGTGTATCAGTCGACTTGGCGTACCAGAGAACCCCATTGCTCCGGCCCTAGAAACCTCGCTTTGGCAACCGCTCAACGTCAAAGATGGCCGCTGCTTTTTAGTGGTGGCACAGGTTAGGTAGCCGGCCTTAGAGTCTGCTTATCAGCTAAGGCAGGCTGCGTGGTGGAGACGGGCAGACATTTGAGAGAGACCCACTGTTTGTCAATGACATTTCAAGCCAGTGATTCACTTTTATATTTAGAGAATGTGGTCAGCAACAACCAGTCGGGCCGAAGGGTCTGTTTCCGTGCTGTGGACCTCTACTGGATGCAGGGGTAATGTTTAAAAGACATTTGGATAAGTTCATGAACAGGCAGGGACCACTTTGGTTTGCGATTAGGGTCGACGTGGAGTGGTTGGACCAAAGGGTCGGTCTCCGTGCCGTATGACTGTATAAAGCAACCCCCACTCTCTCTTTCTTGAAGGATTTTTCAAGACTTCACACATGGGCATCCGCATTAAACCCAGTGTGAGTGAACGTGCTGCAATTACAACCTCCTGCCAGTGGTGGCACCACAGTGCCGAGACTGGGGGAATGGGGCGATCCCAAGGTGATACGTTTGTTTCGCAATTTGCGCATGAGTTGGGCGAAAGTTGGTCCGAATTGCTCACAAACATGAGACTCTTGAGGGTATTCGCTGATAGGGGGCATAATTTTAAGGTGAGAGGAGAAAGATTTCAAAAGGACATGAGGGGCAATTTGTTTTTGCACAGAGGGTGGTTAGTGCGTGGAAAAAAAACTTCTAGAGAAAGTGGTGAATGCAGGCACGGTTACAACCTCTATAAGGTCACCCCTCAGCCTCTGACGCTCCAGGGAAAACAGCCTCAGCCTGTACAGCCTCTCCCTGTAGCTCAAATCCCCCAACCCTGGCAACATCTTTGTAAATCTTTTCTGAACCCTCTCAAGTTTCACAACATCTTTCCGATAGGAAGGAGACCAGAATTGCACGCAATATTCCAACAGTGGCCTCACCAATGCCCTGTACAGCCGCAACATCTAAGCAGGTGCTGCTTGATAACATTATTGAAGATACGTTCCATCACTTTACTGATGATTGAGAGTAGACCGATGGGGCCACAATTGGCCAGGTTGGATTTGTCCTGCTTTTTATGTGGGCAGCATGGTGGCACAGTGATTAGCACCGCTGCCTCACAGCGCCAGAGACCTGGGTTCAATTCCCGACTCAGGCGACTGACTGTGGAGTTTACACGTTCTCCCCGTGTCTGTGTGGGTTTCCTCCGGGTGCGCCGGTGTCCTCCCACAGTCCTAAGATGTGCAGGTTAGGGTGGATTGGCCATGCTAAATTACCCGTATTGTTAGGTAAGGGGTAAATGTAGGGGTATGGGTCTGGGTGGGTGTGCTTCGGTGGGTCGGTGTGGACTTGTTGGGCCAAAGGGCCTGTTTCCACACTGTAAGTAATCTAATCTTATGTACAGGACATACCTGGGTGATTTTGCACATTGTCCGGTAGATGCCAGTGTTGTAACTTGTGATGAAGCTGCTCCTTTAACCAGGTGATGCAGTCTTTGGTTTTTTTTTCAGAGCGGTCGTAAATGACGTAGACTCGAAAAGTCTGGAGGTTGAATGGTTTTAGGGCCAATTTGATAATAGCTAACAGATACTGCCTCAAGCAGAAGGCTTTCAAGTTTAAACACAACACATGTACAATGAAAGAGGAGCTAGTTCTCCCAGCTCAGCTTTTCTCTGGTGTGGATGTTTAAAACACTTTTAGTGTGATAAAAGCTGCTGGACTATGGAGCAGGTATGGGCTGGTACTCTATCTTTGACTTCTATCCTGTAAGACCCCATGTTTGATTTTACTTTTTGTGCCAAAGGGGTGTTTATGAGGATTGTTGCATGTGTTTGGAACAGCATCATTGAGTTGGGATAGCCTGTTGAGTTTTCAAATAGGGTAGGTGTTTCTGTTCTTTATTGTTCGTTCAGTAATCTTGTAAGTAAATTCAGTTTTGTTTAAAACTAAGTGATTTGACCAGCTGATTCTCTCCTGGAATATCCGCGTTACACCTGCTTAAGACAACCATCAACGTTAGGGTCTGGGTTACCTTCCTGAGGGGGGAGGGTCTGGCCTGGTCCATAACAAACTGTACTGGAAAAGCTTGTCTAGGGGAGTGGCAAGTTCTGGAGCACAAGTCTTCAGTCCTATTGCCAGAATGTTGTCAGGGCCCATAGCCTTTGCAGTAGCCGGTGTCTCCAACTGTTTCTTCATATCACGTGGAGTGGATTCAATTGGCTGAAGACTGGTATCTGTGATTTTGGGGACGACTGGAGGAGGACAGGTACGGAAGGGTTGGGTTGGAAGGAGAGACTGGATAGGCTAGGACCTTTGTCACTGGAGTGTAGGAGGCCGAGGGGTGACCTTGTGGAGGTTTATAAAATCACGAGAGGACTAGATAGGGTTAATGGTGGATGTGTTTTCTCTAGAGTGGGGGATTTCAAAACTAGGGGGGGCATATTTTTACGTTGAGAGGAGAAAGATTTATAAAGGATGCAAGGGACAACTTCTTGACACACAGGGTGGTTCGCACTAGAATGAACTTTGAGAGTAAGTAGTGGATATAGGGGCAGTTACAATGTTTAAAAGACATTTAGATAAGTCCACAAATAAGAAAGGTTTGGAGGGATATGGGCCTGGAGCAAGCAGGTGGGACTAGTATAGTTTGGGGTTAGGGTCAGCACGGATTGGTTGGGCCGAAGGGTCTGTTTCTGTGCTGTCTGACTCTGACTGCCTAACCATATGACACAAGGATGCCAATCTGTGCATGGCAGATCACGCCTCCCCACCTCCCCCCCGAATATCGATGTGAAAATAACCCAACAATATACTTATTTCTAATAATACTTCATTCTAATACGCTGGCTCGGTGGTTAGCACTGCTACCTCACAGTGCCAAAGATCCAGACTCGATTCCACCCTCGAGTGACTCTCTGTGTGCAGTTTGCACATTCTCCCCATATCTGTGTGGGTTTCCTCCGGGTGCTCCAGTTTCCTCCCAAAGTCCAAAGATGTCCAGGTCAGGGTGGATTGGCCGTGCTAAATTGTCCCATAGTGCCCAGGGATGTGCAGGTTAGGGTGGATTTGCCGTGCTAAATTGTCCCATAGTGCCCAGGGATGGTACAGGTTAGGGTGGATTGGCCGTGCTAAATTGTCCCATAGTGCCCAGGGATGTGCAGGTCAGGGTGGATTGGCCATGCTAAATTGTCCCAGAGTGCCCAGGGATGTGCAGGTTAGGGTGGATTGGCTGTGCTAAACTGTCCCATAGTGCCCAGGGATGGGACAGGTTAGGGTGGATTGGCTGTGCTAAATTGTCCCATAGTGCCCAGGGATGTGCAGGTTAGGGTGGATTGGCCGTGCTAAATTGTCCCATAGTGCCCAGGGGTGTGCAGGTTAGTGTGGATTGGCCGTGCTAAATTGTCCCATAGTGCCCAGGGATGGTACAGGTTAGGGTGGATTGGCCGTGCTAAATTGTCCCATAGTGCCCAGGGATGTGCAGGTTAGGGTGGATTGGCTGTGCTAAACTGTCCCATAGTGCCCAGGGATGGGACAGGTTAGGGTGGATTGGCTGTGCTAAATTGTCCCATAGTGCCCAGGGATGTGCAGGTTAGGGTGGATTGGCCGTGCTAAATTGTCCCATAGTGCCCAGGGGTGTGCAGGTTAGTGTGGATTGGCCGTGCTAAATTGTCCCATAGTGCCCAGGGATGGGCAGGTTAGGGTGGATTGGCCGTGCTAAATTGTCCCACAGTGCCCAGGGATGGTACAGGTTAGGGTGGATTGGCCGTGCTAAATTGTCCCACAGTGCCCAGGGATGGTACAGGTTAGGGTGGATTGGCCGTGCTAAATTGTCCCACAGTGCCCAGGGATGTGCAGGTCAGGGTGGATTGGCCATGCTAAATTGTCCCAGAGTGCCCAGGGATGTGCAGGTTAGGGTGGATTGGCTGTGCTAAACTGTCCCATAGTGCCCAGGGATGGGACAGGTTAGGGTGGATTGGCCGTGCTAAATTGTCCCATAGTGCCCAGGGATGTGCAGGTTAGGGTGGATTGGCCGTGCTAAATTGTCCCATAGTGCCCAGGGATGTGCAGGTTAGTGTGGATTGGCCGTGCTAAATTGTCCCTTAGTGCCCAGGGATGTGCAGGTTAGGGTGGATTGGCCGTGCTAAATTGTCCCACAGTGCCCAGGGATGGTACAGGTTAGGGTGGATTGGCCGTGCTAAATTGTCCCACAGTGCCCAGGGATGGTACAGGTTAGGGTGGATTGGCCGTGCTAAATTGTCCCACAGTGCCCAGGGATGTGCAGGTTAGGGTGGATTGGCCATGCTAAATTGTCCCATAGTGCCCAGGGATGTGCAGGTTAGGGTGGATTGGCCATGCTAAATTGTCCCATAGTGCCCAGGGATGTGCAGGTTAGGGTGGATTGGCCGTGCTAGATTGTCCCATAGTGCCCAGGGATGTGCAGGTGAGGGTGGATTGGCCGTGCTAAATTGTCCCATAGTGCCTGGGGATGTGCAGGTTAGGGTGGATTGGCCGTGCTAAATTGTCCCATTGTGCCCAGGGATGTGCAGGTTAGGGTTGGGTTAGCCATGGGAAATGCTGGGTTACAGGGATAGGGTCTGGGTGAGATACTCTTTAGAGGGTTGGTGCACAATTGACTAGCCGAATGACCTCTTCCTGCACTGCACGGAATCTATGGGGGATACATTCTGGTGGAGGGCACCCCCAGCTTGTTTTTGCTAGAATCTTCTTTGGTCTTGACATGAAGGATGGGGCACGATTGACGACGTCACACCTGAAAGACGGAACTTGCCACCGGGCCAGATTGACCTTCTTAGTGCTGGGGCGGGATGGGGGAAGGGTTATGAATTATGCTCAGGTTTCTGGAGTGGGAGTCGTTTGAACTCATGGCCCTGGAGTATTTATAGCACAGAGCTCTTGCTACGGAGCCCTGATAAGGCTTCAATGTGATTCATTGTTTTCCAAAGTGACGCCCCAGACAGGCGCACGGTAAAGCCTCCGTGTAAACGTTTCCTGTGGAATTGGCAGTTGGTCAAGAGGAATTTCAGTTAATTATTTTCCCAGAAGGTTTCTCTCCCTATTGTTTCAGCTCAGGCACCAGGGTCACTAGGCCGAGTCTGAGGCCTAGCCTTTCATCCCAAAAGCATTTCCTCCCAAGAGTCTCCACCAAAAATAGTCAACAAGGGAGTTTCCCCTTTTTTTTGACCAGTTTTCCAACCCAAACTGAGAAACTGGCCAGCGAAAGAGCATGAATTCCCTCAAAAGAGCACAATTTTTCTTAACTGAATCTGTTTTCCCTGGAGCGTCAGAGGCTGAGGGGTGACCTTATAGAGGTTTGTAAAATCATGAGAGTCATGGATAGGGTAAATAGACAAGGTCTTTTCACTGGGGTGGAGGAGTCCAGAATTAGAGGGCATAGATTCAGGGTAAGAGGGGAAAAATATAAAAGGGACCTCAGGGGTAACTTTTTCACTCAGAAGGTGCTGCGTATATGAAACGAGTTGCCAGAGGAAATGGTGGAGGCCGGTACAATTACAACATTTAAAAGGCTTCTGGATGGGTACATGAATAGAAAGCGTTTAGAAGGATATGGGCCAAGTGCTGGCAAATGGGACTAGATTCGATTCAGATGTCTGGTCTGCATGGATTGGTTGGACCAAAGGGGCTGTACATCTCTATGACTCTATGACTATATGGATCTGAATGAGGCAAAACAGGGCTGAAGTCTTTTATGATTAACTCCCAGAAGGTCCTAGGGGAATCACTGATTAATCTCCTTGAGAAGATGGTTGAGTAGGAGTTCCTTCAGCAACAGGCAGTTGCCTGCACACCAGGAACTCATCACCTGAGCCCTGTATGAAGCAGCCGTGGGGATGGGCTGGGCCTGGCCAATGTACGCCATATATAGTGGCTCCATTTCAATCCTCAATGACAAGTGATGTTCCTTTCCGGTCAGGTCTCCTGTGGTATTACATCACTTCCTTTGGTCTGATTCATCTTGTAGACTTCAAATTGTATCACCATCGTTTCTAAATTCGTTTTACTGTTTCTTTCCATTCTGGGGTAGGAGTTGTGTGCTTTCCATAACAGAAACCCACAGTCCTAACTCCCTGAAGTTACTGGTGGCAATAAAATGCAGGCTTAAGAGGCTGTGCCCACTCCCCACCCCCCACCCATGCCCCAACTGGCAAATATGTACAACACTGGAATGAAGTAAAATGCACTCCCACCTTTACACCTCTTTAGGAGGAGTCACATCTTCATGAAAATGGGTCAGCTATTTGGGACGGAGCTGGGGAACTCTCCCCTCAGTGTAGGCAATGGCTTCCTGGTGTTATCTGTTAATCCAGAGACCCGAGTAATGTTCCGGGGATTCGGGTTCAAATCCCGCCCATGGCAGAATTTGAATTCAAGAAAGATTCTAGAGTGAAGAGTCCAGTGGTGACCCTGAATCCATTGTCAACTGTTGGAAAACCCCACCTGGTTCACTAATGCCCTCCGGGGAAGGAAACTGCTGTTCTTACCTGGTCGGGCCTACACGCGACTCCAGACTCACAACAATGTGACTGACTCTCAACTGTCCTCTGGGCAATTAGGCATGGGCAATAAGTGCTGGCACTAGACAGTGAATGAATAAGAAGGTAAATAGAACAAAAGGCTGAGAACATTTAGAAAGCTGTGCACTCATTGAGATATAGAAATCAAAAAGGCGTGAGGAGATCCTTATTAGTCGCTCCACACCAGTCCTGATGACCGCTTCCCAGCGGGTGGAGCAGATGGCACTTCAGACCATAGACATTGCTTGACTCACTCTATTTCTACATGGAACCAGTGAGTCAGTTTCAAACATTGGGCTTCGCTCGCTGTAAAATGCTGGGAACTTCCTGCGACTTCTTAAAGGAGCTTTATAGATGCAAATATTTTCATGTATACAAATATATTCATATATCTAGGCCAACAGTAAGGGCCAACAACACTGACCCTCTGACAGTGCCGCACTCCCTCAGCGCTGACCCTCTGACAGTGCGGCACTCCCTCAGCACTGATCCTCCGACAGTGCGGCACTCCCTCAGCACTGACCCTCCAACAGTGCGGCACTCCCTCAGCACTGACCCTCTGACAGTGCGGCGCTCCCTCAGCACTGATCCTCCGACAATGCGGCACTCCCTCAGCACTGACCCTCTTACAGTGCGGCACTCCCTCAGCACTGACCCTCCGACAGTGCCCGCTCCCTCAGCACCGACCCTCCGACGGTTTCGAACTCCCTCAACACTGACCGTCCGACAGTGCGGCACTCTCTCAGCACTGATCCTCCAACAGTGCCCACTCCCTCAGCACCAACCCTCTGACAGTGCGGCACTACCTCAGCACTGACCCTCTGACAGTGCGGCGCTCCCTCAGCACTGACTCTCTGACAGTGTGGCACTCCCTCAGTACTGACCCTCCGACAGTGCGGCGCTCCCTCAGCACTGACCCTCCGACAGTGCGGCACTCCCTCAGCACTGACCCTCTGACAGTGCAGCACTCCCTTAAAACTGACCCTCTGAAAGTGCGGCACTCCCTTAAAACTGACCCTCTGAAAGTGCGGCACTCCCTCAGCACTGACTCTCTGACAGTGCGGCACTCCCTCAGCACTGACCCTCCGACAGTGCCCACTCCCTTAAAACTGACCCTCTGAAAGTGCGGCACTCCCTCAGCACTAACCCTCTGACAGTGCGGCACTCCCTCAGCACTGACCCTCTGACAGTGCGGCACTCCCTCAGCACTGACCATCTTACAGTGCCCACTCCCTCAGCACTGACCCTCTGACAGTGCGGCACTCCCTCAGCACTGACCCTCTGACAGTGCCACACTCCCTCAGCACTAACCCTCAACAGTGCGGCACTCCCTCAGCACTGACCCTCTGACAGTGCGGCACTCCCTCAGCACTGACCCTTCACCACTGCCTGCTCCCTCAGCACTGATCCACTGTACAGGAGTCCCCAGAGAGATCATGTCAGTATTTGCAGGGGTCCCCAAGTGGGGAGTGTGTCAGTATTTACAGAGGGGAGAGGCTGATGAGTGTCTCAATTTTTACAGGGTAGTCTCTGAGAGATAGTGTCTCAGTATGTACAGAGGGTCCCTGGGGACTGACTCAGTGTGTGCATGGGGAAGGGTATCATTGGTATTTGGAGGAAGCTTCTGTTATTGTGTCCCCATGACATCCCCACGATTGCTATTGACTGCAGTGTAATGACAGTCCTGGTGATGGCGATGTTGAGCTAGACGATGTCACTGTGGACATCATTAACAGGGGATTATGGAGAGTCAGATATAACTGGAGTTTATTTGGATTTATGGCTCTGGGATTATAATGACTGGAAGGTCAAACTCTGCTTTTTATTTATTCCAGGAGTTTCGCATTTCTAACAATGTTTTGGGCTTTCTTCTGTCTGTTTTCTCTGAATACGCCACGGGATTCCAAATCTATTACCCAGATCCCAGACAGAAATCTCAGCTAAACAGAATGTGTTCATTCCAGTCATTCACAGGCCAGTCTGAGCAGATAGTCCTCTGCGTCACATGGTCAAGGGTTCAAGTCCCAGTCCGGTCTAATCAAAGACCCCTTCCACCCTGGTTAAACTCTCTTCCAGCCGCTCCCAACAACAGCTTCTTCCCTGCTGTTATCAGACTTTGGAGCAGACCTCTCAAATGTTAACTCTGATCTCTCTGTCACTTTCCCCCCTCTCTCTCTCTCTCTCCACATTCTCTACGGCTGTATTCTGCTACCCTGATGCACTCTGTGTTGTATGATCTGCCTGAGGATCAGGCAAAACAACACTTTTCACTGTATCTCAGCACACCTGACAAGAATAAATCAAATCGAATCAATTCAGACACTTGCGCGTACAACCCATCTGTAGCACTCGGTGCAGCGCTGAGGCAGTGCCACACTGTCAGAGCTGCCATTTTACACGTTGATGGGGAACTGTTTGGATGGGAGAAGCCAGTAATATCCCAAGGCCAATCATTCGAAGGTTTTGTGTGGAGTGGAGGGGTGTGTGTGGTTTGCCCTTTGTGACCAGGTGCCACTATTTTATGGGGCGGGGGGAGTGGAGGGGCGTTGGGAATAGGAGTCTGTCAGTATTTACATGGGGGTTGCTGAGGAGGGGAGGGGGGAGTGTGTCAGTATTTACAGAGGGGTCCCCGAGGGGAGGGGGGAGTGTGTCAGTATTTACATGGGGGTCCCCAGGGGAGGGGGGAGTGTGTCAGTATTTAAAGAGGGGTCCCCAAGGGGATGGGGGAGTGTGATAGTATTTACAGAACAAGTCCCTGAGGGGAGGGGGGGGGGTGTGTGACAGTATTTACAGGGGGCTCCCTGGGAGGGGGGTTTGGGGGGAGTGTGTCAGTATTTACAGGGGTGTCCCGGGGGGTGGGGGCATTGTGACAGTATTTACAAAGGGGTCTCCGAGGGGAGGGGGGAGTGTGTCAGTATTTACAGACGGGTCCCCGAGGGGAGTGGGAGTGTGTGTCAGTATTTACAGGGGGGTCCTGGAGGGGAGGGGGGGTGTGACAGTATTTACAGGGGGGTCCCTGAGGGAAGGGGGGTGTGACAGTATTTACAGGGGGGTCCCTGGGAGGGGGGTGGGGGGAGTGTGTCAGTGTTTACAGGGGGGTCCCCGGGGGGGGAGTGTGTCAGTATTTACAGGGGGCTCCCCGAGGGGAGGGGGGAGTGTGTCAGTATTTACAGGGGGTTCCCCAGTGGGAGGGGGGAGTGTGTCAGTATTTACAGGGGAGTCCCTGGGAGGGGGGTGGGGGGGGTGTGTCAGTGTTTACAGGAGGGGTCCCCGGGGGGGGGAGTGTGTCAGTATTTACAGGGGGCTCCCCGAGGGGAGGGGGGAGTGTGTCAGTATTTACAGGGGGTTCCCCAGTGGGAGGGGGGAGTGTGTCAGTATTTACAGGGGAGTCCCTGGGAGGGGGGTGGGGGGAGTGTGTCAGTGTTTACAGGAGGGGTCCCCGGGGGGGGGGAGTGTGTCAGTATTTACAGGGGGCTCCCCGAGGGGAGGGGGGAGTGTGTCAGTATTTACAGGGGGTTCCCCGAGGGGAGGGGGGGAGTGTGTCAGTACTTACAGGGGGGTCTCTGACGGGAGGGGGGAGTGTGTCAGTATTTACAGGGGGTTCCCCGAGGGGAGGGGGGGAGTGTGTCAGTACTTACAGGGGGGTCTCTGACGGGAGGGGGGAGTGTGTCAGTATTTAGAGGGGTGTCCCCGAGGGGGGAGTGTTTCAGTATTTACAGGGGGGGCGCCGAGGGGAGGGGGGAGTGTGTCAGTATTTATAGGGGGTCCCCGAGGGGAGGGGGGAGTGTGTCAGTATTTACAAGGGGGATCCCCGAGGGGAGGGGGGAGTGTCAGTATTTACAGGGGGGTCCCTGAGGGGAGGGGGAAGTGTCCCAGTATTTACAGGGGGGTCACCACGGGAAGGAGGAGAGTGTCAGTATTTCCAGGGGGTCCCTGGGGGGAGTGTGTCAGTATTTACAGGGGGTTCCCCGAGGGGAGGGGGGAGTGTGTCAGCATTTACAGGGGGGGTCCCTAAGGGAGGGGGGAGTGTGTCAGTATTTACAGGGGGGGTCCCTGGGAGGGGGTGTGGGGGGAGTGTGTCAGCATTTACAGGGTGGTCCCCAATGGGAGGGGGGAGTGTGTCAGCATTTACAGGGGGGGTCCCTAAGGGAGGGGGGAGTGTGTCAGTATTTACAGGGGGGGTCCCTAAGGGAGGGGGGAGTGTGTCAGTATTTACAGGGGGGTCACCGAGGGGAGGGGGAGTGTGTCAGTATTTACAGGGGGGGTCCCTGGGAGGGGGTGTGGGGGGAGTGTGTCAGCATTTACAGGGTGGTCCCCAATGGGAGGGGGGAGTGTGTCAGCATTTACAGGGGGGGTCCCTAAGGGAGGGGGGAGTGTGTCAGTATTTACAGGAAGGGTCCCTGAGGGGAGGGGGGGGAGTGTGCCAGCATTTACGGGGGGGGGTCACCGGGGGGGGAACGAGGAGAGTGTCAGCATTTACAGGGGGGTCCCTAAGGGGGAGTGTGTCTGTATTTATAGGCGGGTCCCCGCGGGGAGGGGGGAGTGTGTCAGTATTTACAGGGGGGTCCCCGAGGGGACAGGGGAGTGTGTCAGTATTTACAGGGGGGTCCCCGAGGGGAGGGGGTTGTGTGTCAGTATTTACAGAGGGATGTCCCTGAGGGGAGGGGGGTTGTGTGTCAGTATTTACAGGGGGGTCACCGCGGGGTGGGGGGAGAGTGTCAGTATTTCCAGGGGGGTCCCTGGGGGGAGGGGGTAGTGTGTCGGTATTTACAGGGGGGTCCCCAAGGGGAGGGGGGAGTGTGTCAGTATTTACAGTGGGGTCCCTGGGGGGAGGGGGTAGTGTGTCGGTATTTCCAGGGGGGTCCCCAAGGGGAGGGGGGAGTGTGTCAGTATTTCCAGGGGGTCCCTGAGGAGAGGGGGGAGTGTGTCAGTATTTACAGGGGGGTCCCTGGGGGGAGGGGGTAGTGTGTCGGTATTTACAGGGTGGTCCCCAAGGGGAGGGGGGAGTGTGTCAGTATTTCCAGGGGGTCCCCGAGGAGAGGGGGGAGTGTGTCAGTATTTACAGGGGGGTCCCTGGGGGGAGGGGGTAGTGTGTCGGTATTTACAGGGGGGTCCCCAAGGGGAGGGGGTAGTGTGTCGGTATTTACAGGGGGGGTCCCTGGGAGGGGGTGTGGGGGGAGTGTGTCAGCATTTACAGGGGAGGTCCCTAAGGGAGGGGGGAGTGTGTCAGCATTTACAGGGGGGGTCCCTAAGGGAGGGGGGAGTGTGTCAGTATTTACAGGGGGGTCACCGAGGGGAGGGGGAGTGTGTCAGTATTTACAGGGGTTCCCCGAGGGGAGGGGGGAGAGTGTCAGTATTTACTGGGAGTCTCCGAAGGGAGGGGGGAGTGTGTCAGTATTTACAGGGAGTCCCCGAGGGGAGGGGGGAGTGTGTCAGTATTTACAGGGGGGGTCCCCGAGGGGAGGGCGCAGTGTGTCAGTATTTATGGGGGGGGTCCCCGAGGGGAGGGGGGAGTGTGTCAGTATTTACAGGGGGGGTCCCCGAGGGGAGGGGGGAGTGTGTCAGTATTTACAGGGGGTTCCCTGAGGTGAGGGGGGAGGGTGTCAGTATTTACAGGGGGGTCCCCAAGGGGGGAGTGTGTCAGTATTTACAGGGGGATCCCTGAGGGGAGGGGGCAGTATGTCAGTATTTATAGGGGGAGTCCCCAAGGCGAGTGGGGGTGTGTATAAGTATTTACAGGGGGTTCCCCGAGGGGAGGGGGGAGTGTGTCAGTATTTACAGGGGGTTCCCCGAGGGGAGGGGGGAATGTGTCAGTATTTACAGGAAGGGTCCCTGAGGGGAGGGGGGGGAGTGTGCCAGCATTTACGGGGAGGGGGTCACCGGGGGGGAACGAGGAGAGTGTCAGCATTTACAGGGGGGTCCCTAAGGGGGAGTGTGTCTGTATTTATAGGCGGGTCCCCGAGGGGAGGGGGGAGTGTGTCAGTATTTACAGGGGGGTCCCCGAGGGGACAGGGGAGTGTGTCAGTATTTACAGGGGGGTCCCCGAGGGGAGGGGGTTGTGTGTCAGTATTTACAGAGGGATGTCCCTGAGGGGAGGGGGGTTGTGTGTCAGTATTTACAGGGGGGTCACCGCGGGGTGGGGGGAGAGTGTCAGTATTTCCAGGGGGGTCCCTGGGGGGAGGGGGTAGTGTGTCGGTATTTACAGGGGGGTCCCCAAGGGGAGGGGGGAGTGTGTCAGTATTTACAGTGGGGTCCCTGGGGG
Organism: Hemiscyllium ocellatum; assembly: GCF_020745735.1. Taxonomy (NCBI): domain Eukaryota; kingdom Metazoa; phylum Chordata; class Chondrichthyes; order Orectolobiformes; family Hemiscylliidae; genus Hemiscyllium; species Hemiscyllium ocellatum. The sequence continues at coordinate 5,398,133 of NC_083444.1, read as the reverse complement.
GAGGGGGTAGTGTGTCGGTATTTACAGGGGGGTCCCCAAGGGGAGGGGGGAGTGTGTCAGTATTTCCAGGGGGTCCCTGAGGAGAGGGGGTAGTGTGTCGGTATTTACAGGGGGGTCCCCAAGGGGAGGGGGGAGTGTGTCAGTATTTACAGGGGGGGTCCCTGGGAGGGGGTGTGGGGGGAGTGTGTCAGCATTTACAGGGTGGTCCCCAATGGGAGGGGGGAGTGTGTCAGTATTTACAGGGGGGGTCCCTAAGGGAGGGGGGAGTGTGTCAGTATTTACAGGGGTTCCCCGAGGGGAGGGGGGAGAGTGTCAGTATTTACTGGGAGTCTCCGAAGGGAGGGGGGAGTGTGTCAGTATTTACAGGGAGTCCCCGAGGGGAGGGGGGAGTGTGTCAGTATTTACAGGGGGGGTCCCCGAGGGGAGGGCGCAGTGTGTCAGTATTTATGGGGGGGGTCCCCGAGGGGAGGGGGGAGTGTGTCAGTATTTACAGGGGGGGTCCCCGAGGGGAGGGGGGAGTGTGTCAGTATTTACAGGGGGTTCCCTGAGGTGAGGGGGGAGGGTGTCAGTATTTACAGGGGGGTCCCCAAGGGGGGAGTGTGTCAGTATTTACAGGGGGATCCCTGAGGGGAGGGGGCAGTATGTCAGTATTTATAGGGGGAGTCCCCAAGGCGAGTGGGGGTGTGTATAAGTATTTACAGGGGGTTCCCCGAGGGGAGGGGGGAGTGTGTCAGTATTTACAGGGGGTTCCCCGAGGGGAGGGGGGAATGTGTCAGTATTTACAGGAAGGGTCCCTGAGGGGAGGGGGGGGGAGTGTGCCAGCATTTACGGGGGGGGGGGTCACCGGGGGGGGAACGAGGAGAGTGTCAGCATTTACAGGGGGGTCCCTAAGGGGGAGTGTGTCTGTATTTATAGGCGGGTCCCCGAGGGGAGGGGGGAGTGTGTCAGTATTTACAGGGGGGTCCCCGAGGGGACAGGGGAGTGTGTCAGTATTTACAGGGGGGTCCCCGAGGGGAGGGGGTTGTGTGTCAGTATTTACAGGGGGGTCCCTGAGGGGAGGGGGGTTGTGTGTCAGTATTTACAGGGGGGTCACCGCGGGGTGGGGGGAGAGTGTCAGTATTTCCAGGGGGGTCCCTGGGGGGAGGGGGTAGTGTGTCGGTATTTACAGGGGGGTCCCCAAGGGGAGGGGGGAGTGTGTCAGTATTTACAGTGGGGTCCCTGGGGGGAGGGGGTAGTGTGTCGGTATTTACAGGGGGGTCCCCAAGGGGAGGGGGGAGTGTGTCAGTATTTCCAGGGGGTCCCCGAGGAGAGGGGGGAGTGTGTCAGTATTTACAGGGGGGTCCCTGGGGGGAGGGGGTAGTGTGTCGGTATTTACAGGGGGGTCCCCAAGGGGAGGGGGTAGTGTGTCGGTATTTACAGGGGGGGTCCCTGGGAGGGGGTGTGGGGGGAGTGTGTCAGCATTTACAGGGGGGGTCCCTAAGGGAGGGGGGCGTGTGTCAGCATTTACAGGGGGGGTCCCTAAGGGAGGGGGGAGTGTGTCAGTATTTACAGGGGGGTCACCGAGGGGAGGGGGAGTGTGTCAGTATTTACAGGGGTTCCCCAAGGGGAGGGGGGAGAGTGTCAGTATTTACTGGGAGTCTCCGAAGGGAGGGGGGAGTGTGTCAGTATTTACAGGGAGTCCCCGAGGGGAGGGGGGAGTGTGTCAGTATTTACAGGGGGGGTCCCCGAGGGGAGGGCGCAGTGTGTCAGTATTTATGGGGGTGGGGTCCCCGAGGGGAGGGGGGAGTGTGTCAGTATTTACAGGGGGGGTCCCCGAGGGGAGGGGGGAGTGTGTCAGTATTTACAGGGGGTTCCCTGAGGTGAGGGGGGAGGGTGTCAGTATTTACAGGGGGGTCCCCAAGGGGGGAGTGTGTCCGTATTTACAGGGGGATCCCTGAGGGGAGGGGGCAGTATGTCAGTATTTATAGGGGGAGTCCCCAAGGCGAGTGGGGGTGTGTATAAGTATTTACAGGGGGTTCCCCGAGGGGAGGGGGGAGTGTGTCAGTATTTACAGGGGGTTCCCCGAGGGGAGGGGGGAATGTGTCAGTATTTACAGGAAGGGTCCCTGAGGGGAGGGGGGGGAGTGTGCCAGCATTTACGGGGGGGGGGGTCACCGGGGGGGGAACGAGGAGAGTGTCAGCATTTACAGGGGGGTCCCTAAGGGGGAGTGTGTCTGTATTTATAGGCGGGTCCCCGAGGGGAGGGGGGAGTGTGTCAGTATTTACAGGGGGGTCCCCGAGGGGACAGGGGAGTGTGTCAGTATTTACAGGGGGGTCCCCGAGGGGAGGGGGTTGTGTGTCAGTATTTACAGAGGGATGTCCCTGAGGGGAGGGGGGTTGTGTGTCAGTATTTACAGGGGGGTCACCGCGGGGTGGGGGGAGAGTGTCAGTATTTCCAGGGGGGTCCCTGGGGGGAGGGGGTATTGTGTCGGTATTTACAGGGGGGTCCCCAAGGGGAGGGGGGAGTGTGTCAGTATTTACAGTGGGGTCCCTGGGGGGAGGGGGTAGTGTGTCGGTATTTACAGGGGGGTCCCCAAGGGGAGGGGGGAGTGTGTCAGTATTTCCAGGGGGTCCCTGAGGAGAGGGGGGAGTGTGTCAGTATTTACAGGGGGGTCCCTGGGGGGAGGGGGTAGTGTGTCGGTATTTACAGGGGGGTCCCCAAGGGGAGGGGGGAGTGTGTCAGTATTTCCAGGGGGTCCCGAGGAGAGGGGGGAGTGTGTCAGTATTTACAGGGGGGTCCCTGGGGGGAGGGGGTAGTGTGTCGGTATTTACAGGGGGGTCCCCAAGGGGAGGGGGTAGTGTGTCGGTATTTACAGTGGCGCCCCCGAGGGGAGGGGCGAGTGTGTCAGTATTTACAGGGGGTTCCCCGAGGGGAGGGGGGAGTGTGTCAGTATTTACTGGGAGTCTCCGAAGGGAGGGGGGAGTGTGTCAGTATTTACAGGGGGGGTCCCCGAGGGGAGGGGGGAGTGTGTCAGTATTTACTGGGAGTCTCCGAAGGGAGGGGGGAGTGTGTCAATATTTACAGGGGGGGTCCCCGAGGGGAGGGGGGAGTGTGTCAGTATTTACAGGGGGGGTCCCCGATGGGAATGGGGGAGAGTGTCAGTATTTACTGGGAGTCTCCGAAGGGAGGGGGGAGTGTGTCAATATTTACAGGTGGGTCCCCGAGGGGAGGGGGGAGTGTGTCAGTATTTATGGGGGGGGGTCCCCGAGGGGAGAGGGGAGTGTATCAGTATTTACGGGGGGGGTCCCCGAGGGGACGGGGGAGTGTGTCATTATTTACAGGGGGGTTCCCCGAGGGGAGGGGGGAGTGTGTCAGTATTTACCGGGGGGGTCCCCGAGGGGAGGGGGGAGGGTGTCAGTATTTACAGGGGGGTCCCCAAGGGGGGAGTGTGTCAGTATTTACAGGGGGATCCCTGAGGGGAGGGGGCAGTATGTCAGTATTTATAGGGGGAGTCCCCAAGGCGAGTGGGGGTGTATATAAGTATTTACAGGGGGTTCCCCGAGGGGAGGGGGGAGTGTGTCAGTATTTACAGGGGGTTCCCCGAGGGGAGGGGGGAATGTGTCAGTATTTACTGGAAGGGTCCCTGAGGGGAGGGGGGAGAGTGTCAGCATTTACGGGGGGGTCCCTAAGGGGGTGTGTGTCTGTATTTATAGGCGGGTCCCCGAGGGGAGGGGGGAGTGTGTCAGTATTTACAGGGGGAGTCCCCAGGGGAGGGGGGAGGGTGTCAGCATTTACAGGGGGGTCCCTAAGGGGGAGTGTGTCTGTATTTATAGGCGGGTCCCCGAGGGGAGGGGGGAGTGTGTCAGTATTTACAGGGGGTCCCTGAGGGGAGGGGTGAGTGTGTCAGTATTTACAGGGGGTTCCCTGAGGGGAGGGGTGAGTGTGTCAGTATTTACAGGGGGGTCCCTAAGGGGGAGTGTGTCAGTATTTACAGGGGTGTCCCTGAAGGGAGGGGGCAGCATGTCTGTATTTATAGGCGGGTCCCCGAGGGGAGGGGGGAGTGTGTCAGTATTTATAGGAGGAGTCCCCGAGGGGAGTGGGGGTGTCCCTGAGGGGAGGGGGGAGTGTGTCAGTTTTTCCTGGGGGGTCCCCGAGGGGACAGGGGAGTGTGTCAGTATTTACAGGGGGGTCCCCGAGGGGAGGGGGTTGTGTGTCAGTATTCACAGGGGGGGCCCCGAGGGGAGGGGGTTGTGTGTCAGTATTTACAGGGGGGCCACCGCGGGGCGGGGGTTGTGTGTCAGTATTTACAGGGGGGGCCCCTGAGGGGAGGGGGGAGTGTGCCAGTATTTACAGGGGGGCCACCGCGGGGCGGGGGAGAGTGTCAGTATTTCCAGGGGGTCCCCGAGGGGAGGGGGTAGTGTGTCGGTATTTACAGGGGGGTCCCCAAAGGGAGGGGGTAGTGTGTCGGTATTTACAGGGGTGTCCCCGAGGGGACAGGGGAGTGTGTCAGTATTTACAGGGATGTCCCTGAGGGGAGGGGGGAGTGTGTCAGTATTTACAGAGGGATGTCCCTGAGGGGAGGGGGGTTGTGTGTCAGTATTTACAGGGGGGTCCCTAAGGGGGAGTGTGTCAGTATTTACAGGGGTGTTCCCCAAGGGGAGAGGGAGTGAGTCAGTGTTTACAGTGGCGCCCCCGAGGGGAGGGGCGAGTGTGTCAGTATTTACAGGGGGGTCCCCGAGGGGAGGGGGGAAAGTGTCAGTATTTACAGTGGGTGTCCCTGAGAGGAGGTGGGGAGTGTGTCAGTATTTACAGGGGTGTCCCTGAGGGGAGGTGGGGAGTGTGTCAGTATTTACAGGGGGGTCCCCGAGGGGAGGGGGGAGTGTGTCAGTATTTACAGGGGTGTCCCCGAGGGGAGGGGGGAGTGTGTCAGTATTTACAGGGGTGTCCCTGAGGGGAGGTGGGGAGTGTGTCAGTATTCACAGGGGGCGTACCCTGAGGTGAGGGGAGAGTGTGTCAATATTGACAGGGGGGTCCCCGTGGTGCGGGGCGGGTGTGACAGTATTTAAGGCGGGTGTGTGTTCCCTTGCTTGGGGAGTGCGCCAGGGGATGTTTACATATTCCCTCCAGATATGTCAGAAGCCCTTCCATTACCTTGTCCTGTTAACCATAACTATTCACCTCTGAGGGGCCTCACAGCCATGTTCAATCCCGTCTCTCACCTGAAACGTATAGTTTTTGACTACCTCAGCCTTAGCTTCATCCTTCTATCTCATACCTCTTGCCCTCACCAATTCTATTGCATCTTGAAACCTACGCCCTCCTACCTCCACCCCAGTCTGTATACAAGCCCTGAAGAAGGGCTCATGCCCGAAACATCGACTCTCCTGCTCCTTGGATGCTGCCTGACCTGCTGCGCTTTTCCAGCAACACATTTTCAGCTCTGATCTCCAGCATCTGCAGTCCTCACTTTCTCCTGTATACAAGACCAGCCCTGTCAGTCCCGGGGATGTATACTGCTGTCAGCTCTAACCACGGACTGAGTTAAATGCTGCGCATCTGGCAATGAATTCACTAACTCAGCACAGGCAGTGAAACGCAGCCAAGGACAGAGCTGTGTGACAAAATGGCATGGTTGACATCTCATGGTCACAGACCCTGCGTCTGTACAGCTTACACCCTGTTCCAGATGCCAGCGTTGTGCTGAATGTTGGGAGCATGTAAGGTTACAGTTACTGTCACACCCTACATCCCAGAATGAGGCCATTTAACCCATAATGCCTGTGCCAGCCCTTTGATAATGGTATCCGATTATTCCTGCCTACTCTTACCGCACAGCCCTGCATTATTACCCCTTCATTGAAGATTTTTAAAAATTTCATTTACAGGATATGGGTGTTACTGACTGGGCCAGTGTTTATTCCCATCCCCAATTGTCCAGAGGGCAGTTACGAGTCAACCATATTGGCTGTGGGTCTGGTGTCGCATGTAGGCCCGATTAGGTAAGGATGGCAGTTTCCTTCCCTGAAGTGCATTAGTGAACCAGATGGGTTCTTCCAACAGTCAGCAATGGATTCAGGGTCATCGTTAGACTCTCCATTCTAGATTTTGCCATGCTGGGATTCGAACTTGGCTCCCCAGGCCATTAACAGTCCAGCGACAATACCACTGGCCATTGCCTCCCCTGCCTTTATTCAATTCCCTTCCGAACATGAACCTCAAAGTGCGCACCCGAGCACAAAGCCGGGATTGAATGGCAAAGCAGGCTCAATGGGCCGAATGGCCGAATTCTGCTCCTCCTATGGTCTTAGAACGGCTCACTGTGGAAACCGAAGGCCAGTTGAATGCTGCCTAGCAGAACGGAGGACTTGGGATAGAATAGAATTGTTGAACAGAATAGAAATGGTTAAATTGGTTGACAAACAATGAGTATAGCATGTGGTGGGGGCAAGATCAATTAGACCATAAGACATAAGAGCCATTCGGCCCATCGTGTCCACTCCGCCATTCTATCATGGCTGATGGGCATTTCAGCACCACTTATCCACACTCTCCCTGTATCCCTTAATTCCTTGCGAGATCAACAATTTATCACTCTCTGCCTTGGAGACATTTAACGTCCCGGCCTCCACTCGCTCTGTAGCAGTGAATTCCACCGGCCCCCCCAATCTCTGGCTCCTCATTTCCATTTTAAACTGACCCACTCTAATCCTAATGCTGTGCCCGCAGGTGTTAGTCTCCCCGCCTAATGAAAACAAATTCTCAGCGTCCACCCTTTCTAAGCCATGCATTATCGTGTAAGTTTCTATCAGATCTCCCCTCAACCTTCTAAATGCTAATGAATACAATCCCAAGATCCTCAGCCATTCATCATATGTTAGGCCTGCGAATTGAGCCATTTTTTTGGGCAGAGTATTGAGTACAGGAGTTGGGAGGTCATGTTGCGGCTGTACAGGACATTGGTGAGGCCACTGTTGGAATATTGCTTGTAATTCTGGTCTCCTTCCTATCAGAAAGATGTGAAACTTGAAAGGGTCCAGAAAAGATTTGCAAGGATGTTGCCAGGGTTGGAGGATTTGAGCTATGGAGAGGGGCTGAACAGACTGGGGCTGTTTTCCCTGGAGCGTCAGAGGCTGAGGGGTGACCTTATAGAGGTTTGTAAAATCATGAGGGGCATGGATAGGGTAAATAGACAAAGTCTTTTCCCTGGGATCGGGGAGTCCAGAACTAGAGGGGCATAGGTTTAGGGTGAGAGGGGAAAGATATAAAAGAGACCTAAGGGGCAACTTTTTCAAGCAGAGGGTGGTTGTATATGGAATGAGCAGCCAGAGGAAGTGGTGGAGGCTGGTGCAATTGCAACATTTAAGAGGCATTTGGATGGGTATATGAATAGGAAGGGTTTGGAGGGATATGGGCCGGGTGCTGGCAGGTGGGACTAGATTGGGTTGGGATATCTGGTCGGCACGGACAGGTTGGACTGAAGGGTCTGTTTCCCTGCTGTACATCTCTATGACTCTATGTGAGAGGAATTTAGCTGGTTATTTGGATAGAAGTAACAGATGCAGGCACTCTGGGGTGAATGGCATCCTTCTGCACTATAATAATTGTGATTCTGTGACTTTTTATCTATGCCCATGAGGGGAATAAGAGCGAGAGTAATTATTGTTTAAGGATACTGAGGGGATTGTTGTACAAGAGCCGGATGTGACAGGAGCAATGTGGATGCAACATTAACTGTGTGATAAAACAGTGGCGGTGTCCCTATCCCTGGACCGGGAGGCTCAAGTTCCACCTCATCCAGAAGACAGATCAGAAAAATAGGCAGAGAGTAAGAGTAACAGTTCTAGGGGAAGGCAATGGCCTAGTGGTATTATGGCTGAGAGTGTGGTGCTGGAAAGACACAGCAGGTCAGGGAGCAACTGAGGAGCAGGAGGATCGATGTTTCGGGTAGAAGCCCTTCATCTGGATTCCTGTCATCCTTCCCTGGGCTGGTCTACACGTGACTCCAGACCCGCAACAATTTGGTTGACTCGTAACTGCCCTCTGGGCAATTAGGGGTTGGCAATAAATGCTGGGTCGAGACGGTATCACCCTCATCCCCTGAATTATTGAAGAAGAAACAGTCAGTTTTTCGCTGAAGAATGGTTGGGAGGGGTCAATACTGGGGCCCTTGTTTTCCCGGGAATATATCCATGATCTGGATTCTGGTGTGCAGGGGACAATTTCAAACTTGCAGATGACACAACACCTGGAAGACCAGTAAGGAGGACAGTGCAGAATTCCAAAATTATGTAGACAAATAGACAGCCAGCTGACAGATCAGCATTTAGTGAGAATTACATTTAGTAGGCGGCACGGTGGCACAGTGGTTAGCACTGCTGCCTCACAGCACCAGAGACCCGGGTTCAATTCCCGCCTCAGGCGACTGACTGTGTGGAGTTTGCACGTTCTCCCCGTGTCTGCGTGGGTTTCCTCTGGGTGCTCCAGTTTCCTCCCACAGTCCAAAGATGTGCAGGTTAGGGTAAATTGCCCGTAGTGTTAGGTAAGGGGTAAATGTAGGGGTATGGGTGGGTTGCGCTTCGGCGGGTCGGTGTGGACTTGTTGGGCCGAAGGGCCTGTTTCCACACTGTAAGTAATCTAATCTACATGGACAGTCAGTCTAAAATAAAGCATATAGTTCTTGAGTCGTGTGAGAACAGAGGGACTTTGGTAGATGTATGTATAAATCACGAAAGGTAGCAGCTCAAGGTGGGGGGAAGCAGTTAATAAAGCTTGCTTGTTCTTGAGTTTTATTAATCAGGGCTGAAAATGTGTTGCTGGAAAAGTGCAGCAGGTCAGGCAGCATCCAAGGAACAGGAAATTCGACATTTCGGGCATAAGCCCTTCATCTGGCAATGAATTGACTAACTCAGCACAGGCAGTGAAACGGAGCCAAGGACAGAGCTGTGTGACAAAATGGCATGGTTGACATCTCATGGCCATTTTATTAATCAGGACATCGAGTACAGGAGCAGGGAGATTATGCTGAAGTAACACAGGTCACTGGTTCGACCTCAGCTGGAATATTGTGTATGGCTCTAGGCACCACGCTAGAGAGGACATACTGGGGAGAGTGCTGAAAAGGCTAAAGGAAATAGTTCCACGGGTGAACTGTGAGGATAGACAACACAGGTCAGGACTATTCTCCTGGGAGAGTAGAAGGCGATCTGATGGAGGTTTACAAAGTCACGAGAAATCTGGACAGTGTAGACAGCGAGATGTTCCCACTTGTAGAAGGGTCAAGAACAAACGGAATTAAAGTCACTAACGGAAACAGAAATTGCTGGAGAAACTCAGCAGGTCTGCGGGGAGAAATCAGAGTTAATGTTGAGGGTCCAGTGACCCTGAGAGTCATAGAGATGCACAGCACGGAAACAGACCCTTCAGTCCAACTCGTCCATGCTGATCAGATATCCAAAACTAATCTAGTCTCATTTGCCAGCACTTGGCCCAGATGCCTTTTAAATGTTGTCATTGTACCAGCCTCCACCACTTCCTGTTTGAGATTAAAAAAAAACACTGCAGATGCTGGACTCCAAGGTAGACGGGCAGGAGGCTGGAAGAACACAACAAGCCAGGCAGCATCAGCCGGAGAACTCAATGTTTCGGGTATAACCCTTCTTCAGGACTGTTCAGGACTTTGGGTTACACCTGAAATATTCACTTCTTCACCTCCTGATGCTGCCTGGCTTGCTGTGTTCTTCCAGCCTCCTGCTTGTCCACCATTTCCTCTGGCAGCTCGTTCCATATACACTCCACCCTCTGCGTGAAAAAGTTGCCCCTTAAGTCTTTCCCCTCTCACCTTAAATCTATGCCCTCTAGTTTTGGACTCCCCTACTCTGGGGAAAAGACCTTGACTATTCACCTTATCCATGCCCCTCATGATTTTATAAACCTCTATAAGGTCACCCCTCAGCCTCTGACGCTCCAGGGAAAACAGCCCCAGCCTGTTCAGCCTCTCCCTATAGCTCAAGCCCTCCAACCCTGGCAACGTTCATGGATGAGTTGGACTGAAAGGTCTGTTTCCATGCTGTACATCTCTATGACTCTAACATCCTTGCAAACCTCTTCTGAACCTTTCAAGTTTCACAACATCCTTCTGATAGGAGGGAGACCAGAATTGCACACAGTATTCCAAAATTGACCTAACCAATGTCCTGTATGCCACACCATGACCTCCCAACTCCTGTACTCAATGCACTGACCAATAAAGGCAAGCATACCAAATGCCTCCTTCACTAACCTGTCTCCCTGCGACTCCACTTTCAAGGAACTATGAACCTGCACTCCGAGGTCTCTTTGTTCAGCAATATTCCCCAGCGCCCTACCATTAAGTGTGTAAGTTCTGCTCTGAATTGCTTGATCAAAATGTAACACCTCACATTTATCCAAATTAAACTCTGTCGGCCTTAAGCCTTGTCACTCCTTAAACCAAGAGCAGAGGTCCCGTTGGGGATGGGGGGGGTGGGGGCATTGTGACATTCGGAGGATATACCCAGAGGTTGAGTGAGTTCGTAAAACCTGGACACTCTAACCATCAACATCAAGATAAGCACACAGAGAGTCAACAGTGATGTACACACAGTGTCAGAACACCAGAGTGAAAAGCCAAAGGGAATAAATAATTCATCCGATCTGGAAAGATGTCAAAATCATTCCTTTTACCCAATCAGAGATCTTGTCTGTACTTCATGTTTTATGGGATATGAATGGCTCATTTATCACCCTATCCCTAATTGCCCCTTGAGAAGGTGGGGGGGGGGGGTGAGTAAGCTGCCTTCTTGAACTGCTGCAGTCCCGTGTAGTGTGGGGTGTTGTTTGGGAGGGAGTTCCAGGGTTCTGACGTAGAGACACTGAAGGAATGGCCAATGTATTTTCAAGTCGGGATGGGGAGGGGCTCAGAGGGGAACTTGCGAGGGGGATGGTGTTCGCTCGTATCTGCTGCGTTTATCCTTCCAGATGGTAGATGTCAGGAGTTTGGAAGCAGCAGTGGTAGAGGGAGTGAGTACTGAAGGTGGTGGTTATGGTTCCCATGAAGCAGACTGCTTTGTCCTGGTTGGTATTTAGCTTATTGAAGTGTTGTTGGAGCTGCACCCATCCAGGTAAATGGAGAGTATGTGGATGTAGGTTTGCTCGCTTGAGCTGGAAGGTTCGTTTTCAGATGTTTCGTCACCATACTAGGTAACATCTTCAGTGAGCCTCCAACTGAAGCACCGGTGGTGTAGCCCACTTTCTATTTATATGCTTGAATTTCCTTGGGTTGGTGATGTCATTTCCTGTGGTGACACTCCCACAGTCCAAAGATGTGCAGGTCAGGTGAATTGGCCATGCTAAATTGCCCACAGTGTTAGGTGCATTAGTCAGGGGTAAATATAGGGTTGGGGAATGGGTTTGGGTGGGTTTCTCTTCGGAGGGGCTGTGTGGACTTGTTGGGCCGAAGGGCCTGTTTCCACACTGTAGAGAATCTAATCATTTCCTGGTGATGTCATTGCCTGTTCTTTTTCTCAGGGGGCGGTAAATGGGATCCAAGTCAATGTGTTTGTTGATAGAGTTCCGGTTGGAATGCCATGCTTCTAGGAATTCTCCTGCGTGTCTCTGTTTGGCTTGTCCCAGGATGGATGTGTTGTCCCAGTCGAAGTGGTGTCCTTCCTCATCCGTATGTAAGGATACTAGTGAGAGAGGGTCATGTCGTTATGTGGCTAGTTGGTGTTTATGTATCCTGGTGGCTAGTTTTCTCCTGACGTGTGCCTGATGGACAGCCATGTTTGAATGGCAGAGCAGACTTTGATGGGCCGAATGGTCCAATTTTGCTTCTTGATCTTATGGTAGACAGGCTTTGGAGACTCAGGAGGTGAGTTGCTCACTGCAGAATTCCCAGCCTCTGACCTGCTCTTTATAGCTACAGTATGGCTATTCTAGTTGAGTTTCTGGTCAATGGTACCAGCTACAATATGGACAGTGGGAGGTTTAGTGATGATACTGCCACTGTACAATGATTAGCTTCTCTCCTGTGGGACTTGTCCATCATGTATGTTACTCGATGTCATAAGTCAAAGAACCGCAGATGCTGAAAATCTGAACCAAAAACAGAAATTGCTGCAGAAACTCAGCAGGGTCTGGCAGCATTTTTGGACAGAAAGCAGAATTAACGTTTCAGGACCAGTGACCTTTCTTCAGAATGTTACTTGCCACTGGTCAGCCCAAACCTTGACACTGTCCAGATCTCGTTGCATTTGGACACGGACTGCTTCAGTATCTGGGGAGTGGCGAATGGTGCTGGACATTGTGTAATCATCAGTGAACATCCCCACTTCTGACCTTATGGTGGCGGGAAGGACATTGATGAAGGAGCTGAGGATGGTTGGGCCTAGGACACTACCCTGAGGAACTCCTGCAGAGATGACGGGGAGTTGGGATGACTGACCTCCAACAACCACCACCATCTTCCTATGTGTAGGGTATGACTCTAACCCACAGAGAGAGTGTTCCTCCTATGGCTAGGTACAGTAACTTTGCAGTAACTGGAAACACTGGAGAAACTCAGCAGGTCTGGTAGCCTCTGCAGAGAGAGGAAAAAACATAGAGTTAACCCTTTGACTCAAATGACTCTTAGCCAGAACTGGTCTCATCTCTTGCTTTCCCAGGATTCCAAAACATAACATTTCAATGTGAAGGATGACTTCGGACATTGACATTCCGATGGCAATGGCATTCCTGTAAAAAATCCTTGACGCTCAAGAGATCACGAGGTGATTTATCCGAGGTGTTTTGACAAAGAAACTGTTCTCATCAATAATGTCATAGAGTTGTGCAGCATGGTAATAGACCTCTTGGCCCAACTAGTCCATACCGACCAGATATCCTAACCTAGTCTAGTCCCATTTGCCAGCACTTGGCCCATATCCCTCTAAACCCTTCCCACTCAATTATCGATCCTTTTAAATGTTGGTATTGTACCAGCCTCCACCACCCCCTCTGGCAGCTCATTCCACACATGGAGCTCCGTGCCACACAGAGCTGTGGGGGTAAAGACCTTGTGTGTATTGAAGGCTGAGACAGATTCTACATCAGTCGGGGAGTCAAGGGTTATGGACGTGGGGAACGTTGGATCAGCCACACTCAGAGGAACCTCGAGGGATCGAATGGCTTCCTCCTGTTCTTATTTCTTCAAGTCTTCCAAAAGGAGGAGATGGATATGGGAGCTTTGTGAGGAATGAGTGAGAGGGAGCAGGACTAACTGGACTGAACGAGTTGGTGCAAAGTGACAGACTGAATAGGTTCCCTCAGGGGTGGGCTGTTCACTGACTCTGTGGCCGTTTCTCTTGCGCAGTGACACGTACCAGCTGCCAGGGACAGAACCACATCCGTTGCAACCGATAAGATGAGGCTGCTATTTTGGACTCTAAGCAGAAGAAACCCTGCAAGGCCCCCCCCCAAAGGGTCAAAGCAGCATCTGTGGGAGAGAGAAAGCCCAGGGAGGGGTTCGATGTATCTGGGGTTGGAATAATGAGACTCGTACTTTGTACCAAATAGAACGGTAATGGAAGGGCTGTGGAGAGGTACCGGGAGGACGGAATCTTTGCAAAAGGAAAGACTGCAATTCTTCAGCTCCTTTTGCAACCACAGAACATGCTAAGTCACCTCACAACCACAGGAGTTATTTTATTCAAGTGGTCACTACTGTAACACGAGAGCATTGTGCAAGCTCTCTTCAGCAGCAACACAACTGGGATTCTGTCATCTCAAAGAAAAAGCCAACTGGATCACATCTGGTATCTCTGGCAACTGTTCCCCCCCCCATCCCAAATTAACATTGAATTGAGTGGCTTCCTCAGGGCATTACAGAAGGCAGTCTGCAGAGTCTGGAGTTATGTGTAGAGCCAGACGGGGCTAAGGATGGCAGATTTCCTTCACCGAAGGACCAGTTGTGGTGTTTCCTTTTACAACACAATCGATCATACTTTTACAGGCGCCATCACTGAGCTGCTCGCTATCGATGATAGATTTAATTCAACGCTATTGAAATCACACTGTGGCGGAGGTTTTGAACTCTGCACCTCAATGCGTCAGGGTCAGGTGGTGGTGGGGGGGCAGCTGCCAAAGTCACCTTGTGAATCAGTCTGGCCTCTTTCGTGCTGTTGGACAGATTTTGTCATCACGTGGAGTTTTGTTTCATTTGCTAATGGGATGAGGTTGTCACGGGCTGGACCCAGCATTTAGCACCCATCCCTAATTGCTCAGAGCACAGTCAACCACATTGCTGTGGGTCTGGAGTCACGTGTGGGCCCGACCAGGTAAGGATGGCAGTTTCCTTCCCTGAAGAACGTTCGTGAACCAGATGGATTTTTCCGACAATCGATTCAAGGTCGTCCTCAGGTTCTTAATTCCGCCTTTCTCCTGAATTCAAATTTCACCAGCTGCCATGGTGGGATTTGAACCGGGGTCCCCAGACACTACCTGGATTAACAGTCCAGTGATAGCGCCACCAGGCCGTCTCCCCGCCCAATGTGGCATTCTTGTATTTGTCCTGACCAGCGCAAGGTGAAAAGCTTCAGCAACACGTCTCTCTCTTTGGAGCAGTGCTTTGAAATGAGTATAAAAGCCAGTGAGTGGTATTTTGCCTCTGTGTTGTTGATCTACTTCCTGTCAAAGTATAGAGGCTGGGGACTGGTTCATGGCATTGGCTACAATGAGATGTTATTGACAGCAGTGTAAACAGAGAGACAGCGTGAAAGCTAACACCGTTGAGCACTTTAACATTCACATTCAGGATGTGGCGTGTTCGGTGTCAGACACCATTCTCAACTCAGCTGACTGATTTCCCTCCCCGGTTGCCCTCACAACAATTCTGCTCACAATTCCTGCTTTCAATTACCACTTCCTTGCATTTCTGACACTTTCTCAAATGCCAACACTTTCTGGAGGCATTCTAGGTTAGCACCTGTTCCCTTGGTCCATTTCGGTCCAAATGCCAGCTCTTCCACACAGACTGCCTCTCTCTCAGATGTCAGTCCTCCATTCTATAAGTGACGTTACTCCTTATCCACTGAGTGCCACTGTGTGATTGGCATAACCGAACACTTGCAGGGGATAGTAGAGGACACTGATTCCAAGTTACATAGCAGGACATGCAGAACGAGCGAGAAAGGTCTCAAATCTATACTGAGACCACAATCACGTCTACTGACCTAGATCCGAAGGTGGCAGTGGTGGGGATACTGTCACATTCCTCCTCTGAAGACTGACAACAACTCCTGGTTTTTCCACACGTGTGGAATTCCAGATGATTCTACACTGTGTAATGGCAAAACCGGGCTGCAATCAATTAAACATTATACAAATGTCAAGAGTTTGGAAGCGAATTGAAGGTTTGGGTACTTCACATAGAACAACAGATACCAGGGAGTGCATTATATACGAGTTGAGATACAAAGTAACTGATACCCCAGAATGAATCACAGTCTGGAATCTAATCGAGGGGTTCAGGGTGGTTTATATACAGAGTAACAGATATCTTGGAGTGAGTTACAGACTGGAATCTAATCGAGGGGTTCAGGGTGGTTTATATACAGAATAACAGATACCTGGGAGTGAGTTACAAACTGGAATCTAATCGAGGGGTTCAGGGTGGTTTATATACAGAACAACAGATACCCGGGAGTGAGTTACAGTCTGGAATCTAATCGAGGTGTTTAGGGTGGTTTATATACAGAATAACAGATACCTGGGAGTGAGTTACAGACTGGAATCTAATCGAGGGGTTCAGGGTGGTTTATATACAGAATAACAGATACCTGGGAGTGAGTTACAGACTGGAATCTAATCGAGGGGTTCAGGGTGGTTTATATACAGAATAACAGATACCTGGGAGTGAGTTACAAACTGGAATCTAATCGAGGGGTTCAGGGTGGTTTATATACAGAATAACAGCTACCCCAGGACAGTTACAGACTGGAATCTAATTGAACAGTTGGGTGGTTTCAGTGTTTAAAATAACAGATACCTAGATATCCTAATGTAGTACTGAGTCGCACGTTGAGTGTCTGCATCACCCCACTTTGTAGCGTGTGCTTTATATCCTGTCCAGCTGTTCTCCTCTAGAAGCCCTCACCCACATGTGGCTAATTATCATTTTCATCTCTCACGACTGACCCTCTACCATCCCATCAATGTCACGCCAAACTGGCCTGTTCAGGAACAAATTTTGGAACAGCCAATTGTCAGTCAAATGTTTGTAGCCAATTTCCACACAGCCAGCTCCCAAATACAGCAATTATTAACCCATTCCCCACCAACACCCCCAGACTGTCCACTGTGAAATCTTTGTGAAACCGAAGTGGCAATTATGAGTTGCCTGACCCACAAGTCCAGAGGGCACAGTATGTAGACTCACACACACAGCACAGAAACAGACCCTTCGGCCCAACCAGTCCATGCTGACCACAATCCCAAACTAAACTAGTCCCACCTGCCTGCTCCTGGCCCACATCCCTCCAAACCCTTCCCATTCATGGACTTATCCAAATGTCTCTTAAACATTGCAACTGTTCCTGCATCCAGGAAGCTCATTCCACACACAAACCTGCTCTCTGTGTAAAAAGAATTTTCCCTCCTGTCTTTTTAAAATCTCTCTCCACTCACTCTAAAAATGTGCCCCCTTGTCTCGGAATTCCTCGCCCTAGGGAAAACACACCTGCCACTCATCTTATCTATACTCCTCATGGTTTTATAACCCTCTATAAGGTCGCCCCTCAGCCTCCTACACTGCAGTGAAAAATATCCCAGGCCTTTATATCCCAAAGTAAAAAGTGAGGTCTGCAGATGCTGGAGATCAGAGCTGAAAATGTGTTGCTGGAAAAGCGCAGCAGGTCAGGCAGCATCCAAGGAACAGGAAATTCGACGTTTCGGGCCAGAGCCCTTCATCAGGAATGAGGAAATTGTGTCCAGCAGGCTAAGATAAAAGGTAGGGAGGAGGGACTTGGGGAGGGGCGATGGAGATGTGATAGGTGGAAGGAGGTCAAGGTGAGGGTGCTAGGCCAGAGTGGGGTGGGGGCGGAGAGGTCCGGAAGAGGATTGCAGGTTAGGAGGGCGGTGCTGAGTTCAAGGGAATCGACTGAGACAAAGTGGGGGGAGGGGAAATGAGGAATCCTCTTCCTGATCTCTCCGCCCCCACCCCACTCCGGCCTATCACCCTCACCTTGACCTCCTTCCACCTATCACATCTCCATCGCCCCTCCCCCCTACCTTTTATCTTAGCCTGCCTGGCACCCTCTCCTCATTCCTGATGAAGGGCTCTGGCCCGAAACGTCGAATTTCCTGTTCCTTGGATGCTGCCTGACCTGCTGCGCTTTAACCAGCAACACATTTTCAGCCCTTTATACCCCAAACCTTCCATACCCAGCAACATCCTGGTGAATCTCTACTGGACCCTCTCCAGTTTAATATCATCCTTCTTATAACAGGGAGACCAGAACTGGACAAAGTACTCCAGAAGACGTCTCACTAATGGGCGGCACGGTGGTTAGCACTGCTGCCTCACAGCACCAGAGACCCAGGTTCGATTCCCGCCTCAGGCGACTGACTGTGTGGAGTTTGCACGTTCTCCCTGTGTCTGTGTTGGTTTCCTCCGGGTGCTCTGGTTTCCTCCCACAGTCCAAAGATGTGCGGGTCAGGTGAATTGGCCATGCTAAATTGCCTGTAGAGTTAGGTAAGGGGTAAATGTAGGGGTATGGGTGGGTTGCGCTTCGGCGGGTCAATGTGGACTTGTTGGGCCGAAGGGCCTGTTTCCACACTGTAAGTAATCTAATCTAATCTAATGTCCTGTACAACCTCAACAGGACGTCCCAATGTCTATACTCGAAGTCTGAGTAATGAAGGCAAGCAGGACAAATTCCTTCTTAACCCCCTCCTGTCTACCTGTGACACAAATTTCACAGAATTAAATACCTGAACACCTAGGTCCTGGACGGTGAGTAATGGCCAGCTATTAGACTGGGTATAGCTTCTCTCTCGCCTTTTCTCCCTCCAGTTCAGGCTGTAAGGTCTGATGGTCACACTGAGAGAATACTGCTCTGTTGGAGGTGTCTGCTTTCGGTTAAAACCCTTTGGTGGACTTTAGGAACCCCACCCGTTCCAAAAGTTTGTTTCTCCTGACTGTGTGGAGTTTGCACGTTCTCCCCGTGTCTGCGTGGGTTTCCTCCGGGTGCTCCGGTTTCCTCCCACAGTCCAAAGATGTGCGGGTCAGGTGAATTGGCCATGCTAAATTGCCCGTAGTGTTAGGTAAGGGGTAAATGTAGGGGTATGGGTGGGTTGCGCTTCGGCGGGTCGGTGTGGACTTGTTGGGCCGAAGGGCCTGTTTCCACACTGTAAGTAATCTAATCTATCTTCCAATTAACATCAGTACAAAGTAAAACAAATTGAGTTTATTGTGTGTGCGTGTGTGGGGGGGAGCTTGCTGTGAGCAGATTGGTCGCCTGCAGCTGTGACATCACAGAATGGACCACCCTGTCAGCCTGAAGATGCGGGAGGCGCTACAGAAATGCAGCTCCTTTTTTTTGGAAAGTGCTTGCTGGTCTCTGGAGTCTCTCCAGCGTGGAGCTGGCCGGACAGCTATTCGGCTACGGGATGCTTCAAGACCGAGCAGTGCCTCTTTAAGTGTTGAGTCCCCCTGGGAAGACTAGGAAAAGGAATCAGTTTCCTGTTGGCAAAGTTCTGTCCTTCCTGGTGTGTGAGGAATAGTTCTATCAGTTCAGGGAAGGTGCTGGGGGAAGAGCAGGGGGGGTGGTGGGGGAAGATTATATTTAAATGAAAGACGTCCTGAGCCAAGTTCCTCCGCCAAGTCTATGTCCTGCCCCGTCCCCGGAGCACCAGTCTGCAGCAGGATGGGGCAGGTGGGCGTCGGAGGAATGGCCGGGGTTAGGAGGCTGAGGTGGCAGATCCGCCTGGCGTTGCTGACCGCTCTGGCCGTCTCTCTGGCCTTGTCCAGCCTGGCCGTGGCTGCCCTGTCCTGGCTGAAGTGTCGCAGTCTGCACCGGTCTCTGCAAGCCTGGGAGAGCACCCTTCAGAGACAAGTAAGGAGGGCTTGGGGGGGGGGGGGGGTAATGCATTGCTCGGGACTGGGAGGGAGGGAAGGTGGACTGAGCTGAAATGGACAGGGGGGGGCGAGAGGAAAGTGTCCGCGGTCCAAGTGCATTTTGATTTGGTCAAACAGTGGGGGGGACTTTTGCAAAGTTTGTTTGTCTGAGTTTTTGTTTTGTTGGAGCAGCGAGAGGTTTTTAATTTCAGGTTGTTCTGTTGCTAATCCCTGACTGACTGGTCCGGGCAGATTCAGCTGCTCCCCGGGGTCTTCCCCCTACCCCCAGGGGAGACTCTTGTGCGGTTTCATTTCCCCCTACCCCCAGGGGAGAGTGTGTGTGCGGTTTCACCCAACTCCGGGCAGATTCTGTGCAATTTCACCCCCACCCCCAGGACAGACTGTGCGATTTCCCCCCCCCCCCCCCCCCCCCCCCCCCTCCACACACCTCCGGATTCTACAATTTCGCCCCCACCCCCACCCCAGGGTAAATTCTGTGCAATTTCGCCCCCACCCCCACCCCAGGGTAGACTCTGTCCAATGTCACCCCCACCAACCCCAGAGATTCTGTGCAATGACACTACCCCAGGGTAGACTCTGTGCAATGTCACCCCCCCCCTCCCCCCGCCCCAGGGTAGACTCTGTGCAATGCTCCCGTGATGTGGAGGAGCCGGTGTTGGACAGGGGTGGATGCAGTGCAAAATCTCACAACTCCAGGTTAAGGTCCAACAGGTTTATTTGAAAGGACAGTAATCTCAGAACTGTGTGCATTTGCCTCCTCCCCTCCCCTCCCTGCCCCAGTCAGGACTGTGTGCATTTACCCCCTCCTCTCCCCTCCCCAGTCAGGACTGTGTGCATTTCCCCCCTCCCCTCCCCTCCCCGCCCCGCCCCAGTCAGGACTGTGTGCATTATCCATCTGCTCCCCCCACCAAACCAGGATTGTGTGTGTCACCCCCTCTCCCTCCCTCCCGCCGGGTCCCTGCAGAGTGGGGTGTGTTTTCCCTTGCGCTAGACATCAGGGTACAGCTCCTGAGGAGCATGGCTGACTCACTAATCCCCTGTGACCCCCCCCCACTCCCCATTGCCTTCCAATCAGAAGGTGGTGGGTTCAACTCTTTCCTGCTTCCTCCCTTGCCTGCCCTGCCCTGCCTTGCCTCAGGTAAGAAGGCTGTGTGGGCCAGGGGGAGCTAGGTTGAGTCTGAGCAAGATCTGCCTACAGTCTACAAGTCTGGATTCACCCTGGGTGCACACTCCCTGGTGAGCTGGGAATCCATTGGGATTCTGTCGTGACAAGGATGTAAATCAAACATTCCTACGCCCTTTGGCCCTCGATGTTGCACTGACCTATGAAACCAATCTGAAGCCCATCTAACCTACACTGTTCCATTCTCATCCATATGTTTATCCAATAACCATTTAAATCCCTTAAACTTGGCGAGTCTACTACTGTGTCTCATTCCTGATGAAGAGCAGTTTTCTTGGATGCAGGCTGTGCGTTCCACGCCCCGACTACTCTCTGACCAGAGAAACTACCTCTGACATCTGTCCTATATCTATCACCCCTCGGTTTAAAGCTATGACCCCTCGTGCTAGCCATCACCATCTGAGGAAAAAGGCGCTCGCTGTCCACTCTGCGCTGCTAGGAGGCCCAGTGACGGGCTGATTGGTGGCTGTCAGTGTTATAATGATTGTGTGCACAGGAGTGAGTGGATAGGCAGGTTGTGGGCTGAGGCAGCTCTTTTCACCACTGCCCCCTACCCCCACCCTTCATAGACATCAGCTCATCTGAACCTCCGCTAACCCCTATCCTCCCTCAGTCCTCCCTCAGTCCTCATCCCTGCTTCCCCCTCCCCTTACAGAAATCCCCACCCCATATCCTCCCACCATTTCAACATTTCGGTGCATAGCTTCCCTACAGTGTAGAAACAGGCCATTCAGCCCAACAAGTCCACAGGGACCCTCTGAAAAGTAACTTGTCCAGACCCATTCCCCTATATTTTCCCCCCCTGACCTAACCTACACATCCCAGGACACAATGGGGCAATTTTGCATGGCCAATCCACCCTAACCTGTACATCTAGGGTGGCTCGGTGGTTAGCACTGCTGCCTCACAGCACCAGGGACCCGGGTTCAACTCCTATCTCGGGCAACTGTCTGTGTGGAGTTTGCACATTCTCCCTGTGTCTGCGTGGGTTTCCTCCCACAGTCCAAAGATATGCAGGTCAGGTGAATTGTCCATAGTGTTAGGTGTAGGGGAATGTGTCTGGGTGGGTTGCTCCTCTTCAGAGGGTCGGTGTGGACTTGTTGGGCAGAGGGCCTGTTTCCACACTAATCTTTGGACTGTGGGAGGAAACCGGAGCACCCAGGGGAAGCCCACACAGACACTGGGAGAATGTGCAAACTCCACACAGTCAGTCGCCCGAGGGTGACATTGTGAGGCGGCAGGGCTAACCACTGAGCCACTGGGGCCACTCTTGTTTGCAAATGCCTCCACAGCACCATCTCCCTCTGACTCCATCTAAGCCCTCACACCCTTCTGAGATTTGTGGTGTTCTGACTCAGCCTCCTCAGAGATTCCCATCATCCCCCTGTCGACGGTTGCTGAGGAGTGTTCTCGAACAGAGAGGCCTAAAGGTTCCATGAAGGTTACGTCACAGAGTGATGAAGAAGGCATTTGGCACACTTCCCTTTATTGGTCAGAGTATTGAGTACAGGAGTTGGGAGGTCATGTTGTGGCTGTACAGGACATTGGTTAAGCCACCTTTGGAATACTGCATTCAATTCTGGTCTCCCTCCCATAGGAAGGATGTTATTAAACTGGCAAGAGTTCAGAAAAGATTCACTGGGATGCTGCCAAGACTGAGTTATCAGGATAGGCTGGGAATTGTTTTCCAGGAGTGTAGGAGGCTGACCTTTTATAGAGGTTTATAAAATCATGAGGGGCATGGATAAAGTAAATAGCACACGTCTTTTTCCCAGGGTGAGGGAGTCCAGAACTAGAGTACATAGATTTAGGGTGGGAGGGGAAAGATATAAAAGAGACCTAAGCGGCAACTTTTTCATGCAGAGGGGGGTACGTGTAGGGACTGAGCTGCCAGAGGAAGTGGTGGAGGCTGGTACAATTGCAACATTTAAAAGGCACCTGGATGGGTATATGAATAGGAAGGGTTTGGAGGGATGTGGGCCAAGTGCTGGCAGGTGGGATTAGTTCAGTTTAGGGAACTTGGTCAGCATGGACGGGTTGGGCTGAAGGGTGTATATCTGTGCTGTGTGACTCTGTTACTGAGCCTTCAGCTGCCCGAGCCCCTAAGCTCTCCAGCTGCTACTTCCTCTTCCTCTGAGACATTGCCTGACCCTCTTTGACCAAGCTTCTGGTCACCTCTCCCTGGTCTGTCCTCCTGCACTGCCACGAAACACCTAGGTGGATGTTTTACCATCTTCAAGAAGTGCAAGTTGCCCAAGGCCCTCTGTATTGGAAGGCTCTGGAACCTGAGGTGACCTCCACCAATTCAAGTGTGTTAATACCATATATACTCCAGTTCAGAGTCGATCTTGTGTATATGTTGACCCATGACCTTTGGGCCAAACAAAAGTTTCCTGATGTCATCTGCTTACCTGGTTACCTGGGACGACAGGATGGTTCAGTGGTTAGCACTGCTGCCTCACAGAATCTGGGACCCGGGTTTGATTCCAGCCTCTGGCGACTGTCCAGTCTCCACACAGACATTCTCCCTGTGTCTGCGTGGATTTCCCCCCACAACCCAAAGATGTGCAGGTTAGGGTGGAATGGCCATGGGAAATTGCCTGTAGTATTTAGGGATGAGCAGGTTAGGGTGGATTGACTGTGGGAAATTGCCTGTAGTGTTCAGGGATGAGCAAGTTAGGGTGGAATGGCCATGGGAAATTGCCTGTAGTATTTAGGGATGAACAGGTTAAGGTGGATTGACTGTGGGAAATTGCCTGTAGTGTTCAGGGATATGTGAGTTGGATGCATTGGTCAGGGGTAAATGCAGAGTAATGGGGAATGGGTCTGGGTAGTTACTCTTCAGAGGGCCAGTGTGGACTTGTTGGGCCGAGGAGCCTGTCTCCACACTGTAGGGAATCCGTATCATCGCTGCAAGAATTCTATATTATCCAGCCCCCAGCCTGCCACTGTGCATGCATAGGTTGCAGTGTGATGAGACAGCCGAGCAGTATTACCCCTAGACTGTTACTCCGGAGACCTAGAACATAGAACAATACAGCAGAGAACAGGCCCTTCGGCCCACGATGTAGACCTAGGTAACGTTCTAGGGACCTAGGTTTGAATCCGGCTGCGGTAGATGGAGGGAAATTGATGACCGTGAATCAATTGTTGATTGTCGGGGGCGGTGGGGTGATATCTGTCTGATTCACTCATGTCCTTTTAAGGACGGAAGCTGCTGTCCTTACCTGAAGTGGCCTACATGGGCGTCCAGACCCACAGCAGTGCCCTCAGGGAGGGGCAATAAACACTGGCCCAGCCACATTCTGTAAATGAATCAAAAGGAAGTTCAGTTCCTGTCCAGTATAGGACAGCCATTGTTCTTTTCGGCTTTCTTTGGTGCTCACCTTAAGGGGTTACGATGGGAGCATTCTCCAGCCTGCTCAGTTTACAATCCCCTGATGTAGCTGAAAATGTGTTGCTGGAAAAGCGCAGCAGGTCAGGCAGCGTCCAAGGAACAGGAAATTCGACGTTTCGGGCATAAGACCTTCTTCAGGAAACTATGCCCGAAACGTCGAATCTCCTGCTCCTTGGATGCTGCCTGACCTGCTGCGCTTTTCCAGCAACACATTTTCAGCTCTGATCTCCAGCATCTGCAGACCTCACTTTCTCCTCGAATTCCCTGATGTACCACTGCAAATGTTTATCCTTGACCAAGGAGGGGGAGGTCTACGCTGATTGGAAGTTGACGGGAGTTGAGGTTGTGATCTGAGAAGGTGTGACCTGCGTAGCAGACTCAAGGGGGAGGGGCTGCAGTTCAACACCTAGTGAATGTTAACTTCCATCTCGGTTGACATTACAGCTGCCTGTTAGGTGTCCCAATTGTGAGTGTAATTGATGGTGGACTGTGGGATCATGTTTGTATGAGATTTTCCTGGCTCCTAAACGGAGGTCACTGGTGAGCACTGGGGGATATCCCCCACCCCACCACCCAGGAGATCACCAGGGGGGAGGGTTTGGATGGGGATTGGACAGGGGGTTGGGAGCAGCGTGAAGTGGAAACTGATGACCAGACCCTACTGTTTGCATTTCTTAGCGTCACAAGCAGAGCTCCGTGCCAGGTGTGGAAGGAACTGCTGAGGGGGAAGAGCTTTTTTTTAGAAAAAAACACAACAACAAAAAAAAACCTCTCTTGGCCCTCTCAGTTGCTGGCAGCCCCCTTTGGAAACCGACATCCACACAGTGACGCACTCCTGCGGTGAGCTCTTGGCAATCGACACAGTGGGCTGTCAAAAGCCAGGCAGAGCTGGCAAGGTATAGGCAGTCTGCAGCAGCACGTACAAGCATGTCCCTGCTACTGCTACTGCTGCAGGATATGGGGCAGTCTTCCTGCTCACAGCAACACCCCACCCACTCCTCCACCCCCACAACACACACACACACACTCACGCGCACTCTCTCTTGCGGTCTCTCTCTTTTTCTCTCTCTCTCACACACACTCTCGCTCTCTGTCATGCACTCCCATGCGCACCCCCTCTCGCACACTCTCTCTCGCTCTCGCGTATGCTCTCTCTCTCTTGCACACTCTCACACACAGCAGTGCAGTAGTGAGAGTCCAACTGGGAATACGTTGGGCTTCATCTGCCAGAGACGATCTATCCCTACATTCCCCAAAACAGTGGCAGCCCGATCTTTGACACTATGGACGCTCCCTCGGCGCTGACCCTCTGACAGTGCGACGCTCCCTCAGCGCTGACCCTTGAACCCTAACCTCGGCATTAAAAGTGTGAAAGCTATTTTGTGAGCCCTGGACTGGCTGTTAAAGAGAAACTTTATGGAGTATATTAATCTGACAAGAAAACTCCACAATGAGCCAACAGTGGAGACAGGAGTCAGAGATGTGCAGCATGGAAACATCCTTCTGTCCAACCCCTCCATACCGACCAGATATCCCAACCCAGTCCAGTCCCACCTGTCAGCACCCGGCCCATGTCCCTCTAAACCCTTCCTATTCATATACACATCCTGAGGGGGACAAGACATGAAAGTCCTTGTGACATGATGATTGTGATCATTTGGGAATCGGGGCCAACAATTGTGAGTTCAAATCTGAGAGTAGCAACTTGTAAATTTAAACATGGTTAATAAATCTGGAATAATCTGGGCAGCTGTCGTCGATTTATAAAAACCCGTCTGCATCATTAATGCTCCTTTCAAAAAGGGAAATCCTCCCTCCTTATCCAGTCTGGAGGAGTTGAGCTATAGGGAGAGGCTGAACAGGCTGGGGCTGTTTTCCCTGGAACATCGGAGGCTGAGGGGTGACCTTATAGAGGTTTATAAAATCATGACGGGGGTATGGGTAGGATAAATAGACAAAGTCTTTTCCCTGGGGTGGGGCAGTCCAGAACTAGAGGGGCATAGGTTTAGGGTAAGAGGGGAAAGATATAAATGGGACCTAAGGGACAACTTTTTCATTCGGTGTGTGTATGGAATGAGCTGCCAAAGGAAGTGGTGGGGGCTGGTACA